>NW_025767065.1:0-600000 GCF_003918875.1 Haliotis rubra | reverse complement strand
TTATTTTTAATTTGTTTGTTGTTTTCGCCGCAGTCAGCGTTATTTCAGATATATGGCAGCGGTCTGACAATAATCTATATTTGAATTGATTGTCCCAAGACTGACATTATAAGTATCGATCTACGTCACTGACATATGATGACATGCGTCAACCGAGTCAGCGAGCCTGACCACCGTTCACTTTAGTCACCCGTTGTAACCGGGGCGGTTGGGTAGCCTAGTGGTTAAAGCGTCCACTTGTCAGGCTGAAGACCCAGGTTCGATTCCCCACATGGATACAATGTGTGAAGCCCATTTCTGGTGTCCCCGCCGTGATATTGTTGGAATATTGCTAAAAGCGGCGTAAAACCTTACTCACTCATTGCACCTATTGCAACCCATTCTAAACAGGGAACACATACACGTGACCTTTCACTGTCATGCATATACCAAAACTGACAATTAGTATGAACGAGCGCATTCGTTTGCAAATTTTTTTCTGAATGGAATATATTTCAATGTATAGTTTTGAACATAATATGTTCGATTACATTTCTTTATCGTGTATGCAAGGAAAGAGTTCGGTTACGTTCAACATTTCCAGTGTCTTCACTGCTGCAGGCTACAGGTATAGTGTGGACCAACAATCATATTTGATTCATTCACTGCCGTTGGTATGTGACAGACCTATGAACTCTATCCATCAACCCCCACGGGCTGTATTGGGTATATTTGTTTCTGCGTCTGTATGACGGACAACAGGTAGCCCAGCCTGGTTCCCGGGGTCTGCTGCGCCTGCGCTAACGCTCCGACACTGTGTCAGAGCGTTAGCGCAGGCGCAACAGACCCCGGGAACGAGGCTGCAGGTAGCCAGGCCCCTAGTCTGTCATATAGACCCTGAAACAGACATATTCAATATAGCCAATGCAAGTCTAAAACGTGTGGCAAGTCTAGATTACCACAGTTCCATTTGAAATTAAAGAAAGTCTCTGGGCTCCTTTTTTATTATATTTTATGAACATAATTTACAAACCATATTCTGTGTGTAAAATATGTTCATTTCAGAGACTAGATGCCAGTCTACCAGGCTCCCAGATGTGGTTGATAGTTGTGTCATCGTTGCTCGTATTTATCAATCACTGGATTGTCTGGTCATAACATTTTACATGTGCATTGTGTTATTGGAATATTGCTGTATGTAACAGGGATCTGTCTTCGAGCCCATGAGATCATAGTTCGACTGTTGTCAGTCCCGTCACGTTTCATCATTATAAAATATTATATCAATTACATTTTTGCACATATTTAGGTGACACTCAAATAACTATCGGCCTGTCTGGTATATTTACATTGCTTTATGCGTATGATCTACGCTAATACGGCCTTTGAAAGATACCTATAAAAAGCCACCATTTTGGATAACACCTCACAAATGAGGGCTTAACTTTCGACGTAATGGGAGAAGGCCTCAGCGTTAGCGCGTATTAGCTAGGGATATAAAGGACTCGACGTGACATATCTGAAACGGACGTGTTGCGTTTTTCTGGGCTTAATAACAGGAATGTTGCCATTGTCAAATTGCCCTGAATGAACAGAGCAGTTGTGAGTTAAAAAGTGGTTTGTTTGTTTGCAGGTGAAAATATCTTACGATTTGAAATAGTGATTAATGTCTCTTTCAAGATTATTACACTAATATAGTGACGTGCATGCCTATGTGTGCGTGCTTGTGTGTACGTGCGTGCGTGCGTGCGCTTGCGTGTGTGTGTAAGTGCTCAACGCGCTTCGCAACAATATTCCGGCTACATGAAGGCGTTCAGAAAAATAATCAAATCTGGACCAAACAATTCAGTGATTGACATCATGAGCATCGATCCATCGGACTTGGATATGATGAACGTGATTAGCGAAAATGACTATCACAATCAGGTAAAAGTCTATATTCAAGAAAATTGCTGGAATATTGCTAAAAGCGGCGTAAAACTAAACTCACTCACTACATTCAGGAAAAAGCAAACATGGCGGCAACGTTCCAAGTCTATGTGAAACCGATGAATTCATTAAACCAGATTAACAAGATCTGCCCTAGGAAAATGTACCCAGAGGGCGTGCGTGCGTGCGTGCGTGCGTGGTGTGTGTGTGCGTGCGTGCGTGTGTGTGTGTGTGTGTGTGTGTGTACGTGCGCGATTGGATCATTCCACTCTAAGGCCGGTTTCATAGCGTTAGCCCAATAAGACACCATGCCGCATTTTGACATGACTAACCCACACATACAGTACACTAACTCCGATCACAACAGTCCTTGTTTTATCCCACTAATGCCTAGCTCAGCCAGGGAAACAGCAAGTACCATATTTTATCGTCTTTGCTATGACTCTTTGCGGGATCGAACTACCGACATTCTGCTCTCCGGGCAAACTCAGGAATTGAGATGTTGAGACGTAATCCCTAAGGTATAAAATCCTAGAGACGACATTGTCACGTTGTCGCGAATTGCTCAATTCGGTCAGTTTTTATGTGGTTCAAATAACGCGACAATGTTCTTTCCAGGATTCCAATCTGAGGTATTTAATGTTTTCTTTCAAATCGGACGAAAATATGTACCTGACGTATCCGATAGTGTTTCACAGCAGTTTGAGTGCGCTAAGGGCTACTTCAAGTTTATGGTTGAGATGGCACGAAAGGAAATATTTATCTGTGCGAGAAACTCTGACGTCAAAGATGCACTCACTTTGATGGTAAATATAGCCTTCTTGGCTGATACTTGCTATAGGACATAAAACAGCAATAAGACGTCATTGTATTCCCACGGTTGGTTACACTGTGTGAAATGTAAGCCTTGAACCAAGGTCAGTAGGTCATCTGGGACGGGTTTGTCGTAGAAGACGTAAATGTAAAGACGTGCATCCCAGCCTCAACACAATCAACCTTCATGTCTCAATATTATTGTTTACAGTGATTATGAGCGGGTTCTAATAGTAACCGAAACCAATGGGTTCGAATCCCAGGTTCGCCCCATGGGTCAAACCTTAGTTGTCGGGGTCAATATAAAGCAAGTGTGTTGGCTTTGTTTTACGCTGCTTTTAGCAATATTCCAGCAATATCAGCGGGGGACACCAGAAATGGGCTTCACACATTGTACCCATGTGGGGAATCGAACCCGGATCTTTTGCGTGACGAGCAAACGCTTTAACCACAAAGCTACCCAACCGCCCCTATAAAGAAAGAATACACCAATGTTTGATGGTGGATAAAACATGAGGAAGTATTATATACGGCATCCTCGATAATCTCCAGGGTATACGTTACGAGATTATCGTTAACGTATACCCTGGAGATTATCGAGGATGTATATACGGGTATCATAGTAGTTTCTCGGACCTCACGTTTGTAGTGTGTCGGCGACAGTTTTCAGTATAGAGACGTTTTGAGAGAGGTGAAACCTAATTTTCAAGTACATGTATATACCTTATTAGCTAGTTTTGATTAAACCGACGTTCTTCTTTCATAAATTAACCCATGACACGTTTTTGAGAAAACTGCACTCGCCCTACACTCCGAGATAATTGAAAATGCAGCTTGTTCAAAGAAAACATTTGAGGAATATATACAGTTAACTGGTTTCTAAATTTGTTCAAAAACCTTTACTGAGTAGATTTATTTACACTCTACCGCCTCACTCTAGCATAGGATGGTGAAGAACCCATGTTTTCATGAAGAACCCATAAAATTAGCATCGTTTCATCAACAGCATATGTCACCACGGTACAGGGGCACGAGAAGCCACGCCGTTTAAGGCGTCGTAATTCGCTGTGTAGAGTTGCGTCCCTTGTGCGCTCACAAACCTCTGATCGTGGATTCGAACCCCAGATTCGTTCTAATTATATCTCCAGGTTTGTCCCACCATCCCCGGACTCGTGGACGTCAAAGAGCTGCATCACTTTGGATTTTTCTCCAACATTAGGCGTACATGGTACAAGGGTAACAGACTAATAATTCGTTTAAAAAAGTTTAGAATTTTGATGGACACAAACAACATTTTAAATTGAAGTGATGAAAGATTCGGAATTTTGAATCTGTGGAAAGTACAGATTTGTTTAATTAAGGACTAGTATTTATTTCATTTAGCACTGTAGTACGTTATTGGTGGAAGGGAAAATAATATGTTTCATGAACTGTCAGACTATTACTGACATTGTGGTCAAAGCTGCTTAAAACCACACCCGCTTATTCATTCTTTGGAATATAAAGCGCCTAGATTAGATAACATCTAGTCTCTGAAATGAGCATACCTTACAGACAAACGGCTCATATTCACACAAGAAAGTTGAAAGAAGCCCCGTTACTTTTACGGAACTGTTGTAGACTTGCGAAGAATTCTAGACTTGCATGGACTGTATTGGGTGTGTTTGGTTCAGGGTCTGTATAACAGACTTGTATTGCTATAACTGTTCTAATCTGATCTGAACCTCATGTGTACTAGAATTGTTTCCATGATTCACTAAACTGTCTTCCTAAACTGCAACTGTGCATTGTAAAGTGGGAACTAAATGTGACAACGTAGCTCCCAATGTAACAACAGCATTGTGTTTTGTGGAGCGGTGGGGTAGCCGAGTGGTTAAAGCGTTCGCTCGTCGATTCCTACACTAATGCATAGTCTGTGAATATATATAATTTTCAGAACAACAAATAATTCCTTTTAAATTGAAATGAAGCCACACTATTTATATTTTCGTAATAATAATATATGTACATGCTCCCGTACCACCATCGATAGTGATTTAATAATTCCGAAGTCACACTGACACAATCTCTTCCCAACAACATTTCGTTACATATGTTCACAGCATGCTACTGATTTAAAAAAAAAATAAATAAATCCTCGTCGACCTGGTGACCACGTGTTGACCAAGGTATAACCTGACCCCTGAAGGTCCGGGCTAGAATTGATTTTCAGTAACCCATGCTTGTCGTAAGAGGCGACTATCGGGATCCAGTGGTCAGGCTCGCTGATTTGGTTGACACATGTCATCGGTTCCCAATTGCGCAGATCGATGCTCATCCTGTTGATCACTGGATTGTCTGGTCCAGACTAGATTATTTACAGACCGCCACCATATAGTTGGAATATTACTGAGTGCGGAGTAAAACTAAACTCACTCACTATCCAGAATCTCCGGGAAGATACCTCAGAAATCATCTGACTTCATCGGCAAATGTTTGGAACCTAAAGGTCTTAAAGGAGAATACGAACGAAAACAAAACTTTTGATATATTGTAAAGGATATTCTAAAAGTCACCTTCCGTGATTAAAAGTGAACAAAAAGTTTGTAAAATAGCAATAAAAACACAAAAAACGTACTCGTATTTCCGCCTATTAGGGAAAATAGCGAGTCTGGTGCCGACGTGCGTAACTGGACAAAATGGAAAACAATGAAAGCAACAAGTACTTCATGATTTGCCATTGTATTCGGCAATGTTTCAGGTAGACTGCAGCATTTGTCTGGTCCAGACTCGATTATTTACAGACCGCCGCCATATAGCTGGAATATTGCTGAGTGCGGCGTAAAACTAAACTCACTCACTCACTCAAGGTATAACCTTAGTTAATCTTGACTGACCAATGTTAGCATATGTTAAAAACTCACTTACGTCAGGCTTCGACTGAACCAAGCTGCACGGATGCTGAATCCCTGGTGTGTAGAACTCTGGTATAAGTGTACAAGTGACGTCATCGGCAGCTTACTGTTTGGATTATGAACACATTTTGTTTAAGGATTATAGTTAATTTGGTATTGATATTATATACACATTCCGATATGCACCAGGCAATTACTTTGCCCATACCAATATTTTAAATCACATTGCAGCATTGAGAAGGATTTTGCGTCTCTGATGTTTTTTACAAATTATTTTGAACTTTCTCGTTTTGCGTCCATTGTATAGAAAAGGTACAATGGCAGTTTGTCAAGAAATGTTATCTTCTCAGTTGTGAGATTCTGGCTGAATCAAGTCGTCCCTGGTTTCCAAAAGTTGTTGTTATTCAATAATCGAATGCACGTAGTGTTGATAGGACCGGTTTACACATTATGCAAATTCAGCAGGTATCGGGAAGCCAGCTGTCGTTAATGCATATTTAAGTGAGTGATATCAATATGGTTTAAGGAACACATACTTTATACTGTTTCGGTTATACTGCATTTTCCTGCACAGTCTTTTCCTCGTTTTCCAAAGGACACACAAGTTTGTGACGATGCAGTTTTCAATTTTATATTCAAACAGTACCTAGATTTAACTCTATTATGAATAATAGTGAATTATTCATGAAATTGTTTTAGAGCAAACGTTTTTCTTTTTCCGTTTGAAAGGGTATCTAAACGACGTCAATCTAAATACAGAACACTGTGTTGTAGTCAGTCTGGCGCTCAGTGACCTATCGTCTAACAAATACAGTAAGAACATCAGACGGGCTATTACTGCAATCAGGACCGATGCATCCTTGCCTTCTTGTATAACGGGGGAACGCATCCTTGCCTCCTTGTATAACAAGGGGACGCATCCTTGCCTCTTGTATAACGGGGGAACGCATCCTTGCCCCCTTGTATAACGGGGAAACGCATCCTTGCCCCTTGTATAACGGGGGAACGCATCCTTGCCCTTTGTATAACGGGGGAACGCATCCTTTTCCCCCTTGTATTACGGGGAACGCATCCTTGCTCGCATCCTTGTATAACGGGGAAACGCATCCTTGCCCCTTGTATTACGCCCCTTGCCCTTGTATAACGGGGAACGCATCCTTGCCCCTTGTATAACGGGGAAACGCATCATTGCCCTTGTATAACGGGGAACGCATCCTTGCCCCCTTGTATAACGGGGAACGCATCCTTGCCCCTTGTATAACGGGGGAACGCATCCTTGCCCCTTGTATAACGGGGAAACGCATCCTTGCCCCTTGTATAACGGGGGAACGCATCATTGCCCCTTGTATAACGGGGGAACGCATCCTTGCCCCTTGTATAACGGGGGAACGCATCCTTGCCCCTTGTATAACGGGGAAACGCATCCTTGTCCCCTGGTATAACGGGGGAACGCATCCTTGCCCCCTTGTATAATGGGTAAACGCATCCTTGCCCCTTGTATAACAGGGAAACGCATCCTTGCCCCCTGGTATAACGGGGAAACGCATCTTTCCCACCCTCGTAAACCATGAACATCTATGACTCTCTCCCATGTATTCATGGTCACACAACCCTGCCTTCTTTGTATAACGTAGTTGTTGATGTACCCTAGAACGCGTGTGACATCATCAGGTCGCCATTCTCTACTGTCACTCCCCCTTCCTGCGTCACAAAGGCTTCTTTGCACGGGGCACGTCTCAAATTCTGTGCCATCATTTGAGATCATTGTTGATTATGTTTGCCGGATTAAGTTCTGTGGATTCCGGTTTAACATGTCCACTGAAGCCAAGGTCTGTGGTTAAGGTGCTGAATGGATCCAGTGGTCAGGTCCGGTGACTAGGGTCATGACGTGTTATCTACTCCGATGACGTGAAACGCGCTCATGATATCAATCATTGGTTTGTCTGGCCCAGTCGCGATGTTAAAGGCCAAAATGATCAAGATGAAATAATGATGACTCTGACAATAGAGGGGCGGTGGTGTAGCCTTGTGGTTAAAGCGTTCACTCATCACTCCGAAGACCGGGTTCGATTCCCCACATGGGCAAAATGTGTGAAGCCCATTTCTGGTCCCCAGCCGTGATATTGTTGGAATATTGCTAAAAGCGGCGTAAAACTCACTCACTCACTGACAATAGATAACAAACAATTGGTCAAGAATTGGGCGATTTAAGTTTTAAAAAGCGTGTCTAAAATAATAATGATAATAATAAAACCGATAATAAAAGACCCTGACCTAATGGTTGGCCTAACTAGCCTGACCGTGCCTGGACCACTCAACCTCTCTCTGCTGCATTTTATCTAAATATGTAAAACGACGACAACAACAACAGTAGATCATTATCGCGTTTAATTACGTTTAGATGGCCATGAGACCAACAGTACAACATGTGTAAAACAATTAGACAAAAATATGTATATGCGCCATACTTAGAACATAGATCTATTACATCAATAGATATGATTTTGTGTTCACAGATTTTTTGTTTCGATCGAAGTACAAACACTTTATAAAGAAAGAGTCTTACAAAGTCTTAAGAGTGTATTCTTATCACTTGTTCTCATCAATTCGATAAACATTTGAACAACAGTAGATCAGCGTACAATCAAATGTTATTCTCAGCTCCCTGAGGAGCGCAGCTGACAATTACCGAAGGTTGGTATGTTATAATGTTGAGATTGCCCCCTTTACCCGAGATAATGAGGTAATGTTGCGTGGTGGATTTACGACATCTCTCTCCTCATGTAGAAACACACCTAATAGAGCCGAATATGCTGTGCATGACGTCGTAGCTCCAATTACACAACGCTTAACTGCTCCGTCCCTCGCTGGATCATTAATGTGAGTGACAACAGGCACAGTAAAGGTCTGTTCTTTTATGGATAACAACGTCTTTAATGTATTAGGATGCAACGTGTCGGTATAGACCCGTATATTATTGTCAATCAAGGCATCTTCGCACCCTTGCCAAACAAGGTATCCTTACACCGCTGTCAAGCAAGGTATCCTTATACCGTTGTCAAGCAAGGTGTCCTTATACCGTTGTCAAACCAAGGTAACCTTACACCGTTGTCAAGCTAGGTATCCTTATACCGTTGTCAAGGTAACCTTACACCGGTATCCTTATATCGTTGTCAAAGCAAGGTATCCTTATATCGTTGTCAAGCAAGGTATCCTTACACCGTTGTCAAGCAAGGTATCCCTATATCGTTTTCAAGCAAGGTATTCTAACACCGTTGTAATGCAAGGTATCCTTATACCGTTGTCAAGCAAGGTATCCTTATACCGTTGTCAAGCAAGGTATCCTATACCGTTGTCAAGCAAAGGTATTCTAACACCGTTGTCAAGCAAGGTATCCTTACACCGTTGTCAAGCAAGGTAACCTTACACCGTTGTCAAACAAGGTATCCTTATACCGTCAAGGCAAGGCCAAACAAGGTATCCTTACACCGTTGTCAAGCAAGGTATCCTTACACCGTTGTCAAGCAAGGTATCCTTATATCGTTGCCAAGCAAGGTTTGTCAAGCAAGGTATCCTTATACCATTGTTAATCAAGGCATCCTCGTTTGTCACACAAGGTATCCTTAAACACCGTTGTCAAGCAAGGTATCCTTACACCGTTGTCAAGCAAGGTTATATCTTTGTCAAGCAAGGTATCCTTATATCGTTTTCAAGCAAGGCATCCTTACACCGTTGTCAAGCAAGGTATCCTTATATCGTTGTCAAGCAAGGTATATCCTTACACCGTTGTCAAGCAGGGTATCCTTATACCATTGTTAATCAAGGCATCCTCGTACCCCTTGCCAAACAAGGTATCCTTACACCGTTTTCAAGCAAGGTATCCTTACACCGTTGTCAAGCAAGGTATCCTTATATCGTTGCCAAGCAAGGTATCCTTACACCGTTGTCAAGCAAGGTACACCTATATCTTTGTCAAGCAAGGTATCCTTATATCGTTTTCAAGCAAGGCATCCTTACACCGTTGTCAAGCAAGGTATCCTTATACCGTTGTCAAGCAAGGTATCCTTATACCGTTGTCAAGCAAGTTATATCCTTACACCGTTGTCAAGCAAGGTATCTTTATACCATTGTTAATCAAGGCATCCTCGTACCCCTTGCCAAACAAGGTATCCTTACACCGTTGTCAAGCAAGGTATCCTTACACCGTTGTCAAGCAAGGTATCCTTATATCGTTGTCAAGCAAGGTATCCTTACACCGTTGTCAAGCAAGGTATCCTTATACCGTTTTCAAGCAAGGTATCCTTATATCGTTGTCAAGCAAGGTATCCTTATACCGTTGTCAAGCAGGGTATCCTTACACCGTTGTCAAGCAGGGTATCCTTATACCGTTGTCAAGCAAGGTATCCTTATATAGTTGCCAAGCAAGGTATCCTTACAATATTGGCAACTCGGGGCAGTACCAGAAATAAAACATATACTAGTATACAAAGAAGATACGATATGATACAAAATGGGTGCCTGGAGACAAAATAAATAGTGTCATGTGTATAGCATAACACACAACCATGAGTAGTTAACTTGTGCTTCATTGCCTGAAAAAGATGCTATTGTATTAGATTTCTATTCTGAAGTATTAAAACATAAAAGACCTACCTACCTACCTACATCCATCACCCATCCATTCACTCCTCCATCCATCCACTCATCCATCCATCCACCATCCACTCATCCATCCATCCATCCTCCTATCATCCATCGACCGCCTCCGTGGTGTAGTGTTAGAGCGCCCGCCCGGAGAGCGGAAGGTCGCGGGTTCGATCCCCGACCGCGTCATACCAAAATAAAATTAAATATGGTACTTGTTGGTCCCTGCCTGGCGCTCGGTATTAATGGGTACAACAAGGACAAGTCTGCTCGAGTCAGTATAATGTGTCTGAGTGGGGTATTCATGCTTCACTGTGGCATGGTATCTCAGTGGGCTAGCACTATAAAACCAGCTTAAGTCTGGGCTAGTACAAGCAGCCGCACATACACATACACACGCATGCACGTCGTCATATGAGCGAAATATTCTCAAGTACGACGTCAAACCCAATTTCACCACCTCACCTCACCTCACCTCACCCCACCTCCCCACCCCACCCCACCCCACCCCACCTCACCTCACCCCACCTCACCTCACCTCACCTCACCTCTATCATCCATCCCGTATATTTTCTCTACTAACGTAAACAGGTGCCTATTCATTTTACTGAAATTAACAACTACATTTTCCTGACATATATCAGGATACTTATATAATAGCAATGCCTACTTAATCTTGTATATCAAATGCTTCTATTAATGGCATCACCAAGTGACTTCACTTTGAGGCTGTTGATACGAGTACCGCACCCCAGGGGCCAGTGAGTTCGGCCTTCTTTGGTCTACCGATTATGTCGTGAATGCGTTTACATATGCTGTAAAACCAAGGTTAATTAACTTAGGTTATACATTAGTCAACAAGATTCAACGGGGTCGTCTAGGGTTTCGGCTCTGACGCCGGCACGCTGAGAGAATTATGTAACATGGAACGCTAGCGGTGACACTCGGAAGCTGGAACGCAATAGCTGACTTGTGCACAGATACTGCTGACGTCACATACTTACGTGTTTATGTTCGCATGCGAAGCTAATCACATTAGATACAGAATCTATCTATGTTCGGCTTTATGAAACGCCCACAGTGAGATTCCCGTTAATAGTAGTGTCATTGTCTCGGGATGTTATCTGTTACACATGGTACACGCTTCAGAGAAGACACGAGAAAAACTATACCCAAGGTCATAGCGTTCCACAACAGTAGTGAGTGAGTTTAGTTTTACGCCGCTTTTAGCAATATTCCAGCAATATGACGTCGGGGGACACCAGAAATTGGCTTCACGCATTGTACCCATGTGTGGAATCGAACCCGGGCCTTCGGCGTGACGCGCAAACGTTTTAACCAGTGGGCTACCCCACCTCCCCTCACCAACATTAATATGTCCATATATATAGATGAATATATGTTGATATTATCAGAACTACTTTTGATCAAGCTAAGTAAATATTCAAAAATGTGGCGCGTGAAGAGGAGCGGAGACCTTAAAGGAGAATACTAGGCAACTGCAATAATTTGCTGGATGAAAGATAAAGTCATGGTTTATTATGTTTTTATCGCGAAAACAGTTTCTGTTATCTGAGCTTCGGCCTTTATGCATATTCCGCTGGAACTCACGTGACCTTTCCGCTCGTGACGTCATATGTGACAAGCGTCCGCCATATTGCCAAAGAACAAGCGCTACGGTAATAAATCGTGTTGTTACTGTCGTTTTGTAAATGGTACGATGGTGTATTCCGTTGCCTGGGGGTGCACGGAATCATCGAACAATGGAAAGAGACACCATTTCTTCCGTTTTCCAGGTAAAGAGACAGATTTAGGCAGGAGAAATGTTCCGATCATTCGGAGTCGGACGCATATGAAAGAGACATGCACACATGGGGTATGAAAATCCAAATGCTAGACTGAAGAAGGAAGAAGTACCCACGAGATTCATTTATACTCCATCATTTCCTGTTACAACTTACTGTCAGTGGTATTTTTAACATAAGATAAAAGTACGATTGCCAGTCGAATTGCCCCCGCTACAGATTTCCCCAGCAAATTTAGTAAAATTGCCCCGGAGTTTTGTTCAAATTGCCCCAGGGGGTAGTCCAAATGCACCCAATTTATTTAAAAGGATTAAATATAGGCCATAAATGCATAGTTTTGTCAACTTTGATATTATGTTTTTTTATATAAAAGTATATACATAGTTATGAGTTTACTAATGGAACCTTTATCAGAAATATTTCTTCCTAATAACTGTTATATGAAGAACCTAATATCGAAGTTGACAAAAACTATGCATTTACAGCTTATATTTAATCAAATTTAAATACATTTGACCAGACCGCCTCCGTGGTGTAGTGGTTAGAGCGCCCGCCCGGGAGTGCGGAAGGTCGCGGGTTCGATCCCCGACCGCGTCATACCAAAAGACGTTAAAATATGGTACTTGTTGGTCCCTGCCTGGCGCTCGGCATTAATGGGTCGGCTCGGAGTACAATGTGTCTGAGTGGGGTATTCATGCTTCACTGCGGCATGGTATCTCAGTTGGCTAGCACTATAAAACCAGCTTAAGTCTGGGCTAGTACAAGCAGCCGCACATACACATACACACGCATGCACGTCGTCATATGAGCGAAATATTCTCAAGCACGACGTAAAACCCAATTCCACCACCACCACCACCACATTTGACCAAATTAAAATGAATGACCAAGTTTGCTGGGGCATTTTGTAGCTGGGGCAGTTCGACTGGTACCCATGAGATATATATTATCAAAATCAGTGAGAGATTTCACATAAGCTTGAACATGTTTCGCTATAACGATCTGTTCGGTTTGGAGCCCTAAATGCTGCAGTCTACCTGAAACATTGCCGAATACAACGGCAAATCATGAAGTACTTGTTGCTGTCATTGTTTTCCATTTTGTCCAGTTACGCACGTCGGCACCAGACTCGCTATTTTCCCTAATAGGCGGAAATACGAGTACGTTTTTTGTGTTTTTATTGCTATTTTACAAACTTTTTGTTCACTTTTAATCACGGAAGGTGACTTTTAGAATATCCTTTACAATATATCAAAAGTTTTGTTTTCGTTCGTATTCTCCTTTAAGACCTTTAGGTTCCAAACATTCTGGAGAGTGAGTGAGTGAGTGAGTTTAGTTTTACTCCGCACTCAGTAATATTCCAACTATATGGTGGCGGTCTGTAAATAATCGAGATTCTGGAGACGCGGAGCCCGCGATGCCCCATGAGTGGTATGGGAGATTTGGGGATTGGTTGGTTACATTCCCATCTGGGTAATTGTGTCTAATGCCTCTTCACATGTTATTTTAACAAAAACCGATATCTTGAGTCGAATACCAGATTCGACATGATTTTCATCCTTGGTTTCCCAAGCCGTGACCTTGAAGGTCTCTATACGGTGTTATGGACGACAAGACCACCTCGGTGGTCAAGCTGAGAGAACGTCTTCCCTGACAGCGGAAGGTCGTTGTTCCGATGTGTGCATTACGCAAAATAAACGTTACAGTAAGGTACTTGTTGTTACTGTGTCTGGCGCTTGGTATTAAGGGGTCGGTTCTCGGCCAGAACACTCTGTCTGAGTGGGGTGTTATTTTTTAACTGCAGCATGGAATTTCAGTGAGCTAGTACAATACAGCTATCGTTATGAAGAGGACACAAACAGACACACACACAGAGACAAAGACAGAGAAAGAGAGACATACACACATACACACACAGACAGACAGACAAACAAACACAAACTCACAAGAGAGACACAGACAGAGAAAAAGAGACATACTCACACACAGACAAACACAAACTCTCAAAGAGAGCCACAGAGGGAGAGAGAAAGAGACAGACAGAAAGACAAACACACATACATACACACATAGAGAGACACACGCACGCACGCGCACACGCGCACGCACACACACACACGATACGTGCAATAGTTTTGGACGCATTCCTCCTCACGCATATTTCAAACTTACATTTTCTTCTTACTTACAATCTGATCCTTGACTAGTTGTAAACGTGGTCAATCATACCTGTTTGGGCTCACATGCCAGAACACTGTGTACCTGGGTGTTGAGACTACACACACCTCTGTGTCAACACACAGTATGAAGGGCTGTCATGTGTAGTATATAGCACAGCCCACGCCCCAGCGACACATTGTCGTATTGATCTCAGCCGTGTATAGTTCACGCCATCGCAGTGTTATTGAGCCGTATATACACAAGGCTAATGTCAACCTGGGAATGTCATACCCAGCTTTAGCACATACCAGATTTAAGGTCTGGTTTTTATAACAGCGTTTTGAAATTGGTTTGGGTTTGGGACTTGAATAAAAGGATGTCAAGTTTGTCGACGGATAATATCAATGTCGAGTGTCCATTGTACATATCCTTAGATGTGGTGTCCGTATTAACGCAGTCCTTTAGAGCCGGGCTCGACACTGTGATGCTCAGTCCAGCTGTACTTGGATTGGCGTAATTCAGATGAAGTCTCATTATTGTAAAACTGAACAGAGATATGAGGAATATTAAGACGTGGAATAATGAGTTAAGGCATAGTAAGATGAGGAATAATGAGATACGGAAGAGTAAGATGTGGAATAATAAGATACGGAATAGTAAGACGTGGAATAATGACATAAGGCAAGACGTGGAATAATGAGATTCGGAATAGTAAGACGTGGAATAACGAGATAAGGCATAGTAAGACGTGGAGTAATGAGATATTGTATAGTAAGATGTGGAATAATGAGATAATGAATAGTAAGATGTGGAATAATGAGATAAGGAATAGTAAGACGTGGAATAATGAAATACGGAATAGTAAGATGTGGAATAATGAGATAATGAATAGTAAGACGTGGAATAATGAGATTCGGAATAGTAAGACGTGGAATAACGAGATAAGGCATAGTAAGACGTGGAGTAATGAGATATTGTATAGTAAGATGTGGAATAATGAGATAATGAATAGTAAGACGTGGAATAATGAGATAAGGAATAGTAAGACGTGGAGTAATGAGATAATGAATAGTAAGACGTGGAATAATGAGATACGGAATAGTAAGATGTGGAATAATGAGATAATGAATAGTAAGACGTGGAATAATGAGATACGGAATAGTAAGATGTGGAATAATGAAATAATGAATAGTAAGACGTGGAATAATGAGATTCGGAATAGTAAGACGTGGAATAACGAGATAAGGCATAGTAAAACGTGGAGTAATGAGATATTGTATAGTAAGACGTGGAATAATGAGATAATGAATAGTAAGACGTGGAATAATGAGATAAGGAATAGTAAGACGTTGAGTAATGAGATAATGAATAGTAAGACGTGGAATAATGAAATATGGAATAGTAAGACGTGGAGTAATGAGATAAGGAATAGTAAGACGTGGAGTAATGAGGTAAGGCATAGTAAGATGTGGAGTAATGAAATATGGAATAGTAAGACGTGGAGTAATGAGGTAAGGCATAGTAAGACGTGGAGTAATGAGGTAAGGCATAGTAAGAGTAATGAGATATAAGGCAGTAATGGAAAATGATGGAATAGTAAGACGTGGAATAACGAGATAAGGCATAGTAAGATGTTGAAGAATGTCATACGGAATAGTAAGATGTAGAACAATACGATAAGGCATATAGTCTAATAGTAAGATGTAGAACAATGAGATGAGGCATATAGTCTAATAGTAAGATGTAGAACAATGAGATAAGGCATATAGTCTAATAGTAAGATGTAGAACAATGAGATAAGGCATATAGTCTAATAGTAAGATGTAGAACAATGAGATAAGGCATATAGTCTAATAGTAATATGTGGAACAATGAGATGAGGCATATAGTCTAATAGTAATATGTGGAACAATGAGATCAGGAATAGTAAATGTGTAATGTTGCCCGACAGCGCCCCTGAACGGGGTAAACGTTACACAGACAGAATGGTATACCTGGTATGTCTATAGCGATTCACAACCCAACAGTCAAATCTACACAATAAGTAGGTCATACAGAGCTCCAGATAAGATTTAGCTAATGTGGGTACTGTACCCACTGTATTTTTTTGGAGTGGGTATTATGAATGTTGAGTGGGTATTTCATTTTCCGTTACCCACTGCTTTCAAATATGTGCATATTTCAGTCATTTTACTCTGGTCACGATATGGCTGAAATATTGCCGATGTGACGTTAAATAATAACTCACTCACTCACTCATTTTACTCACCTAAGTATTATGTCATTGAGTAAGTTTACTTAGCAGGTATGTTCTGCCTTATGTCATCCCTTATCAAAACCAACTTAAATATAAGGGAAATGATTTCATAAAAAATCACTCATCCTATACTGACAGTACAACACTTGTCCTATACTAACAGTACAACTTGATAGCAATCGATGCCTTTTTCATTACGCAAGCGATTTTTATAAGTATATTCCGTAAGCATTTGTTTTAAACTTTTTGCGTATCTAACAGTTTAAATGCGTAATTGGTACGCAACAATTATTTTCCAATGCGTAATTGGAAATTTTCTATGCGTATTTTACCCGGATACGCAGCTTATCTGGGCCTCTGGTCATATATTGACCGATAATGATAGTGTTTGCGTGCGTACTTCCTGCTTGGCCTGACACGACTGAACCAGTTTGATTGGTTTTACGAGACAAGAACAAGAAGTTTGGTGTCATTCCGCTTATACAAGTATTCCGTCCGTATCATAGCGGGGTTACAATAAATAGTCTTTACAACTGTACCCATTACCCTATGTGGCGTAAAAAGCAAACACTTTAACCACCAGACCTCCGCCTCAGCGAGGAATAGTACCCCAATATTATCACGGTGCATGTGTGCGTGTGCGTGTGCGTGGGTGTACTTTGTGCGTGTGTGCGAGTCGTACTGGTACTAAATAAACAAGGATACTCAACTCCGACACAAAATTATACTGACTCTAAGCCGACCAGTTTTGCTCTGAAGCCGAGCACCAGAGAAATTTTAAAAAGCGCTATTATTAAAATATGTTTTAGATACGTTAATCAAACTTCTAATTAATAAAGATGGCAGGATGCCGCATGTCTGTTGTCATGGCAACGGTGAAATAGAAGACACTCTGTAATGCAAACATTTACATATTGGTGTAGTTGTGCATATGACGTTCAATATACGTCGTTCACGACATACAAAACTGCTTTCTGTACCATTAGTCATCAATTTGGTTTAATCAAGACTTTATACCCCATCAACCCACCCCATTATAAAACCATTTAGGCTGTTCTGGAATGATAAAGTGCTATAACGAGGGTATAAAGGCAGTATACTACACTGGATATTGATAACGAGCTTCTAACAATGTAGTCAGTGTTTTTGAATAGACCTAGGTGGGAGTTGACTAAAGGCACGTGGTAAACGTTTGAAGGATATATTTAATGAATAATGATATGGTAATACAATCTATGGTATTATTTGGCCTTTTCGATATATTACGTCAGCTAATGACGTAATGCCACGTGGTCTCATTGCGACGGAAATGTGGCATGTGTAGTCTTTCAATGTCTGTGGTGTACTCCAGCTCTTTATAACGGATATATATAATATGTTTTAACTGATCGATATTCGGACACGTACGAAAACAGAGACCATATAATAGATATTATATGGTCTCTGACGGAACGGATAGGTATACAACGGACATAGACACAAACGTAACAGGCGTATCCTATAGACACATACGTTCCTGACAGGAACGTGCGGATACGCCAAGCAAACGTATCCCAGACACGCGTACGTACAGACAGGTGTGGACGTACGAAATATGGATATAGTAGACACAGATACGTAATGCTGCAACAGTCGCATATGCAATTATTAGAAACTAATGTATATATACTACAGAAACATACATATGGAAATACGAAATATATAGCATACATGCGGATATAACATGCATTCGTATATAACATACGGAAATAACATGTATGCTTGATAATATACATATGCATATAACATGCATGCGGATATAACATGCATGTGTGCATAACACATACGGATATAACATGCACGGGTGTATAACATTACGGGTATAACATGCATGCGTATATAACATACGGATATAACATGCATGTGCGTATAACATACGGATATAACATGCATGCTTGTATAAACCACATACGGATATAACATGTCACAAAGGACCCACGTGTACCCTTACATGTCACAAAGGACCCATGTGTACCCTTACATTTCACAAAGAACCCACGTGCCCTTACATGTTACAAAGAACCTACATGCTACCCCACGTGTTCCATTACATGTCACAAAGGACCCATCGTGCCATTACATGTCACAAAGAACCCACGTGTGCCATTACATGTCACAAAGGACCCACGTGTGCCATTACATGTCTCAAAGGACCCACGTGTGTGCCCTTACATGTCACAAAGGACCCACGTGTGCCCTTACATGTCACAAAGGACCCACGTGTGCCATAACATGTCACAAAGGACCCACGTGTACCCTTACATGTCACAAAGGACCCACGTGTGCCCTTACATGTCACAAAGGACCCACGTGTGCCATTACATGTCACAAAGGACCCACGTGTGCCCTTACATGTCACAAAGGACCCACGTGTGCCATTACATGTCACAAAGAACCCACGTGTGCCCTTACATGTCACAAAGGACCCACGTGTACCCTTACATGTCACAAAGGACCCACGTGTACCCTTACATGTCACAAAGGACCCACGTGTACCCTTACATGTCACAAAGGACCCACGTGTACCCTTACATGTCACAAAGGACCCACGTGTGCCATTACACATGTCACAAAGGACCCACGTGTTGCCATTACATGTCACAAAGGACCCACGTGTGCCCTTACATGTCATGTAAAGTACCTTACCACGTGTTACGTGCCATTACATGTCACAAAGGACCCACGTGTCACAAAGGACCTTATCGTTCCTTACATGTCACAAAGGACCCACGTTATTACATGTCACAAAGGACCCACGTGTACCCACATGTCACAAAGGACCCATTGTACCATTACATGTCACAAAGGACCCGACGTGCCCTTACATGTCACAAAGGACCCACGTGTACAATTTACATGTCACAAAGGACCCACGTGTGCCCTTACATGTCACAAAGGACCCACGTGTGCTCCTTACATGTCACAAAGGACCCACGTGTAGCCATTACATGTCACAAAGGACCCACGTGTGCCCTTACATGTCACAAAGGACCCACGTGTGCCCTTACATGTCACAAAGGACCCACGTGTGCCATTACATGTCACAAAGGACCCACGTGTGCCCTTACATGTCACAAAGGACCCACGTGTGCCATAACATGTCACAAAGGACCCACGTGTGCCATTACATGTCACAAAGGACCCACATGTGCCCTCTTACATGTCACAAAAGGACCCACGTGTACCATTTACATGTCACAAAGGACCCACGTGTACCCTTACATGTCACAAAGGACCCACGTGTACCCTTACATGTCACAAAGGACCCACGTGTGCCCTTACATGTCACAAAGGACCCACGTGTACCCTTACATGTCACAAAGGACCCACGTGTGCCCTTACATGTCACAAAGGACCCACGTGTGCCCTTACATGTCACAAAGGACCCACGTGTACCCTTACATGTCACAAAGGACCCACGTGTACTGTCCAAAGGACATGTACCCTTACATGTCACAAAGGGACCCACGTGTGCCCCTTACATGTCACAAAGGACCCACGTGTGCCCTTACATGTCACAAAGGACCCACGTGTACCCTTACATGTCACAAAGGACCCACGTGTGTACCCTTACATGTCACAAAGGACCCACGTGTGCCATTACATGTCACAAAGGACCCACGTGTACCCTTACATGTCACAAAGGACCCACGTGTACCCTTACATGCCATAACACATGTCACAAAGGACCCACGTGTACCCTTACATGTCACAAAGGACCCACGTGTACCCTTACATGTCACAAAGGACCCACGTGTACCCTTACATGTCACAAAGGACCCACGTGTACCCTTACATGTCACAAAGGACCCACGTGTGCCCTTACATGTCACAAAGCGACCCACGTGTGCCCTTACATGTCACAAAGGACCCACGTGTGCCCCTTACATGTCACAAAGGACCAACGTGTAAGCACCATTACATGTCACAAAGGACCCTACGTGTACCATTACATGTCACAGAAGCGACCACGTGTACCCTTACATGTCACAAAGGACCCACGTGTACCCTTACATGTCACAAAGGACCCACGTGTGCCATTACATGTCACAAAGGACCCACGTGTGTGCCCCTTACATGTCACAAAGGACCCATGTGTGCCCTTACATGTCACAAAGGACCCACGTGTGCCCTTACATGTCACAAAGGACCCACGTGTACCCCTTACATGTCACAAAGGGACCCACGTGTGCCCTTTTACATGTCACAAAGGACATGTCACAAAGTCACAAAGGGACCCACGTGTGCCCTTACATGTCACAAAGGACCCACGTGTCATATGTCACAGCGACCCACGTAACATGTCACAAAGGACCCAGGTGTGCCCACGTGTACCTTACATGTCACAAAGGACCCACGTGTGCCCTTACATGTCACAAAGGACCCACGTGTGCCATTACATGTCACAAAGGACCCACGTGTGCCATTACATGTCACAAAGGACCCACGTGTTCCCTTACATGTCACAAAGGACCCACATGTGCCCTTACATGTCACAAAGGACCCACGTGTACACTTACATGTCACAAAGGACCCACGTGTACCCTTACATGTCACAAAGGACCCACGTGTGTGCCCTTACATACTCCTTAAAGGGACCCACCCACGTGTACCCTTTACATGTCACAAAGGACCCACGTGTACCCTTACATGTCACAAAGGACCCACGTGTACCCTTACATGTCACAAAGGACCCACGTGTACCCTTACATGTCACAAAGGGACCCAGTGTGTACCCTTACATGTCACAAAGGACCCACGTGTACCCTTACATGTCACAAAGGACCCACGTGTGTACCCTTACATGTCACAAAGACCCACGTGTACCCTTACATGTCACAAAGGACCCACGTGTACCCTTACATGTCACAAAGGACCCACGTGTACCCTTACATGTCACAAAGGACCCACGTGTACCCTTACATGTCACAAAGGACCCACGTGTACCCTTACATGTCACAAAGGACCCATGTCACAAAGGACGTGTGTACCCTTACATGTCACAAAGGACCCACGTGTACCCTTACATGTCACAAAGGACCCACGTGTACCTCTTACATGTCACAAAGGACCCACGTCCGCGTGTGTCCTTACGTCACCCTTACATGTCACAAAGGGACCCACGTGTACCCTTACATGTCACAAAGGACCCACGTGTACCCTTTACATGTCACAAACGTGTACCCACGGACCCACGTGTGTACCCTTACATGTCACAAAGGACCCACGTGTACCCTTACATGTCACAAAGGACCCACGTGTGTACCCTTTCACATTACAACGGACCCACGTGTGCCCACACATCTTAGGATTCTCACCCTGTGACGTTAGAATTGGCCTTCAGTAGCCCATGCTTGTCGTAAGAGGCGACTAACGGGGTCGGGTGGTCAGGCTCGCTGACTTGGTTGACTCATGTCATCGTATCCCAGTTGCATAGATCAAAGCTCATGTTGTTGATCACTGGATTGTGTGGTGCAGACTCGATTATTTACAGGTATAGCTGGAATATTGGCGAGTACAGCGTTAAACAACAACCAAACAAATGTTAGGGCCGTCACATATCCGTACAGGAACTGCCTTCTAAGAACCCTTGGGAGATATTTCCAGGTTTAGGGTTCCAGAGACGCTATTTATTGCACGCTGCGCTCGTAGCGCCGAGTCGGGCCGTGTTCACACAGACAATCCTTTAATAAGAAAACGCATGATATACATGTTTTTATCATAGGAACATAAATATTCCCAGAGGCTCTGAGAAAAACGCCATCAATCAAACCAACCTGTATCGTGCTGATGCAACAATTAGTTGAACAGCAGTCCGCCATTATCAGTTAATTCCGTACAGGTGGTCGTCCTTTTGATCAGTGGTTGACGAGATATTAGACTAAACCTCCAAGTAAATGGGTAGCATATTTTCATGCTATAATGCTATAATTTATTGACCCTGTTCCAAACATGTGCTTATACGTTGCTTATTGTCGTCCATTGGGGGCGACTCTATACGCCTGTGTCATTGCCCCGCTATAGCGCTTATTTCCGGAACCACTGTCGGTTTCATTAGACATGTTGACTCATAGATCATCAGAGATTGAATATTGAATGTTATTACTACTACACGTTGTCATGTAACTAGAGAATAGGTATGCTGTGTTGTACCTCTCTGTTATGACTGAAATCCAAATCAGGCTTGTACGTTTACAGGCGACGGTAGGTCGCTCCGTGGCTTATCAACGGAAAATAGCTGTCACGTGACATCACGTACATATCACAAGTGACAAGAAAGTGATGTGTATGTTTTAATAACTACAGAACATACACGAGACACACCACTCCAGTCGCTGCATGTTATCTGATTGTATTCTGCAGTGATATCAACGTTTGTGTATTAGACACTGGTGGCCCAGTCCTCTAAGACGCCGAATTGATTATACAGAGTTTCGTCCCCTAGTTACCAAAGAACCTGTCATCGTGAGTTCGAGTCTCGGGCCGAAATGATTATGTTTCTCGATTTGTCAGCACTGTACGTGTGTTCAGGTGTTTCACCTTAGTGGTAAATGTCCTAGACTTGCATTCTTCAGTGATATCAAAGTTGTACGGAGTTGCGTCCCCTAAGTACGTCAGAAACCTCGGACCTTGAGTTCGAATCCCGCGTGGGTGGTGGGTTAGCCTAGTAGTTAAAGCGTTCGCTCGTCACGCCGGAGACCCGGGTTCGATACCTCACATGGGTACAATGTGTGAAGCCCATTTCTGGTGTCCCCAGCCGTGATATTGCTGGCCTAAAGCTAAACTCACTCACTCACTCACTCGAATCTCGAATTTCTGACTTCCCGAGAAGATCTGAGGTAGAACTGGTACTTAGCAACACATGCTTGTAAGAGGCGACTAACGGCATCGGGTGGTCAGGCAGGCTGACTTGGTTGACACATGTCATCTTATAACAACTGCGTAGTGAGTGAGTGAGTTTAGTTTTACGCCGCACACAGCAATATCCCAGCTATATGGCGGCGGTCTGTAAATAATCGAGTCTGGACCAGACAAGCCAGTGATCAACATCATGGGCATCGATCTGCGCAATTGGGAACCGATGACATGTGTCAACCAAGTCAGCGAAACTGACCACCCGATCCCGTTAGTCGCCTCTTACGACAAGTATAGTCGCCTTTTATGGCAAGCACATGGGTTGCTGAAGACCTATTCTATTCCGGATCTTCACGGGTCACAACTGCGTAGTCAATCACTGGATAGTTGGATCCAGACACGATTGTTTACAAGCCGCCGTCACACAGCTGGATTGTCTGGTCTAGGCTCGATTGTTGACAGACCACCGTTACAAACTAGAATTTAGCTGAGCGCGGCGTTAAGCAAGAAACAAACAAACATATTTCCGACATCGATGTAAATCCCACATCATTCACGTGCTAATCCATCTGCCGCTTCTGGTGCTGATAAAGACTTCCATGTCTGGTGTTAGTAGAGATGCCGCGCGAAGGCCACGTCGACCAGCTTTTGTGTCGTAGTACGTCACGTGATGTAGTCAATCGCGGTTATTAACCTGTAAACGAGCTTATTGTGCTACTTACAGGGGCGTAGGAACAGGGAGGGGTTTTTTTCAAGACGAAACCATGTCTACCTTAACATAACTACAATTTCATTTTGATTTTCAATACTTTTCATAAATCAGCCCCCCCCTCACTCGGAATTCGTTTGCCCTTTTCTAAATATTTCACGTCCATGGCAACTTCATTATTAGCGTTGAACCTGTTTCCAGACAGAGTTGGCACCGTTTTTTGCTTTATTACTAATTGCCGTTTCACGTCACATCCTACCGTACCTTATCACAGCGCGCCACGCCCCATCTGTTACACCAAACAAAGCCCTTCCCTGCATATGGGTCATAATAATAAATAATAATGTTGAATATTTATATCGCGCCTTTCCAGGCGTAATATCCTTCTAAAAGCGCACAAATAAAATCTGATTATTATTACCCCGGATAACCCAAGCTGCCTCTTAGGCGCTAGAAGATTATTGTCACATGACTTATCCCACCGGGTACCCATTTTCTGCTGGGTGAACAAACACACTTGCCTAAGGTGAGACCACATGTATCACAAGTGCTTCGTTGTGGGACAGGACTGAAGTCCTAGAACCTCTCAGGAGTCAAGCTGCCAAACAGGATCACCCATATAAGGACTCTCCGCAACCAACGTTGCTCTATGCACAGGACCACACACCACCGCGATAAGCATGATGACACTGAAGCCAGCACTAATAATAATATACTCATGCCAATAATTGTTGTCACCCCTCCCCACCCCAACCCCACACATCATCGTGATAAGCACGATGACACTGAAGCCAGCACTAATAATAATATACTCATGCCAATAATGGTTGTCACCCCTCCCCAACCCAACTAATAATAATTTACACACACACACACCCACACAACACCCTCCATTTAAAAAATTGAAGGGGGTGACAACCATTATTGGCATGAGTATATATAAAATTTATACGTTCCAAGCGCTAGACAGGTATATTCCATGGTCACGGTTAATTGCCGGTTGGGATTTCCTGATGTCTATGGCCTCTTGTAGTTTCCTGGCGCCAGTTGTTGTTGGTAGATTGGATGATGGTGTGGACATGGTACTTCTTTTGTTCAGAAATGGGGGATTTCAGGTCGAGTTTGTTGACTTACGTTTGGTGTTCTTTGAGTCTAGTGTTGAAGCACCTGAGGGTTTCACAGGTGTATGTGTCGTCACAATTACAGAGGATCTGGTCTACACATCCTCTGGAGTTAAGGGATGACCTGCTGGTGCCTCTGCCACTGGCGTACGCGTGCTGGAGGGTCTTGATAGTCGTGCTGCTGGAGAAGGTGACATCTATGTTGGCTTTGCTTTTCACGAGGCGGGAAGCTGATGGCTGACAGGGCCGAGGTGGTGGAATGGTGATTCTGATGGGCGATGGGGGAAGTTCGGGTTTTGGCTTGGAAGTGCTGAGGGTCTTGTTGAGTTTAAAAGACTAAAAGTGGGGAGGATAACCGTCCGAAACCCGCCATTTCCGAACACATCAACAAGAACTGATGTGTACTGTACTCACCAGGACGAAGAGTCTTCAGCTGGTTGACATATGCTTATGACTTTCTCTTGACTGTTATTTAACTCCTAGCAACCCGATCACGTCGGTCGCCTGTCACAAGTATGGCTTCTATCCCTGATCTTCACATGGGCATAAGATTAAACATCTGAACATATATCATATGGAGCAAAAAGCAAATAAATATTACTAGAAAGGGAGATTCAGAACCTGTTGACAATCCAGATCATTTAAGGTAATAGCATTGGAGTATGGCTCGGCGGACGGGAAACAAAATGGTTCAAATTGCGTTTGGATTGTTGTCGTTTGTTGCTTAACGTTTGTTAGTTTAACGTTTGTTGGTTGTTTAACGTTTGTTGTTTAACGTTTGTTGTTTAACGTTTGTTGGTTGTTTAACGTTTGTTGTTTAACGTTTGTTGTTTAACGTTTGTTAGTTTAACGTTTGTTGTTTAACGTTTGTTGTTTAACGTTTGTTGTTTAACGTTTGTTGGTTGTTTAACGTTTGTTGTTTAACGTTTGTTGTTTAACGCCGTACTCCGCAATAGTCTAGTTAT
Organism: Haliotis rubra; assembly: GCF_003918875.1. NCBI lineage: Eukaryota > Metazoa > Mollusca > Gastropoda > Lepetellida > Haliotidae > Haliotis > Haliotis rubra. The sequence goes on along the minus strand of NW_025767065.1, from coordinate 573,830 downwards.
ACGGCGGTGATCTGTAAATAATCTATTCTGGACCAGACTATCCAGTGATTAACAGCATGAGTATCGATCTCCGCTATAGGGATACGAGATATGTCACTGTCAGCCAACCAACTGTGTTTGTTTCTTTGTTGTTTAACGCCGCACTCTGAAATTAACTGACTCTGAATCATACAATCCAGTGACTGAACTCATGAGCACCGATCTACGTAACTGGGATACGATGACGTGCAGTCAATTATGTCAAAGCGTCAGACCACAGATCCCATTAGTCGCCGGCGACGACATGCACGGCTTCTAAGCCGCATCTTCCAGTAGTGCATCTTGACTGTGCACTTAATACTCCCGCATACTTGAAACATCTTACGTTTATGATTGTTTTCTAGTTTCTCCACTTGGCAACATACATCTTTTCTTAAGTGTTGTTTATAGAGGTTGTATGTATAGTTTCGCTGAAACGCCGGCGTCAGAGACACGATAAGTACCGCGATACGTCGTCGATGTCGACGAGGTGGAGTAGATATCTTGTGTTACAAATATCTTGAAAATGAACTCCCCGAGGCGTTATGATATGCGGGGGAGGCGTGCACTGGGTGATCTTTCTTTGAAGCAAGGACTTTGTCATGGTAACCAATATCAACAATATTACTGCTGTATCTGTTTCACAGTAAATTGTAAAATTAATATTTGAAGCAATAAAAAACGAACTACCGTGCGGCCCTCCCCGCCAAACTATCAACAATCATGTTTATAATAATGAAAGTTTGTTAAACAATTTTTTCTGTGATGCATGACAATTTCTAATAGAGGAAAAGATGTTTGTGTATAGGTTATTCATGAACATCTTGCCTCGTAATATTTAATAACTAACTTTCTAAACTGATATATTTAGCAATTCATGGGACACTTTCTAGTCAAACATCCTCGACACACAGGGGAACAAAGCTGCAGTTATTACAGGCGTGGTATATTTCCATTACATTGTGATGGAGAAGCCGTGTGCCACGTTAAGGGTAGGAGAGAGGAAAGTGGTCGCGAATGGTACATGGCGGTTCACGGTATTTATTCCAACAGAATGAAAAAATATTTAATATACTCCGAGGATACTCGAGGATGGTTAAGTGTTTGCCCAGGAAGCTGCTTTTGAAACCTGATTGAAAAACTCGTCTATAGTTGTGTAACACTTTTGTCAAGAACCAGAGAATGTTTTGTTTGTTTTTTGTTTAACGCTATACTCCAGCAATATTCCAGCTATATGGCGGCGGTCTGTATATAATCGAGTCTGGATCAGACACTCCAGTGATCAACAGCATGAGCATCGTTCTACGCAATTGGGATACGATGACATTTGTCAACCAAGTCTGCAAGCCTGACCACCCGATCCAGCTAGACGTCTCTTACGACAGGCATGGGTTGCTGAAGACCAATTCTAAAACGGATCTTGACGGGTTAGAGCAACTCAGGAGACACTTTATCTTGCAATAGATCCGTACTAGCACTTCATCAACATTCAGCAATAAGAAGAATGTTTGCATAACCGCTGATGAGAATAGTTGGAATATTGTTGACTGCGGCGTCAAACAACAGACAAACAAACACATTGATTACATCAACAAAGACGCATTTTCCTTTTGCATCTTAGTTTATTTAATTTTCAAGTTTTAATGCAATGCAATATTAAATAATGTAAATTCAAATCCATGAATCTAACTTTTTTTTAAAATCCTAAGCCGTAATATTTCAGCCCATTATCTGATGTTAGGTAATTGGAATTTACGAAGCGAGTGGCGCATACATCTATTTTAGTTTGGTTAGAAGCCGTCACTTTATTTGAGTTTTATTCGCGAAGGAAATAGGTCATCGACGGGTTATATTTTTAAACTCGGTGTTCCTAATTAGCCGAGCTGTCAGATAAAGTCATCATGAGCACCGTCAAGTTCTCGTCTGACGACTTATTCGAAAAACGTTTGCAAGATGCAATTATTTCTCTGTGACTCCTTCCAAGGCTGTACACGTCGATAAATGTTTTGTAACACGCGTACCACTTGGCTTTTGAACAAGAAATCGATGTGGAAAGCTGCGACAGCAGAGGTCGTTGGGAACGTTACATGCAGTTATGGAATTACTGCGCCCCATGTATTTGAGGTACCCCAACTGGGAAGCTGGTTGATTGTAGACAGGCGCTGACACAGACGAGCATTGCTGCAGCCTGTCTCTAGTACGAAGTGACTTCACGAGTCCAAAACAGTGTTGAGGAAAAAAATGAGGCTTAATCAATTTGAAAAACCTGCTTCTTTGGCTTCTGTTTCATTGCATTATGAGCGTGAATTGTGAATTGAATAACACTGGTTGTGTTGACACCGATGTTATGTATTTTCAACTCCGAGCTCAATAATGTGCTAACTGTATGGCGGCGGCCTGTAAATAATCGATTCCCGACCACACTGTTAAATGGTTAACACTGTGAGCATCTATCTGGGTACGACGACATGCAACAACCAAGTCAGCGAGTCTGACCTCTTACGACAGGCATGGGTTGCTGAAGACCAATACTAACCCGGATGTTCATAGGGAGAACAGATATACTGTCAGTTGGAATCCAAATAGTAGCAGTGGAATACGATTGGTTGGTTGTTTAACGCTACACTCAGCAATATTCCAGGTAAAAGGCAGCGGTCTGTAAAACACTGAGTCTGGACCAGACAGTCCAATGATCAACAGCATGGGCTTGGATCAACTCAATTGGAGTACGATGACATGTGTCAACCAAGTCAGCGAGCCTGACCACCTGATCCCGTTAGACGCCTCTTATTAGAAGCATGGGTTGTTGAAGATCAATTCTAACCCGGATCTTCACTGGTGATTGGACTACGAAGGTAAACTGTGTAAGTGTGGGAGGCGGAAGTGATGTAGCTCTTTTTATTACCCACGTGGTCAATGTATGGGTAGTTGCATATTAATATCGTACATCACACGAGTGTCGTATCGCGTTGACCTGTGTCGTACCGACTTGACCTGAAATTCTAACGATTTGATTGGATAACCGATGACCTCTCAATTAGGTCACATTCTGACGTAACTATTTTTTCATTCATAACAAACACGTGAATTCATTCATTCTACAACTTAAATGCATTGTGGGAATGTAAACATTGCGAACGTTGCCGTGTCGCTGTTTAATTGTGAGTCGAACTGAGACATTATATCTGTCGAAAAACATAAACGCAATGTTTCCACCAGTGATGTTAGCCGAATGAAGCAACTGGAAACCAAGAAACGAGGTGCAACGGAGTAGTTTACTGTAGGAGGCTGTACGAGGCGATGACAACTGACATGCATCGTGACGTCGGTTACCATGGCAGTGACGTCATTAGTGTGACGTCATGCAAATATTGTACTACAGTACAAAACTCTTCCGCAACCTCTTTATGAAACCGGTTTCGGTTTGAAACCAAAAACATAACAAAAATACGCTATTTTGTCAATTTAAATGCATGTAAGACGTGGGTAATAAATAAAATACCACACTCGGTCTCATTACATACGAATTATACGAAACTCGTGACCTTCCTATGTTATCTGACCTCGCTTTCGCTCGGTCAGATACCATAGGAAGGACACTCGTTTTCGTATAATTCGTATGTAATGAGACCTCGTGTAGTATTCTCTATGTATCTTACTGACAGACCTAGAAACACAATCAGGCCGATCTAGGATTGCGGACAACCTTCATAATGTCCGCGCATGTCAAGGGACACAAATGTAAATACCGGTGACTTCAACGGACGGAAACCCGCTCCGGCGTTTTTTTTTGGTTTGTTGTTTAACGCCGTACTTAGCAATATTCCAGTTATATGGCGGCGGTCTGTAAATAATCGAGTCTGGACCAAACAATCCAGTGGTATACTTCTTTGGGTGGTTTGTTAGAAGTTGGGACGTACAATATTGAACAAACTTCATGGATAACAACTTATATTTCGTGAGTGCGACGTTTCGATACAGATTCTTGTAGGGTTGTCCTGCTTGTACTGTTGTCCTGCTTGTACTGTTGTCCTGCATGCCAAAGGTACAAGAATCTGTATCGAAACGTCGCACTCACGATATAAAAGACGTTGTTATCCATAAAGCTTGTCTAATAACCCAGTGACCGACATCATGAGCATGAATGGTCGCAACTGGGATACGATGACAATCACCGGCCAAGTCGTCGAGCCTGACCACCTGATCCCGTTAGTCGCCTCTTACGTCAAGCATGGGTTGCTGAAGACCAATTCTAACCCACATCTTCACCAGGCTGGCTATTCTCGAAACGTTCGTAGCCCTACGAACTTCTTAAGCCCATTCTTAACACATTGGCTACGATCAAAGTTAAGAATTCTTAGGGCTACGAACGTTTCGAGAATGAAGATCGGATGTTTATAAAGTTTGACGGCGTCAGTCATTTTGGACCAGATTCAGTTGCTTTAGTTAATGTAGACATTAATAGTGTATTCCCGATTACGGCGTAAATCTACATTCATTCACACCTTCCGTTTCGATCACTGACCGTACATGTTGTTTTGTGAAGCATCGCCTCGAGGAAATATGATTCTATTCAGAATGACAATTACGAAACACGTTTTAGCTTTCCTGAAGCAGGTGATCAGCGAACATGAACCAGGACTCGATAGAAATTACAAAAAATAAATCATGATGTAAACGGTGGAAAAATATTTCGCTTCTTTGAAGTTCTAAGAAATACTCGAAAGCGGCTTATTACGTTCTACAACCTGATTAAGGCAAATTTTATTAGCTCGAGAGTAAATGAAGGAAATTGAAATTGTTAAAAAAAGCATTGATTTAGAAACGTCAACATGCATCGTATCTTAATTTGAGCTGTGAATGTGTTGAACTTTCTGCACTTCAATGGGACGTAATAGCGTTGTGAGACTTTTGTATCTGTTTAGGCAACATGCACCAACAGCACTGCTCATACTTGCTGATGCCCATCTATCGTCTTTGAACGAGGCATACATGGCTTAATTATGTTGTGTGTAAACCTAATTTCTGCCCGGATAGTGACTATCCGTGATCTTCAACAACCCATGCTTGTCGTTAGATGCGACTAACGGGATCGGGTGGTCAGGCTCGCTGACTTTGTTGACACGTCATCGAATCCCAATTGCGGAGATTGGTGCTCATGCTGTTGATCACTGGATTGTCTGGCCTGGACTCGATAATTTACAGACTGCCGCCATATAGCTGGACTATTGCTGGGTGTGGCGTGAAACATCAACCAAACCAGACCAAACCAATGGTATGGTGACACAAATGTACCTTGAATTTATTTTGTAGATCATTTCACAGAAGAAATTACTACTGAAATAATATGCACGGATTTGTTTTATAGATGACAACATAGGAGGATCCAGGAATTTTCAAAGGGTTTTATTTTCGGGGAGGAGGGGGACTCCACCAATGCGAAACTTTAACTTCAATGTGGTCTTTAGTCATTTTTGTCATTTTCAAACTGTTCAAAATGAGCAATGGCTTTATATGACATTCGGAACACTTCGGCTACACTCGACGGCTTCCAAACAGTGTACGTGATGCTAAACATGTTGAACGTTCCGTGAATCATATCGAGGTCTGCGCCAGTCTCTATTTTATTTTGTGGTCGGGTACTTTACAGTGGCTTAATTGAATGAAATAAATCATTCTGTTCATGTATCTCTTACAGTTGTATTCTTTACGCATTCGGAACAATCTATTAGATTTATGAGCAGCTCGGAATTTGATCAATTCGAAACCAGTCGATCTTGTCTCTCCTGACATTACGTAACGCTCAACATGTGGGAGAACTTTCAGGCGAGGCATCATTATGTAAACTGACCTATAGGTCTATTTTTCTTAACAAGTTATCTCTTGCACAACACCGAATGTTTCTTCTGTTCAGCCTGCAGCACAGAAGAGTGGTGGTGTATAATAAACTCACTCACTCTAATCTCGAATTTCCGACTTCCCGAGAAGATCAGAGGTAGAACTGGTACTCAGCAACCCATGCTTGTAAGAAGCGACTAACGGCATCGGGTGGTCAGGCTCGCTGACTTGGTTGACACATGTCATCTTATAACAACTGCGTAGTCAATCACTGGATAGTTGGATCCAGACACGATTGTTTACAAGCCGCCGTCACACAGGTAGATTGTCTGGTCCAGGCTCGATTGTTGACAGACCACCGTTACAAAGCTAGAATTTAGCTGAGCGCGGCGTTAAGCAAGAAACAAACAAACATATTTCCGACATCGATGTAAATACCACATCATTCACGTGCTAATCCATCTGCCGCTTCTGGTGCTGATAAAGACTTCCATGTCAGGTGTCAGTAGAGATGCCGCGCGAAGGCCACGTCGAGCAGCTTTTATGTCATTGTACGTCACGTGATGTAGTCATAACTACAATTTCATTTTGATTGTCAATACTTTTCATTGTCACATGACTTATCCCACCGGGTACCCGTTTTCTGCTGGGTGAACAAACAAACTTGCCTAAGGTGAAACCACATGTATCACATGTGCTTCGTTGTGGGACAGGACTGAAGTCCTAGAACCTCTAAGGAGTCAAGCTGCCAAACACGATCACCCATCCAAGGACTCTCCGCGACCAACGTTGCTCTATGCACAGGACCACACACCATCGTGATAAGCACGATGAAATTGAAGCCAGCACAAATAATAATATATTAAATTTATACGTTCCAAGCGCTAGACAGGTATATTCCATGGTCACGGTTAATTGCCGGTTGGGACTTCCTGATGTCTATGGCCTCTTGTAGTTTCCTGGCGCCAGTTGTTGTTGGTAGATTGGATGATGGTGTGGACATGGTACTTCTTGTGTTCGGAAATGGGGGATTTCAGGTCGAGTTTGTTGACTTACGTTTGGTGTTCTTTGAGTCTAGTGTTGAAGGACCTGAGGGTTTCACATGTGTATGTGTCGTCACAATTACAGAGGATCTGGTCTACACATCCTCTGGGGTGAGGGGATGACCTGCTGGTGCCTCTGCCACTGGCGTGCTGGAGGGTCTTGATAGTCGTGCTGCTGGAGAAGGTGACATCTATGTTGGCTTTGATTTTCACGAGGCGGGAAGCTGATGGCTGACTGGGCATAGGTTGGGGAATGGTGATTCTGATGGGCGATGAGGGAAGTTCGGGTTTTGGCTTGGAAGTGCTGAGGGTCTTGTTGAGCTTTAAAGACTAAAAGTGGGGAGGATAACCGTCCGAAACCCGCCATTTCCGAACACATCAACAAGAACTGATGTGTACTGTACTCACCAGGACGAAGAGCCTTCAGCTTGTTGACATATGCTAATGACTTTCTCTTGACTGTTATTTAACTCCTGGCAACCCGATCACGTCGGTCGACTGTCACGAGTATGGCTTCTATCCCTGATCTTCGCATGGGCAGAAGATTAAATCTCTGAACATATAGCATATGGAGCAAAAAGCAAATATATATTACTATAGAGGGAGATTCAGAACCTGTTGACAATCCAGATCATTTAAGGTAATAGCATTGGAGTAAGACTCGGCGGACGGGAAAAAAACATGGTTCAAATTGCGTTTGGCTTTTTGTCGTTTGTTGTTTAACGTTGATTGCTTAACGTTTGTTGTTTAACGTTTGTTGCTTAACGTTTGTTGCTTAACGTTTGTTGCTTAACGTTTGTTGTTTAACGTTTGTTGTTTATTGTTTAACGTTTGTTGTTTAACGTTTGTTGCTTAACGTTTGTTGTTTAACGTTTGTTGCTTAACGTTTGTTGTTTAACGTTTGTTGTTTAACGTTTATTGTTTAACGTTTGTTGTTTAACGTTTGTTGTTTAACGTTTGTTGTTTAACGTTTGTTGTTTAACGTTTGTTGTTTAACGTTTGTTGCTTAACGTTTGTTGTTTAACGTTTGTTGTTTAACGTTTGTTGTTTAACGTTTGTTGCTTAACGTTTGTTGCTTAACGTTTGTTGTTTAACGTTTGTTGTTTATTGTTTAACGTTTGTTGTTTAACGTTTGTTGTTTAACGTTTGTTGTTTAACGTTTGTTGTTTAACGTTTGTTGCTTAACGCCGTACTCGGCAATAGCCCAGCTATACGGCGGCGATCTTTAAATAATCGATTCTGGACCAGACAATCCAGTGATTAACAGCATGAGTATCGATCTCCGCTATAGGGATACGAGATATGTCACTGTCAGCCAACCAACTGTGTTTGTTTCTTTGTTGTTTAACGTCGCACTCAGCAATATTCCAGCTATATGACGGCGGTCTGAAATTAACAGACTCTGAATCATACAATCCAGTGACTGAACTCATGAGCACCGATCTACGTAACTGGGATACGATGACGTGCAGTCAATTATGTCAAAGCGTCAGACCACAGATCCCATTAGTCGCCGGCGACGACATGCACGGCTTCTAAGCCGCATCTTCCAGCAGTGCATCTTGACTGTGCACTTAATACTCCTGCATACTTGAAACATCTTACGTTTATGATTGTTTTCTAGTTTTCTCCACTTGGCAACATACATCTTTTCTTAAGTGTTGTTTATAGAAGTTGTATGTATAGTTTCGCTGAAACGCCGGCGTCAGAGACACGATAAGTACTGCGATACATCGTCGATGTCGACGAGGTGGAGTAGATATCTTGTGTTACAAATATCTTGAAAATGAACTCCCCGAGGCGTTAGGATATGCGGGGGAGGTGTGCACTGGGTGATCTTTCTTTGAAGCAAGGACGTTGTCATGGTAACCAATATCAACAATATTACTAATGTATCTGTTTCACAGTAAATTGTAAAATTAATATTTGAAGCAATCAAAAAGAACTACCGTGCGGCCCTCCGCGCCAATTGTCAACAATCATGTTTATAATAATGAAAGTTTGTTAAACAATTTTTTCTGTGATGCATGACAATATCTAATAGATGAAAAGGTGTTTGTGTATAGGTTATTCAAGAACATCTTGCCTCGTAGTATTTAATAACTAACTTTCTAAACTGATATATTTAGCTATTCATGGGGACACTTTCTAGTCAAACAGACTGTAGTTCCACATATCCTGTTCCATCCTCGACACACAGGGGTACAAATCTGCAGTTATTGCAGGTGTGGTATATTTCCATTACATTGTGATGGAGAAGCCGTGTGCCACGTTAAGGGTAGGGGAGAGGAAAGTGGTCGCGAATGGTGCAGGACGGTTCACGGTATTTATTCCAACAGAATGAAAAAATATTTAATATACTCCGAGGATACTCGAGGATGGTTCAGTGTTTGCCCAAGGAAGCTCCTTTTGAAACCTGATTGAAAAACCCGTCTATAGTTGTGTAACACTTTTGTCAAGAACCAGAGAATGTTTTGTTTGTTTTTTGTTTAACGCTGTACTCCAGCAATATTCCAGCTATATGGCGGCGGTCTGTATATAATCGAGTCTGGATCAAACTATTCAGTGATCAACAGCATGAGCATCGTTCTACGCAATTGGGATACGATGACATGTGTCAACCAAGTCAGCAAGCCTGACCACCCGATCCAGCTAGACGTCTCTTACGACAGGCATGGGTTGCTGAAGACCAATTCTAAAACGGATCTTAACGGGTTAGAGCAACTCAAGAGACACTTTATCTTGCAATAGATCCGTACTAGCACTTAATCAACATTCAGCAATAAGAAGAATGTTTGCATAACCGCTGATGAGTACAGCTGGAATATTGTTGACTGCGGCGTCAAACAAGAGACAAACAAACACATTGATTACATCAACAAAGACGCATTTTCCTCTTGCATCTTAGTTTATTTAAGTTTTAAGTTTTAATGCAATGCAATATTCAAAATAATGTAAATTCAAATCCATGAATCTAACTTTTTAAAATCCTAAGCCGTAATATTTCAGCCCATTATCTGATGTTAGGTAATTGGAATTTACGAAGCGAGTGGCGCATACATCTATTTTAGTTTGGTTAGAAGCCGTCACTTTATTTGAGTTTAAGTCCCTAAGATCATTTTATTCGCGAAGGAAATAGGTCATCGACGGGTTATATTTTTAAACTCGGTGTTCCTAATTAGCCGAGCTGTCAGATAAAGTCATGAGCACCGTCAAGTTCTCGTCTGACGACTTATTCGAAAAACGTTTGCAAGATGCAATTATTTCTCTGTGACTCCTTCCAAGGCTGTACACGTCGATAAATGTTTTGTAACACGCGTACCACTTGGCTTTTGAACAAGAAATCGATGTGGAAAGCTGCGACACCAGAGGTCGTTGGGAACGTTACATGCAGTTATGGAATTACTGCGCCCCATGTATTTGAGGTACCCCAACTGGGAAGCTGGTTGACTGTAGACAGGCGCTGACACAGACGAGCATTGCTGCAGCCTGTCTCTAGTACGAAGTGACTTCACGAGTCCAAAACAGTGTTGAGGAAAAAAATGAGGCTTAATCAATTTGAAAAACCTGCTTCTTTGGCTTCTGTTTCATTGCATTATGAGCGTGAATTGTGAATTGAATAACACTGGTTGTGTTGACACCGATGTTATGTATTTTCAACTCCGAGCTCAATAATGTGCTAACTGTATGGCGGCGGCCTGTAAATAATCGATTCCCGACCACACTGTTCAATGATTAACATTGTGAGCATCTATCTGGGTACGACGACATGCAGCAACCAAGTCAGCGAGTCTGACCTCATACGACAGGCATGGGTTGCTGAAGAACAATACTAACCCGGATGTTCATAGGGAGAACAGATATACTGTCAGTTGGAATACGATTGGTTGGTTGTTTAACGCTACACTCAGCAATATTCCAGGTAAAAGGCAGCGGTCTGTAAAACACTGAGTCTGGACCAGACAGTCCAATGATCAACAGCATGGGCTTGGATCTACTCAATTGGAGTACGATGACATGTGTCAACCCAGTCAGCGAGCCTGACCACCTGATCCCGTTAGACGCCTCTTATGAGAAGCATGGGTTGTTGAAGATCAATTCCAACCCGGATCTTCACGGGTCATTGGATTAAGAAGGTAAACTGTGTAATTGTGGGAGGCGGAAGTAATGTAGCTCTTTGTATCTTACTGACAGACCTAGAAACACAATCAGGCGGATCTAGGATTGCGGACAACCTTCATAATGTCCGCGCATGTCGAGGGACACAAATGTAAATACCGGGGACTTCAACGGACGGAAACCCGCACCGGCGGTTATTTGTTTGGTTGTTGTCTAACGCCGCACTCAGCAATATTCCAGGGCTTAGATTTTCGAAGCTCTTTTAGCGCTAAGATAGTCGTAAGTTAATGTTAATGTATGGCACTTACGACTATCTTAGCGCTAAGAGAGCTTCGAAAATCTAGGCCCAGTTATATGGCGGCGAGTCTGGACCAAACAATCCAGTGATTTACTTCTTTGGGTGGTTTGTTAGAAGTTGGCACGTACAATATTGAACAAACTTCATGGATAACAACTTTTATTTCGTGAGTGCGACGTTTCGATACAGATTCTTGTACTGTACGTTGTCCTGCTTGCCAAAGGTACAAGAATCTGTATCGAAACGTCGCACTCTCTAAATAAAAGTTGTTATCCATAAAGCTTATCTAATAACCCAGTGACTGTCATCATGAGCATGAATGTTCGCAACTGGGATACGATGACATGTGTCAACAAAGTCGGCGAGCCTGACCACCCGATCCCGTTAGTCGCCTCTTACGTCAAGCATGGGTTGCTGAAGACCAATTCTAACCCACATCTTCACCAGGCTGGCTATTCTGAAACGTTCGTAGCCCTACGAACTTCTTAAGCCCATTCTTAACACATTGGCTACGATCAAAGTTAAGAATTCTTAGGGCTACGAACGTTTCGAGAATGAAGATCGGATGTTTATAAAGTTTGACGGCGTCAGTCATTTTGGACCAGATTCAGTTGCTTTAGTTAATGTAGACATTAATAGTGTATTCCCGATTACGGCGTAAATCTACATTCATTCACACCTTCAATTTCGATCACTGACCGTACGTGTTGTTTTGTGAAGCATCGCCTCGAGGAAAAATGATTCTATTCAGAATCACAATTACAAAACACGTTTTAGCTTTCCTGAAGCAGGTGATCAGCGAACATGAACCAGGACTCGATAGAAATTACAAAAACTAAATCATGATGTAAACGATGGAAGTTCTAAGAAATACCCGAAAGCGGCTTATTACGTTCTACAACCTGATTAAGGCAAATTTTATTAGCTCGAGAGTAAATGAAGGAAATTGAAATTGTTAAAAAAAGCATTGATTTAGAAAAGTCAACATGCATCGTATCTTAATTTGAGCTGTGAATATGTTGAACTTTCTGCACTTCAATGGGACGTAATAGCGTTGTGAGACTTTTATAACTGATTACGTAACATGCACAAACAGCACTGCTCATACTTGCTGATGCACATCTGTCGTCTTTGAACGAGGCATACATGGCTTAATTATGTTGTGTGTAAACCTAATTTGTGATCCGGGTTTGAATTGATCTTCAGCAACCCATGCTTGTCGTAAGAGGCGACTAACGGGGACTCCACCAATGCGAAACTTCAATGTGGTGTTTAGTCATTTTCAAACTGTTCGAAATGAGCAATGGCTTTATATCACATTCGGAACACTTCGGCTACACTCGACGGCTTCCAAACAGTGTACGTGATGCTAAACATGTTGAACGTTCCGTGAATCATGTCGGGGTCTGCGCCAGTCTCTATTTTATTTTGCAGTCGGGTACTTTACAGTGGCTTAATTGAATGAAATAAATCATTCTGTTCATGTATCTCTTACAGTTGTATTCTTTACGCATTCGGAACAATCTATTAGATTTATGAGCAGCTCGGAATTTGATCAATTAGAAACCAGTCGATCCTGTCTCTCCTGACATTACGTAACGCTCAACATGTGGGAGAACTTTCAGGCGAGGCATCATTATGTAAACTGACCTATGGGTGTATTTTTTTAACAAGTTATCTCTTGCACAACACCGAATGTTTCTTCTGTTCAGCCTGCAGCACAGAAGAGTGGTGGTGTATAATCAACTTACGCCAGATTATGCCGCCATGTTGTACAGGAATGTGCTGTTGGACAAGGCAGACATTTCTGACAATGTGGCGTCTGAAGGGAAGAGCGCTGATGTCTGGAAGACTTACCTATAGACGTATCTCATCAAGAGGAATTAAAAGATACCGCATAGAGACATATCAATCAAAACTTGTCGAACTGGATGAATCGTTCTCTTAAAGTGACGCCATGTTTGCACCTCGTTGCATGTGTTTCGGGTGTTAATACAAGGGGTGCAACAGTGTAGAAATCAAATACAAAACGCTTGGATTAGTGTCATAGCATACTCCGAGAGTTAGACGCTGTCGGGAGCGAACAATAAGTAAATTGATATGGGCTTGAGTGTGAGTGAGTGAGGGTTTGACACTGCTTTGAGCTGTACTTCAGTTATATGTGGGGGGGTGGGGGTGGGGTGGGGGCTGGAGGGCTATCTTGTTGTGAGATTCCTGATGTTTGATGGAAAACGAGCATTGAAGCGGTAGTGCCAAGTTCAGAATCATAGGTCTCGAACCCATGATCACATGTTTTTCTAGAGAGACTGAGAATGCACAGCGTATTTCCGCGTATCGAAAGCTTGGCCCAATCGCCCCAAACCGTTTGAGATATATCGCATGACCTATATTTCAAAATGATTCGTTATGGATGCATAATCTCAGGGAACAACGTAAAGCGTTCGTTCGTTACGTCGAAGACCCGGGTCGGATTCTCCAATGAAAATTCTACAATGTCTGAAGCCTATTTTTGGTGTCAACCGCCGTGATATTACTGGAGCATTAAAAGCGGCGTGGAGCCCGACGCACTCACTAATGCCAGTGTCCATTTGCCTAAAGCGATCTCAGCGCTACGGTGTCCGTAAGTCTGTGTTACAGTATTGGAGTTACGATCGTCGTAGATCGCTACGCTAAAAGAGTGCATGTTGTGAATGTTGGTTTATGCCGCATCAGCCATATTGCAGCTGTTCGCAGTGTTTTGTGCAAGAGGATCCAGACAGGTTACCAGGGACCTATTCTAACCCTGAATCCCAACCAAGTATAGTGCAAATGTCTTATAAATACAAGTTCCTTCCTCAGAACATCTGGTGTGCAAGTGTTAAGGGTGTGCGTCTCTCCGAATGTAACAATATTATGTGGATCTTGGATTTCCATCCTATATGCTATTGATTTTTCCTTCTTAAAGGATCGTAATGGGACAGATCCAATATATGTTTAAGTGACGGATTGCCCCGTGAAGATCCGGGCTGGAATTGGTCTTCCGCAAGCCATGCCTTGTCCCCGTGAAGATTCGGGTGAGAATTGGTCTTCCGCAACCCATGCCTGGTCCCCTTTAAGATCCGGGCTGGAATTGTTTACAGCATAAGGGCGTGTCTCGCTTAGACTGACTGACTGAGTGAGTTGGTTTTACGCCGCTTTTAGCAATATTCCAGCAATATTACGGCGGGGAACACCAGAAATGGGCTTCACACATTGTACCCATGTAGGGATTCGAACCCGGGCCTTTGGCGTGACGAGCCAACACTTTAACCACTAGGCTACCCCACCGCCCCGTCTCGCTTACAAACAGCGTTAGAAAGACATATAGGTGTATAGACCCTACTCTATTACTATATGAGGACTCTATCACTTGAATGTCAAGGTCATCTATGGCCGAAAAGTGAGTATGATTGTCGATGATTTTTGAGAAAACGTGGCTGGAATTAAAAAACGAATTTAAAAGATGAATTTTCGCGGTCTTGGCTGATCCATGATTTTAGCTTTGAATTGCGGAGGTAGCTGTTTTCGGTAATCGTGGCTTTTAACAGATTGTGACCATTTATAGCTCATTTTGTAGAGAAATCATCTAGCTTTCGATTCGTAGGCCTCGGCGGGGCCTTACAAGTATATTACGTGGTGAAATCTAATTTTGATTGAGGAGGTGGTGGTTTCGTCGTTACACCCCTTTCCTTTCATATAGTATTAGGGTAGGGTCTATATGCCTATATGTCTTTGTAACGCTGTATCTAAGCGAGACACGCCCCTATGGTTTACAGCAACCCATGCATGTTCTCCTTTAAGAACCCGACTGGAATTGGTGTTCAGCAACACATGTCTTGTCCCCGTGAAGGTCCCTTGAAGATCCGGGGTAGAATTGGTCTTCAGCGCATATCGGTGAATGTGAATCCACTGTGTTGTGGCACTTTGTTGGAATTACCATTTAATTTAGACACATGTGTACTGTTAACTTAAGAACGTCTCAACAGGATCGAAATATATGGTTGAGTGCTTAGTTGTAGTTCCTGAGATATTGTCCGTCAAATGTTTAGATTTAGGAGGTCTACTCATACATGGATTTGAGTTCGAGACTAGAGTGCAGGTTTTGTAAGTTTCTTGGCAAACACGCCAAACAGCGCACCAAGATCAACACCACACGTTGTATAAATACGTTTGTGCCCAGCTCGAGTGCTCTCTATTATTCAAAAGTTTAAAACTGTCTTTTAATTTCAATTTATCTCTTGCGGGTGAGATGAACAAAAAATAGTCCGTATTTTCTGGGGAGATATTTTTTTGTACACTCGAAGCTGTCAAAGCACCGAGGAAGCTTGACTTACACTGTGAAATTGATCCGAAATTAAAGTCCGTTGTCAACACACAGCCTCATTTCCACCTAGCTATTGACAACCGATCCGATTTGACTCGCCGGTACCGGTGTCTTGTGTATTGATGGCCCATGTCAGAATATCCGGAAGCTGGAAGCAGCTCGCGTTCCGGACTAACAAGAATCATGACCGCTTCAGTGAAGTGGCATTGACACAGACGCCTGGCGAAAGTAGAACAATAATGGATGTTTCTCTTTGGAAAATTTAAATTTGGAAACTTAGATTAATTCTGAAGAGTCGGGTTCTGTCTGATTTCTAACGGAAATGTCGGCCCATGTTCGTTCAGTGGTGTTCAGTACCGTATTCAAGAAGATGACTGAGCGTCACCGTCGCACCACACTATAGAGCTGAGCAATGACGTGAGTGTATGGGTTCGTTGACTTCAAATTAGTTGTGAGAGAATAGGGGCTGAAACTAGGAGATGTTTGTGAGTCGTGGACATTCGTGACATTCATCGTTTTTTCTGGTCAAAATATCGTTTATCCAGAGGCCCAGATAAGCTGCGTATCCGGGTAAAATACGCATAGAAAATTTCCAATTACGCATTGGAAAATAATTGTTGCGTACCAATTACGCATTTAAACTGTTAGATACGCAAAAAGTTTAAAACAAATGCTTACGGAATATACTTATAAAAATCGCTTGCGTAATGAAAAAGGCATCGATTGCTATCAAGTTGTACTGTTAGTATAGGACAAGTGTTGTACTGTCAGTATAGGATGAGTGATTTTTTATGAAATCATTTCCCTTATATTTAAGTTGGTTTTGATAAGGGATGACATAAGGCAGAACATACCTGCTAAGTAAACTTACTCAATGACATAATACTTAGGTGAGTAAAATGAGTGAGTGAGTGAGTTATTATTTAACGTCACATCGGCAATATTTCAGCCATATCGTGACCAGAGTAAAATGACTGAAATATGCACATATTTGAAAGCAATGGGTAACGGAAAATGAAATACCCACTCAACATTCATAATACCCACTCCAAAAAAATACAGTGGGTACAGTACCCACATTAGCTAAATCTTATCTGGAGCTCTGCAGTTTATCCATGGGCCTGCGCATCTTTAGAAGCTCGCTCGTCCCATCATGCACTATTCAACATGTTTTACGCCTTGGTACAATATCCGATTTGTTTGTTCGTTGTAGTTTTTTTTGTTTTGTTTTTTTTGTTTTGCACTCGGCAATATTCCTGCTATGTGAGCACTTTAGTCCTTGGATACGAGAAATTGAGGCCGTTATGTCCAAAGCTGAAGACCCGTAGTAGTAGGAAACGAGTGCCCCCAACTGGTCGGAGTGTGTCCTGAAGGGAATCTGCAAGGGGTTATCCATACACCCTTATACAGCAGGCAGAATGGACAAAACCAATGGTAACAAAGAATGAAGCAGGTTCTGAAGTGAGTGAGTGAGTTTAGTTTAACGGTGCTTTTAGCAACATCACGGTGGGGAACACCAGAAATGGGCTTCACACATTGTGCCCATGTGGGGAATAGAACCCGGGTCTTCGGCGTGACGAGCAAACACATTAACCACTGAGCTACCCCACCGCCCCTGGTTCTGAAGTATTTGCAAATAACAATATATCGAATTGTTCAAACAGTAAACTGCCCATACCATTCAAATGAAATGTTAAATGATACTATGGTTGTTGGTTTGTAAACACCATTCCTACACGCCTCAAAACCAGGTCTAGTTGGACTGGAACACATTTTCAGAAAACCAAACTCACACACCCACTCAGTAACTAGTTCCATTCCACTCACTCAAAGCACACCCACCAACCCACCCACCCACCCCCACTCACTCACTCACTCACTCACTCACTCACCGACCCACCCATTCACTCACCAACTCACCCACCCACCCACTCACTGACTCACTGACTCACTCATGCATATAGTTCATGTGAAGTTCAAACCACGTTCATCTTACAACAAATTTTAAAAACCTACCTTTATTTCTATCTAACAGAATGCAGCTCACAAGTCCTTAACGCTCTTGCACATAATATCGACGAAACGATTGTAGATAATTTCTCAAAGAAGCTGTCTGGGAAGTCGAGGAAAGCAGGCATGCTGGTCAATAAGTATTACAGGGTTCGACATGCGCCATATTGATTGTTGTCACAGAACAGATGGAGCAATGACCTGGAATCAGCTATCTCAACCTAGGATCCGGAGGAAGTTAGTCTTGTTGATGAGAAAATCTTTTGCAACACTGATTCCCGAAGTCTGATTGATCGATTTCTGAATTTATAGAAAAATATTCTTTTTGGTTTGAGTTTCATCACGTTGTGAACGTCCTATGAAGCACAGTAGTATGGAAGGGCCTCAGTGCCACATTCTAAGACACGGTATCTTCTAACTGGATAATACTTCTCATATCTACGTAACATCTGTGAGGACAAGAATATTGTTCGTGGTAGATTATATACTTTCATAGATGAAATATCTTATACGTCGATGAAAGTATCTACACAGATGTGAGTGGTATTATCTATACGGTCTACAAAGATGTAAGTAGTATTGTCTACGATCTATATGGAGTGAGTAGTATTATCTCCGGTCATGAAAGTATCATCTACACAGGTGTGAAGTATTATCTACGGTCATGAAAGTATCATCTATACAGATGGAAGATGTATTACCTACGATCTACACAGGTGTTAGTAGTATTGTCTACGGTCACGACAGTATCATCTATATAGATGTGAGTAGTATTATCTACGATGATGAAAGTATCATTTGTATAGATGTGAGTAGTATTATCTACGATGATGAAAGTATCATTTGTATAGATGTGAGTAGTATTATCTACGATGATGAAAGTATCATTTGTATAGATGTGAGTAGTATTATCTACGATGATGAAAGTATCATCTATATAGATGTGAGTAGTATTATCTACGGTCATGAAAGTATCATCTATCTAGATGTGAGTAGTATTGTCTACGGTCATGAAAATATCATCTACTAAGTATATAGATGTGATTAGTATTATCTACGATCATGAAAGTATCATCTATATAGATGTGAGTAGTATTATCTACGGTCATGAACGTATCATCTAGTAGATGTGAGTATATTATCTACGATGATGAAAGCATCATATATAGATGTGAGTAGTATTGTCTACGGTCATGAAAGTATCATCTATATAGATGTGAGTAGTATTATCTACGGTCATGAAAGTATCATCTATATAGATGTGAGTAGTATTATCTACGGTCATGAAAGTATCATCTATCTAGATGTGAGTAGTATTGTCTACGATGATGAAAGTATCATCTATCTAGATGTGAGTAGTATTGTCTACGGTCATGAAAGTATCATCTATATAGATGTGAGTAGTATTATCTACGATCATGAAGTATCATTTATATAGATGTGAGTAGTATTATCTACGATGATGAAAGTATCATTTGTGAGTAGTATTATCTACGATGATGAAAGTATCA
Organism: Haliotis rubra; assembly: GCF_003918875.1. Lineage (NCBI taxonomy): Eukaryota > Metazoa > Mollusca > Gastropoda > Lepetellida > Haliotidae > Haliotis > Haliotis rubra. The sequence continues at coordinate 554,651 of NW_025767065.1, read as the reverse complement.
TCTATATAGATGTGAGTAGTATTATCTACGATCATGAAAGTATCATCTATATAGATGTGAGTAGTATTATCTACGATGATGAAAGTATCATTTGTATAGATGTGAGTAGTATTGTCTACGGTCATGAAAGTATCATCTATATAGATGTGAGTAGTATTATCTACGGTCATGAAAGTATCATCTATATAGATGTGAGTAGTATTATCTACGATCATGAAAGTATCATCTATATAGATGTGAGTAGTAAAGTTATCTACGATAGATGTGAGTAGTATTATCTACGATGATGAAAGTATCATCTAACTAGATGTGAGTAGTATTGTCTACGGTCATGAAAATATCATCTACTAAGTATATAGATGTGAGTAGTATTATCTACGGTCATGAAAGTATCATCTATCTAGATGTGAGTAGTATTATCTACGGTCATGAACGTATCATCTATATAGATGTGAGTAGTATTATCTACGATGATGAAAGTATCATCTATATAGATGTGAGTAGTATTATCTACGATGATGAAAGAATTTTTTGTATAGATGTGAGTAGTATTATCTACGGTCATGAAAGTATCATCTATATAGATGTGAGTAGTATTATCTACGGTCATGAAAGTATCATCTATCTAGATGTGAGTAGTATTGTCTACGATGATGAAAGTATCATCTATCTAGATGTGAGTAGTATTGTCTACGGTCATGAAAGAATCATCTATATAGATGTGAGTAGTATCATCTACGGTCATGAAAGTATCATTTATATAGATGTGAGTAGTATTATCTACGATGATGAAAGTATCATCTATATAGATGTGAGTAGTATTATCTACGATGATGAAAGTATCATCTATATAGATGTGAGTAGTATTGTCTACGATCATGAAAGTATCATCTATTTAGATGTGAGTAGTATTATCTACGATGATGAAAGTATCATCTATATAGATGTGAGTAGTATTGTCTACGATCATGAAAGTATCATCTATATAGATGTGAGTAGTATTATCTACGGTCATGAAAGTATCATCTATATAGATGTGAGTAGTATTATCTACGGTCATGAAAGTATCATCTATATAGATGTGAGTAGTATTATCTACGGTCATGAAAGTATCATCTATATAGATGTGAGTAGTATTGTCTACGATGATGAAAGTATCATCTATATAGATGTGAGTAGTATTATCTACGATGATGAAAGTATCATCTATATAGATGTGAGTAGTATTATCTACGATGATGAAAGTATCATCTATCTAGATGTGAGTAGTATTATCTACGATGATGAAAGAAATTTTTGTATAGATGTGAGTAGTATTATCTACGATGATGAAAGTATCATCTATCTAGATGTGAGTAGTATTATCTACGATCATGAAAGTATCATCTATCTAGATGTGAGTAGTATTGTCTACGGTCATGAAAATATCATCTACTAAGTATATAGATGTGAGTAGTATTATCTACGGTCATGAACGTATCATCTATATAGATGTGAGTAGTATTGTCTACGGTCATGAAAATATCATCTACTAAGTATATAGATGTGAGTAGTATTATCTACGGTCATGAACGTATCATCTATATAGATGTGAGTAGTATTATCTACGGTCATGAAAGTATCATCTCTACAGATGTGAGTAGTATTATCTACGGTCATGAACGTATCATCTATATAGATGTGAGTAGAATTATCTACGATGATGAAAGTATCATCTATATAGATGTGAGTAGTATTATCTACGGTCATGAAAGTATCATCTATATAGATGTGAGTAGTATTGTCTACGGTCATGAAAGTATCATCTATATAGATGTGAGTAGTATTATCTACGATCATGAAAGTATCATCTATATAGATGTGAGTAGTATTGTCTACGATGATGAAAGTATCATCTATATAGATGTGAGTAGTATTATCTACGATGATGAAAGTATCATCTATATAGATGTGAGTAGTATTGCCTACGGTGATGAAAGTATCATCTATATAGATGTGAGTAGTATTGTCTACGATCATGAAAGTATCATCTATATAGATGTGACTACTATTACCTATGATCTACACAGATGTGAGTATTGTCTACGATCTGTATAGATGTGAGTAGTATTGTCTACGATCTGTATAGATGTGAGTAGTATTGTCTACGCTGATGAAAGTATCATCTATATAGATGTGAGTAGTATTGTCTACGGTCATGAAAGTATCATCTTTATAGATGTGAGTAGTATCATCTACGGTCATGAAAGTATCATTTATATAGATGTGAGTAGTATTATCTACGATGATGAAAGTATCATCTATATAGATGTGAGTAGTATTATCTACGATGATGAAAGTATCATCTATATAGATGTGAGTAGTATTGTCTACGATGATGAAAGTATCATCTATACAAATGTGAGTAGTATTATCTACGATGATGAAAGTATCATCTATATAGATGTGAGTAGTATTGTCTACGGTCATGAACGTATCATCTATATAGATGTGAGTAGTATTGTCTACGATCATGAAAGTATCATCTATTTAGATGTGAGTAGTATTATCTACGATGATGAAAGTATCATCTATATAGATGTGAGTAGTATTGTCTACGATCATGAAAGTATCATCTATACAGATGTGAGTAGTATTATCTACGGTCATGAAAGTATCATCTATATAGATGTAAGTAGTATTGTCTACGGTCATGAAAGTATCATCTATATAGATGTGAGTAGTATTATCTACGGTCATGAAAGTATCATCTATATAGATGTGAGTAGTATTGTCTACGATGATGAAAGTATCATCTATATAGATGTGAGTAGTATTATCTACGATGATGAAAGTATCATCTATATAGATGTGAGTAGTATTATCTACGATGATGAAAGTATCATCTATCTAGATGTGAGTAGTATTATCTACGATGATGAAAGAATTTTTTGTATAGATGTGAGTAGTATTATCTACGATGATGAAAGTATCATCTATCTAGATGTGAGTAGTATTATCTACGATCATGAAAGTATCATCTATCTAGATGTGAGTAGTATTGTCTACGGTCATGAAAATATCATCTACTAAGTATATAGATGTGAGTAGTATTATCTACGGTCATGAACGTATCATCTATATAGATGTGAGTAGTATTGTCTACGGTCATGAAAATATCATCTACTAAGTATATATAGATGTGAGTAGTATTATCTACGGTCATGAACGTATCATCTATATAGATGTGAGTAGTATTATCTACGGTCATGAAAGTATCATCTCTACAGATGTGAGTAGTATTATCTACGGTCATGAACGTATCATCTATATAGATGTGAGTAGAATTATCTACGATGATGAAAGTATCATCTATATAGATGTGAGTAGTATTATCTACGGTCATGAAAGTATCATCTATATAGATGTGAGTAGTATTGTCTACGGTCATGAAAGTATCATCTATATAGATGTGAGTAGTATTATCTACGATCATGAAAGTATCATCTATATAGATGTGAGTAGTATTGTCTACGATGATGAAAGTATCATCTATATAGATGTGAGTAGTATTATCTACGATGATGAAAGTATCATCTATATAGATGTGAGTAGTATTGTCTACGGTCATGAAAGTATCATCTATATAGATGTGAGTAGTATTGTCTACGATCATGAAAGTATCATCTATATAGATGTGACTACTATTACCTATGATCTACACAGATGTGAGTATTGTCTACGATCTGTATAGATGTGAGTAGTATTGTCTACGATCTGTATAGATGTGAGTAGTATTGTCTACGGTGATGAAAGTATCATCTATATAGATGTGAGTAGTATTGTCTACGGTCATGAAAGTATCATCTATATAGATGTGAGTAGTATCATCTACGGTCATGAAAGTATCATTTATATAGATGTGAGTAGTATTATCTACGATGATGAAAGTATCATCTATATAGATGTGAGTAGTATTATCTACGATGATGAAAGTATCATCTATATAGATGTGAGTAGTATTGTCTACGATGATGAAAGTATCATCTATATAGATGTGAGTAGTATTATCTACGATGATGAAAGTATCATCTATATAGATGTGAGTAGTATTGTCTACGGTCATGAACGTATCATCTATATAGATGTGAGTAGTATTATCTACGGTCATGAAAGTATCATCTATATAGATGTGAGTAGTATTGTCTACGGTCATGAAAGTATCATCTATATAGATGTGAGTAGTATTATCTACGGTCATGAAAGTATCATCTATATAGATGTGAGTAGTATTGTCTCCGATCATGAAAGTATCATCTATATAGATGTGAGTAGTATTATCTACGATCATGAAAGTATCATCTATATAGATGTGAGTAGTATTGTCTACGATCATGAAAGTATCATCTATATAGATGTGAGTAGTATTGTCTACGATCATGAAAGTATTATCTATATAGATGTGAGTAGTATTATCTACGATGATGAAAGTATCATCTATATAGATGTGAGTAGTATTGTCTACGATCATGAAAGTATCATCTATATAGATGTGACTACTATTACCTATGATCTACACAGATGTGAGTATTGTCTACGATCTGTATAGATGTGAGTAGTATTGTCTACGGTGATGAAAGTATCATCTGTATAGATGTGAGTAGTATTGTCTACGGTGATGAAAGTATCATCTGTATAGATGTGAGTAGTATTGTCTACGGCAATGAAAGTATCATCTACATAGATGTGAGTACTATTACCTACGGTCATGGAAGTATCAATCTCGATGACGATACTTTATTGATATTGTGGAACTAATTTACTTTCATACAGTAGCAATAGTGATCCATCATGTTTTGTTAGAGGCGTGTAAGGGTTTATGTCCTGTAAGATTCCGCTTTTTGAAGCAATATTCCGCTGTTTGACATGCTTTAATATCTTCTCTCATTGTGTCTCTATCGGTATTATTTAATCTGGTTCATGTCATGAAATATTAGTTGTGGAAATGGCAGTGGTCCTTTGACAGGACGGAACAGAAGCTTACGCGCAATGATACCGAGTAATACATCATATTTGCATCTCAGAATATTTACAAATAAAGAAGAAATATGATTACACAATGCCATTTAGAAAGTGGTCAAGAAAGTGTAATCCCAAATATAACATATGTTAAGAAAGAAATATACATGTACTTTCAAAAGACTTAATTTGAGAGTTTGACTTTGAGGGGAATAATCGGTCAGCAAACGATATATACTTCAAAACAATGGGGTTGGTAAAATATGTGTCAGTAAAAAGGGATTTTGTTGACAAATTAGTGATAGACATACTTTCATGACTTAAATTATATAGGTAGTAGTTGTCAAACAAAACAAATATGAAATGTGTAGGTTAAATATAACCAACATGGTTCTGTGTGAAGCGACCTCATCAAGCATCATATGATATTCTTCTCTTTGTGACTTAAATTCATCCTTTAAAACTAATTTCACACTTTTTGTAACATTGGAGGATGGTTTTTGAAACATAATTCCACCTTTACAACAAGCACTTCTTTTGGGCAATTATATTTTAAAAAATACATAATGAATAATAACTGTTGGTGACAATAAAACATAAGTTGGCATTAAATACAACACCACTCTCAACTTTACTCAGATATACCGCAGACTTAAAGTAAATGAGTCTGAGTGTGCTTAAGCTGCCTTGAAGTACAATTCAGGACCTGTCGGTTTAATATACGAGGAAATGCGGGTCTTACACGTTTAACACTTTCCTGAAACCCAAAACCATTTGTGAAAATTCCAAGTGTATATTGAGGGCGATCTTGAGATTCCAACCTATACGTACTGGATTCTGGTACGTTCAAGGGACACAACTGAGTACAGGGAACTGCTGCGTCTTAAATGCCTGCGAAAGAGTACTAAGCCGTTTGCAGGAATATTCAAGTGATGTGAATGAGTACACAGCATCATTTATACTACAGTATATGTTATCTTCATGTGGGAATCGAACCGGGAACAAGCGATAAATGCAACCACAAAGTTACTGTAACCTTCCCTTAATATCACAGAATCTTAAACACAGCAGAACTGGTTCCATTGTCGGAAAGCCCATTACAGACAGCTGCCAAATATTGTTTGAATACGTTAATATACATATACATTAAGTCTTTTATACATAAAGCAAACTTCGGAGGTGTGCGTTTTTGAACCATCTGATTTGGTCCGATCCTGTTTAGATGTAACTGATGTTACACATTATCAGTTGGTTGGTTTGCAACAATAATACTGGTAAACATTTGTCAAACTATGTGTCTATGCTTGCCACATGGCAATAAGATCATATATTCAGGGCATGTGCATGAGGGTACATGACGCAGTCGCTAGTGGAATCGAATATAACAATCAACCATTAACACCTGCGCAAAGCCAGCTGTATCAAACAGATGCCCGTATATCCTCACCACAGCTGTTTTAATGGCATCGGATTGGATTTCCTGTGACGTTGACAAAATGTTTACTGATGAAAGGCCACCATGACAGCACCCAAGTGTTGCCAACACACCTTCTCTATAACGCTGATGTATTCAATATACACGATAGGTTATAAGTGACATCACCAAAATGTTGCCAACACACCTTCTCTATAACGCTGATGGAGTCAATATACACGATAGGTTATAAGTGACATCACCAAATGTTGCCAACACACCTTCTCTATAACGCTGATGGAGTCAATATACACGATAGGTTATAAGTGACATCACCAAATGTTGCCAACACACCTTCTCTATAACGCTGATGGATTCAGTAAACATGATAGGTTATAAGTGACAGCATTAAAATGTTGCCAACACACCTTCTCTATAACGCTGATGTATTCAATATACACGATAGGTTATAAGTGACATCACCAAAATGTTTCCAACACACCTTCTCTAAAACGCTGATGGATTCAGTATACACGATAGGTTATAAGTGACATCACCAAATGTTGCCAATACATCTTCTCTATAACGCTGATGGATTCAATATACAAGATAGGTGATAAGTGACAGCACCAAAATGATAACATACGTACCAAGTGTACCTTCAGATGTACATACATGCGTTCGCAACACAGCGAAACAGATGATTGAACTTAAAAGTAATATCCACTAGTTTGTATCGACGACTGCTTATTTAGCGTCCAGTACATACATTGTAATGACTTAAAATATTACAATGAAGGAATGCTGTATTCATATCGAACAGGAAGTTTTCAATCCGAGATGCATAAACATACGTTGTGCACATCACTATACTATATCTTCTCACTGTCGCAGAGAGGAATCAGGTGGGCTGTAGACATTAATGGAAGGCTAAATCTACTTGCTCCTATGAAGCAGGATAAAGAGGCAGTAGGACGATTAATACAGGTCACCGATACATCCGGGTATTGCCGACAGATAGCGATCATAGTTTAAAAATGAAATACATAAATATATTATTCTCGCATATATATATATCCTCGCATGTGTATATATAATCTTGTATTTAAAAGTTAGTTCATTTACCAGCGCCTTGAGCATACACTAGTTGCATGGATATGTGCGCTATATAAATATCCTATATAATAATAATTTAGTACGAATTTATGGGGTTTCTTTCGTCATACCAAGAATAACAAACAGGCCTTCTGATATGGAACCCGTAAAGATCCGGCGTGGAATTGGTCTTCAGTATCCATGCTTGTCGGAAGAGGCGACTAACAGGATCGGGTGGTCAGGCTCGCTGACTTGGTTGTCGTATCCCAATTGCGTAGATCGATGCTCATGCTGTTGATCACTGGATTGTATGATCCAGACTCGATTATTTACAGATCGCTGCCGTGGTGTTAAACAATCATTGAAATTAAATCCAGTATACATGTACCTACTTTTATCCTGAATGACCTATTTGTGGCCTGAACGGAATCATTACGTTCATTTGCCAAACACAAATACCGTGATGTAAACCGTTTGCGAATGTTTTTTGTGGGCAAGTCACACACGCCATATTCATCATATTTAGCTTATTCAGCAGCGCCAGGTATCAGTTCCTTATTGTTTTATGTGCACGAGCCTTGCAATCTTTCGCAAAATACATTAATACGTCTTATCACGTTCCACGTGTAATCTGGTCAACGTCAATGTGTCATATTTGTCAGAAATATATGACAAGCAAATCACGTTTATTATTCACGGTAGAAAAATCCATCACAGCTCTGAACAACCTCTTGTGTGTTCCAGAAGTCCGTAGCTGTATAAATCATTGTTAATTATTGAAAGATACATGATGTCTAGAACTATTAAATATGGCATTCTGAATTCAAGATCATCAGAAACACATTTACATATCTACAGACAATACAGAAATATCTGCTGCCCAATATCAACATCCAGGAGTCCCTGGCGACTTATTCCGCCTACAGCAGAGATGGTACTAAATGACATAGGTGAAACCACATTATCTCTTGACAGCAAATTAAATCCGAAGCTTCGTGTCCTAGTTTATTCTCAAAACATTGCTTAGATTAATGCCCAGAGTTAGTAAACACGGCGGACAAAACGTATTAATTATTAGGTCATATTTGTAGCTCCGTATCATTAGAAATTTGACCTTAATACCGCCACGGATTAAACTGATTAAGTGGTTTTGTGATAGAATATTAATAATCATACGGAAAAAGTAAATTTCACTGTGGAATATAAAGAGCTTTTAGGAGACATTTGATCTAGTTTTCGTTGACTTAAGGTGGGATTTGGGATTTGGGATTTGGGATTGAAGATGTGGTACTACTCATGTGGCGAATGTGTCTTGGCTTGAATTGCAAAATAACAACATATTGACTGACCCATTAACTTGGCTTTGTATGTGGTTATGATGGGTACCACCGGTTGGGAAGATACACTTACCTTTCTACGAACAACTGACGGCATCACTGTGTGATAAATAGTCACAAAGATATGCTAATGATGTCGGAATCGTACAAAAGAGTGCTTCAGTGCAGATTTCTTATACAATATTTTATGGATTGATTTTTGTAACTTTTATTTATTTGATGCTTCATCTAGGATAAGGCTGCTTTGAATTTAGATTGGCATCATTTGAAATGGAAATGACGTCATCAATCGCATGGTGACAACAAATAAATACAGTATCCTTTTTTTACATACAACTGTTGAAATATTTGGACAAACATATCTGCTGGGAATTAGTTCTAAATATATTGCTACTAACTGTATTGCGCTGGCGTGGATGAACAACATGACACGATAGTGAGCTCCTCTCAACTGTTTTCAACTTCGGCGGCATAACCACATGGCGAGATACACACACTGCGCATGCGTGGTTCCAAAAACTTATACAGGCAAATTCTTACGAACTGTTATCAAATGTAGGAGTTTAACCGAAACGAATATCTTCATTAGGTAGTGTTTGCTCACACACAGATACACTCAGAGGAAAAGATCGCTATGAGGCTGAAATATAGATAATGAAGTGTTATGACAAATATATCAGTTTGGATTCAGTGCTAAATGTATTAATACTAACATTAGGTAGTGTTTGCACAATATAAATAACCATGTTTACAAATATCTATTATATCCTTGGTAATATCGAAATTTCAGAGCAATGAATCATGAAGATAGATATATGGATACAGTGCTTGCTCGTCACGCATATAGCTGGGGTTCGATTCTGCATATACAATGTATCTACATTTTCTGCAATGGCCCTCGTGCCAAGATTGAAAATATTTTACATGCAAGTACACTTTCCGTTATTGATTAATTATCCCGCAACAATTTAATTGAACGAAGTATTTAATCAAGTTACGTTTTCTATATCAAGTAGACCCGTGTTTCGGTAGAACGGCAGGCAATGCACCTTATCCATCAATCACTGCTCTTGTTCCCGGAGCAGACGACTTCCGGTTGAGACCACACTGCCAAATGCGCCACCAGATGGCGCAACAGAGCGCAGGTTGGTGAGAAGTTACGTCACTCCGGCAATCAGAGGAGAACCAAACTGTCAGTAAATATCTCGTTTTTGTTTTACGAACATGCTTGAATTAAAAGTAAAACGTTAAACGTTTTTTTTATCTTCCATACCTCTGGATTCTTTCTGGCATCAGCATGACGATGTTGCTCCATTCTAGGCAGTGCATGACGTAAATGCCGTCTCTGACACGGGAGCAAAGGGTGCAATGGATTGAATGTGCGTCTGCAAACCCTTTCATTGCGCACCATTCGTACCACATGAAGTTCTTAGACTTTTGTTTTACCGATATTCTTCAAACTAGAGGGGCGATAGAGTGGCCGAGTAGTTGCAGCGATTGCTCGTTACGATGCAGGCCCGGGTTCGCTCCCGGTACATATGGGTACAATGAATATATACAAAGAATATATCTAACATCAAGACATTTATAAAAAACCTCAGCACCAGAGCAGGGTCCCCTTTAAAACAGTTACACGTACGCGACCAACCAATCTTGCATTACGATTCTATATGATAAAGTCAGTTGAAATTACACTCTATAAATTAATGACATGCCATATACAAAGACATATTTCTATTCGCAAAACGTTCATGTAGAATTTGTTGTGTCCTCCTGTAAACAAACATGTTTGCGAGTCGTTGTTTACATTCACACAGGCATTGTATTCTTACTCTATTTCTAAAGTTTCCTTAATGAATAAATTATACAAGCCTTAATATTAATGATGATACTGAGTTATAAAGATAAAGGTTCGGCCAATGTGTTCAGAATGTGTTCAGAATAGAAAGAATGTACTATAATGCAATAAAATAATATAACTGGAGTTAACTTAAATTCAAAGTCAAAGTAAGCCGTGTCCAGAGAAAGATAAATTAAGTGAAGTAAAATGAAACTATTGTTCCAATAGGCTGCGGGGATACAACGTAAACATTGGAACACTTCATCATTTCGATTCTACATTATCTAGGACAGCTGCTTTTCCCATTTCAAGGTGAGTTTCTAGTTTTCCTTTCCAACAATTTTGTGAATCTGTTAAAGGTTCGGCATCAATTTATCATTTAGAAAAATACTTTTGCATATCATACATAATCACTGAATATTGTACTATTTGAAATTAAATTTTAAAATGACAGATAATAAGTATAATAAGAACCACAAAACCCTTTCCATGTTCGAAATAAAAGCGACAAGAGTGAGTGAGTGAGTTTACTTTTACGCCGCATTCGGCAATATTCCAGCTATATGACGGCGGTTTGTAAAAATTCGGATCTGGACCAGACAATCCTGGGATCAACAGCATGAACATCGATCTACGCAACTGGGATACGATGACATGTGTCAACCAAGTCAGCGAGTTTGACCACCCGATCCCGTTAGTCGACTCTTACGACAAGCAAAGGTTACTGAAGACCAATTCTAATCCGGATCTTCACGGGTAAAATGCAACAAGACACTTTTCTCATCCATAAGAAATCTCTGCTAAAAACAGAGACTATGTCATGGACATGTGTTTATGTATCAAATAGTGATGACACCAGGTGCTCGCTCAAACGTTAGCATATCCTGTCACACCTTTGGCACCCATCATGACCATTTTCATAGTCTAGGCAATTGAAAAGATTGGGACAGGCGATGTTTCAATTGCGACAATATCAGGAGCCATGATGATACCCAGGATATCTGGAAAAGGTGATATTTTATTCTGTAATGGGTGAGTGAGTTAGGTTTTACGAAGCTTTTGCCATTAGGATCGACACTTCTTCCATAGCCTGCCAGATGCGCTGACCAAGCCAATCCAGGCCTAAACTGATCACGCATGTGTTGTACGCCATATGTGAAAGTAGAGGCAGTAAAGGTTTCGTAACATTTATAGACGGTTAACCAGTGCAGCCTTCACCTTTACCTACTAACACCACGATTGAGTAGGGACAGTTGATACACTACTCAAAGTTGTCTAAGTATTACGTTTTAGTGATGAAAACATATGCAAAAAATATTGATATATCCTGGTACGTATTGATATAGTAACCTTTGTATTCGAGCGATCAGCAGGGCATAGAATCGATGCCAGAAGTTTGGATCAGTTTCCCCGGCGACATGCAAGTAGTCGACAGCGTTCCACCAGACAGATTTCTCCTGACTGTAGCATGGAATGGCGTAAACGTTTCTAATCGTCACGGACTCCACTGACCCTACATCACAGGAAAACATATTTTAATGGGCTAAAGTATGTACACAGAACTTAATTAAGCACCCCCTGACAAATCTCACGATTGAATGAGCCCCGATTTCAACCTTTTGGTGCATATCTTGGACATGATTGCTTGTCGTGTGCAACAAAGGGATCCTCCTGTACAGGAAGTTGCATTACACGAGGGATGGCGTAGACAGACCCTTCAGAGGATCAGGAATCTGACAGGGGGTATGAGGAGGAGAGTGCTGGCTGTCATACAGTCACATGGAGATTACACTCGGTATTGACCTTGAATCGTGTAAGGCACGCAAAATGACATTTTGAATGTTCACATTCACCAATAAATTCAACATTAAACATTCCAGGGCCATACTTGTACATGGTCTTGCATGAAAATCAGTGTTTTTTTAATAATGAGCAATTATCATCATAAAATGAACATGGATTCAAATCATTTTGTCATTATGAGTCAAAGGATCATACGGGTCAGAAAAACTGATGTTTTTTTCCATCGTGGTCACCACCAGAAGTTTTATGTACGTGTTGAAAACCTATTATTGGAAATATACAAGGGGTTAAGTTCTTTGTGTATACTTTCACTAATGGATCGAGATACTATCTGGATCTCACAGCTGGTCGTGTCCGAGTATGGTGTAGACAAGGAGACAGATTTCAGGATTCCAACCGGTTGCCGTCATGATCTGGTGTGGGATCTCTAGAGCTGCGACACGATCTCCATGTCCGCAGCATGATGACAAGGGCACACTGGAGGGGTGACATTCTCGATGTGTACGTGAGGCGCTTGGGACCGTTCATAATTTATGGCGTGGGTGGGTGATGATGATTTGTATGGAGAAGCCTGTACAATGTGCATGAACCCCCTAAAATGCTGACACCCCCAGCTCCCCAGAACAAAATGGGTGACCCCCCTTAAAATCAATCATCAAAAACAATCAATATACCCAGCTCTAATAGGTCAGATCACAGAGCCTAACTATCTGCTCCTGTTTAGTCGGCAAATATAAGGTAGTGAGCATCCATTCTACCCCGGAAATCCTCCGCAACAGCAACAGTATGAGTGTATAGCAAAAGATACGAGAAGTGATACATACATTCTGATCCTTATGTAGAAAGAAATGACCAAAAGAAATTAGCATTAACTATGTTTAACATAATGCTCTTCGACATTGACAGACATTTGCAAGCGACGTTTGATGGGTCGTATCCAAGTTTCGTAAAAGTCGTTCTTGTGTGTGTCAAAAACCATCTCCACGGCTGCTCTGGCGTTCTCGTCGAAATGGGTTCAGTTAGAGCTTTCTTCGTATTTGGGAACAGATGGAAGTAGGACGGAACCAGGAGAATGAACTGTGTGCTGACGGAGTTGTAGCCATGGCAATGACTGGTTTGAGCACGACCTTTCCCAGCTCCCCACATCTCCTAGTTGTAATGTCACTTCGCCCACAATTGCAGTATAATATGCTCCGTTTAATGACTGTCCTGGAAGCGAGTCCACAATGATGACATCCAAGGCATCGAGATATCCAGAGACCATTACCTCCGAGCTGATGGGACAACCTTTGTCTTCTTTGGTGGTTACGTCTAATCCTTCTTGAGTTTGTTTGGATCTACACTGGGTGCAGTGAGCCCACACTGGTAAATCGTAGGGAGCACCTTGCTGGATGAAAGGTGGACATTTTGTGATACGGTATATCCAGAAGCGTGTTCAGAACCTGAACGGACGCGAGCGCTTGGTTACATTAAACCATTCGTGACCAACTCGTGTTATTCCGGGACAAGCCGAATAGTTTCTTGTCTTCTTGTTGGAGGTTACGGAAAGGGGCGAGTGGTGACGAATGACATGAAACATGGTCGCCATCTTGGTTCGCTTGGCGAGGCAGCTGTGAGGATGGTTCGCGTGCGCGCGCGGGCACTCAAACGGGCACAGGCGTTCTGGATCGAGCGCTCGCTAGCGTTCGCGGGCACTCGCGGTTCTGAACAGGCCTCTGGTAAATGCCTACTATTTAATCTGACGTCATTCATCGGTGACAATACCTGGGATTCTCTGGATCATTCCTGGTGATGCTGATATGACGAACCTTCCAGGAAAGGGTCCCTCTTGAGTGTTCTCCTTGCCACAGTAAAACTCCGCTGCCCGGTTCTTTCCTCTGGCACCATTCCCTCTTCCTCTACTTCTACTTCTTCAATGACGGCTAGTGTACCTGAACACTGTACGGTCCCCACTGTACCGTCCTCTGTCCACGTCCAAAGGTCACAGCTGCTTCTTGCTTTACAGATCCGCCACAGCAAAACATTTTGCTCAAATGGGTTTTTGTTGATATACCATCTGACTTCTAGTAATGTCAAAAAAGGATTTCACTATGACCCAATTCCTTCCATACGGGCTCACAACGTATCAGTAAACCCTGGTACTTGAAACCACAATACTGTACTCACAAACACAAACTCAACGACAGACAAGTTCAGGAACATGACCCCATGGAAGTCATAGAAGCTGATTATTTATTTTTCCACGTCGACACACTTCATAACAGATACAAGTAAACAAGCACACATGCGAAGTCTGCCAATGCCCGCATACCTGCAAACTCGATGGCATGAAAACCTTTCTGACTGCTATATAACCTTCACGAAGAGTCCAGCCATACTCCATGGCAAGAAAACCTTTCTTACTGCCATAAACCTTCACGAAGAGGTGACCAGCCATAACCTGGAACTCGACAGAAGCGATCCTGAACAAAACAAAAGCCGTAAATACCAGTCAAACGTTAAACAGGGCGCACAAGAACAAAGCCTCTGCCCATCAACACCGAGTCACAACCCAATGCACACTTGCTTATTAACCCACTTGCTGAGGGTCTTGGCAAGGTATGTGAGTGTTGATGAACACAAACAGTATATCTGCCCGAAACTTCTGGTCGTGGAGTATCCACATGAAGAGAAAGGCAAACTATTTTGTTCGAGTGACGTTTGTGGCCTCTTTTGTCTTACACGCAAGATTAATAGCTCGAAAGAGGAATCTGGAATTGGTAGCGAGGCTGAACCATCCATGAATGATCTTGTGTTTCTTTATTCGCTAGAGGTCCATCTAATATTAGCGGTGCTATAGCGCGCAAGTTATGCAGAAGTGACGTCAGAGGTAGATTAAATTCATCTATAATTCAAATGAACATTTTGTGGTTACTCCTAAAGATTATGACTTCATACGTTGTAAGTGTATAGAACGTTTAAAAGCAAGTGACTTGCTGTGGAAAGTGTACTTGTTTTGAACTGTGACTGTGACGTGTTTTAACCGACGTTTTCGGGCTTTTTCATGTTCACCGAAACACAAGAAAAATGCAGGTGCTTCCCTTGGCAGCGTTGCAGTAAAAGGGAAGGGGTAGATGGCAGCGAGTGCAATTTGTATTAACAGAACTGCCGACATGTGGTGCCAAACATCAAGAAGAGAGAACACCCGTCACTGCCTTTTATCAAGTGTTTATGATTTGATATCCTTCACTAACAGCCAAATAGCCCGTTCCTTTCCACTGGTTTACCCTCATGAACGAAAATTAAATTAAAGAGACCGCTCAAAGGTTACAGATCTTACAAAGTTTTCAAAGGTGGATAAATAGATGGTGGACAGGTGGAGAATATTCCCAAATTTGTTTTAAAAGTGAAGAAAAATGTTTGGTGCAATTACCTTTAACCGTGTTTTTTTGCAGTTGTACAAACATGCTTTTGCATGTGCTTGTGACGAGTACTACTGGTGGGCAGGATACGCTCACCTTTTCTCGAACACCTGGTGTCATAACTAAATGATACAGATTCATAAACACATGACTCCTTTGAGGGGCATTTAGAAGTTGGAGCAGTAAGGAAGGATACTAAATTCTTCTTCATGACAGTGAGAGCGACGTTTAGGTGGAGGGTCGAACGCCGTTATCAAGCAAGTGATGAACAGACTGAAGATTGAGGATGATATGTAGACGTGAGGGGAAGTGTTTATACAGTAGAATGGGAACACTTACCCACCCTGTATATATCATGCCTCAATCTTTATTCTGTTCATAACCTGCTTGATAACCGTGCTAGAAGCTGGGGCGGTGGGGTGGCCTAATGGTTAAAGCGTTGGCTCGTCACGCCGAAGACCCGGGTTCAAATCCCCACATGGGCACAACGTGTGAAGCCCATTTCTGGTGTCCCCCGCCGTGATGTTGCTGGAATATTGCTAAAGCGGCGTAAAACCAAAAACTTAGAAGCTACACCGAAACATCGCTGTCACTGTAATAAAGAAGTTGTTCACCCATATATTGCTATCCTTCTTCATAAACACATGCTTTGATATGGCCGGAATAGTACAACTGACGTTTTATATTAATGGAAAATGATTTGTTGTGTTTAATAGAGCGTTTGTGTCAAGTGTTTAAGATATATACCAATATTAGTTTGGTTGCATGATATTGCTTATATACGACACCTATCGGTGAAACACGATCGAACACTTCACCTCTTAACCTCAAGGAAACGCAAGCATGCACTTGAATTGGATAAGTCGATTTGTCACACATTATTAATACAATATATAATTCAAGAAATGTCTGACTTATCAGCTTTCAGTGTGTAGATTTAGTTGAGAGCGTTGATGTACTCACGTAGGACTCATTCTACATCCTGATTCCGGCAGTTTGGTGTGGATGTCTTATTCGTTGTTTACCGCGGTGGGGTAGCCTAGTGGTTAAA
Organism: Haliotis rubra; assembly: GCF_003918875.1. Lineage (NCBI taxonomy): Eukaryota > Metazoa > Mollusca > Gastropoda > Lepetellida > Haliotidae > Haliotis > Haliotis rubra. Next base: position 537,712 of record NW_025767065.1, on the reverse strand, counting down.
GCGTTCGCTCGTCACGCCGAAGGCACGGGTTCGATTCCCCACATGGGTACAATTTGTGAAGCCCATTTCTGGTGTCCCCCCCACCGTGATATTGCTGGAATATTGCTAAAAACGGCGTAAAACCATACTCAGTCAGTCAGTCAGTTTACCGCTACACTGGGCAGTATTGCAGCTCTATGACAGCAGGCTATAAATAGTTGAGCCTGGGTCAAACAATCCAGTGACTGATATTTCGAGCTGTGACTCACGCCGAATAAACAACAGAAACATATAATAATATTAATCATAATCGGACTTAGCTATATCATTCCGACAATATTAGAGCATTTGTTTCAAATATCAAATAATACTGACACCAGGTGTTCACGAGCGAGTAGTCAACCAAGACACCGGGCCAAGACCACCCGATCCCTTACGTCGCCACGACGACAAGGATAGGTTACTGGAAAACAGTGCTAACCCCGAATACCAGCAACCCGTGAAGATCCGGGTTAGAATTGGTCTTCAGCAGCCCATGCTTGTCGAAAGAGGCGACTAACGAGATCGGCAGGTTGACACATGTCATCGTATCACAATAGCGTAGATCGATGCTCATGATGTTGATCACTGGATTGTCTGCCTCAGACTCGATTATTTAGAGGCCGCCGCCATATAGCTTGACTATTGCTGGGTGCGGCGTTAAACAACAAACAAACACTTGAATACCAGCGAAGCTCTTGTTTGTAAATACAGAACGTCAACGCTAAAGAACAACGAGTCTGGACCATTGTAAACGTAACATTGCAACAGCTATTTACAAGGACAAGACAAAATGCCATTTGATACTACACAGTACGAAACTGATGATTGAGCAGTAAATGTTATAGTCTGGAGCTAGCCTAATGTTATTGAAACCCAGTCGTTAAGGAATACAAACGGCAAATGAAATTACTTTTTTTTCAAATGTCAAATGCATTCGTGGGGGCACGAAACCAGAAGACTACACACAGAAATGACTACAAATCAGGCACAACTCGAATTGACTTAAATAAGACAAAAATTAATTGTCTTATAAAGATACACTACTTCTCAAAAAATAGTGACTGTGGCTGCTAAATTAGCCTGGGTTCGAATCCCCAGTTCCCTTGATAAATGTTCTTGATAAATGTTCGACAGCTCATCGATCAAGAAAACGTCAATGACACGTTTAACTCTGGTCAAACAAGATACACTTCTTTTCAAAATTAGGTGCCCATGACAGTCTTAACTGCCAAATTACCTAAATTTTAATAAATGTTCGAGAAGAAACTACAATGACACGTTTAACACTGGTTAAACACACATACATATAACGCCTCGATTCAAGTGAAATCTTATTAAAAAGGTCGTTAAATAACACATTCCATTCTCATCGAGTCATTTTATGAGCTTTTCTTTCATGACATACATGGGACAGAGTAACAGAATCCGTGGCTCAAATACGTAAACCAACAATAGAAATACTTTATAAGAACTTTGGCGAGACTCCAATGACTCTCCAGTTAATTCTAATCTGAAATTAATGTTCATTATAATTTATGTGAAATAATGTATTTGAAATTATTGTCTGGATAACGATCATGTCTTGTCCCTTGTTCAAGATGACGAAAGTCATAGCTACAGACCAGATAAACAATTCTACAACGCCCACGCATGTATGTAAGAACATCCCCACATCAGCCCCTTTTTCCGAACAGGCGATGCTGATTTGAAACATCCCATCACGCCATCTATGTATCCATCTGTTTGGGTAATGTTTGGATAATTGCATTTGTAATTGAGGTCTAGGTTTTCAACATTCCCCATATCGATCACCATCTGAAAACACTGATCAATATACTCAGACTAAGATTCAAGAAGATTTATTTATTATTTCTGGCTAAGGAAATATATTACAAATGTAGTGTTGGTAAAAAATATTAGATGGCTATATGGAGGTTCACGTGAGACAGTCATCACAATGTTATGTCTCTGAGCTAGTTGAAGTAGATCTCGGAATAAACTACACGCCATTGTGATGGGCTATCTTGGCGCGGACGTCGGAGAAAACAACAGCACCGGTGTCTATTTCAATCACGTCGGGCGATAGGTTTAGCTGATGTGTATATTTTCGGACTCTTCCACGTCATTATACGCTTTTATCTCTCTCTGATATAATTCATAAAAAGATGGACATATATTGGGATATCACAGTTACAGACGGAATGTCAATTACCGGTGGCGATCTCGAGACGGAATAGACCCTCCAGGATGACATGCTAACGGGGTAATAATGAAGATAGGTGTGTGTCAGCGACGTTTCTGTAGGATGAGGCGATCAGATGTTGCCTTGCTGAAACAGTTTCTCATCGTAACACGACCAGATGTCCCGTGATACCACACATTGGCGGATCCGGGGGGTGGGGATGGGGATGGGGTTGTTTCAGGGGTACGCCCCCCCAATCCCCCCCCTTTTGTAAATGACTTAAGACCACATTGAAGATTTTTTTTGCGTTGGCGGAGCCAATGGGGGGTTCAGGGGGTTCAAAATTCCTGGATCCGCCCATGCCACAGCATCTGATGGTTTGTCTGATGTTGGTTTTGTTTCCTGGTAATGACAATGACAAAACTTTATTGCATTTTCATGTTAGGAAATTTCAGATGGTGATGTTAAACATTAGAATTGCTTAAGGAAATTCTTAATTGGATGGTATTTCTGTGAGTGACTTGTCAGTAACCGGGTGCTGCTGAAATGTCGTCTGGATTATCACTGCACATAATATGAGTGAGTAAGTTGTGTTATATCTCGGCGTGTCGCCTTCATGTGGGGGGGGGGAAACCCGGAGTAATGCAGGTCTGAGACGCTTACAACTTTGTGAAACCCACTAACACAGTACAAACCCAGAAATATACCTTGGTCGACCCTGTTCGAACAGAGATTCGATCCATGATAGGCTTCTGTTGTAAATAAGGGACGCGAATTCCGCGAATTCGGCCACTGAAAACCACCTCATCCTCCTTATATAATATATATATTTCACTCTTAGCTAACTATCAGTGGAATCCGATATGTCATAAGTCAAAATTATTTACTCAGATTATCCTGTCAACCTGTTGCTGATGATTGAGATACTGACTGACTGAGCGAGTGAGTATGGTTTTACGTAGCTTTAAGCAAAATTCCAGCAATATCACGGCAGGGGACACCAAAACTGGGCTTCACACATTGTACTCATGTGGGGAATCGAACCCGGATCTTTGTGTGTGAGGAGCGAACGCTTTAACCACTGGCCTACCTCACCATTCCTGTTGCTGATGATGGGCACATCCTTAAGATACACTGGCAGGGATGAGGCAAGGTTAACGTCTTCCATCCCACGTGTTCAGCAACCACGGAAACAGAAATTGACATTGAGAAGATAACAAATGACATTAATTGCATCGATTCACTAATTGACACACACTACTAATGGTTCCTCATGAATACCACTTAACACAAGCCGTACATTACTTAGGTAATAGACCGCACTGTGTCGAACCATCACTTTATCTGCCTTGTGGAAGGCCACTTTCTCCGGATTATATCGGTTATAAGTGGTCCGGGTTTAACATCTGACCTTAGGCGCTGCTCTGTACAGCGTGACGTCAAATTCTTATCTGGTTCCAATTCAACGTTTGATCTACCGAAGGCGGTGCCAATTCGTAGCTTCATCAAGTTAATGAGCAACTAGCAAATTTTTCTCCCCGAAACGCGCTCCTTCTTCATTTGGAGATTAGGGTCAGGAGTTTGTTATCTGTCAATAATTATGGGGAGGGTTCACGCAGTGCAAGGAGTTGTTACACTTCCGGTCCAGAAGGAAATGAGTTCGATATGTTATAGATAAAGGCAAAATTTAGACTTTTCAGAAATATCGATGACATAACCCATGGTTTTAATTTTAGATATTATCTGTAAAATTACATGTGTAGCTTCACATTTGATGGTATTGGCAACTACCGACTCATCAAGGTTACTTTCATCGCGGTGCAAATTAGAAAAAGCAAAAACCTGCAACAGATCAAGTGGTTATGTATTGTTATAGTCTGTTGACAGCTGTATCGGGTAAGATATATGCCTGATCACTTAAATACACATTTTCGTCTGGACAAAAGGCTTTCTGTTATTCGTGACAATAAACTGGAATTACGGTTTTCATCAAGATTGGCAGATTTAAATATGCCCCTATCTTAAATATCACTACTCCTGTTAATGTTGTTTAACTATGTATGTTATATGTCCCTTTAAACAAGAATTATATTTTACTGCAAAAACCTGCTTTACTTCAACGTAAAAACATATTGTTGTATGCATTACAGATTTCTTGTTTATGCGAATGTAAATTTTTCATAGTTTTACAGTCTCTCATACCTTAGCATGAGAGGCACTGTATTCTATTTCCTATTTCTACTGTGTTCTATTTTACTGGAAAAACTGTTTTCTAATACCTAAAAACAACATGTTTCATATGCAAATACTATTGCTTTTATTTATGTATAAACACATACGTACATACAAACGTACATACATACATACATACATACATACATACATACATACATACATACATACATACATACATACATACATACATACATACATACATACATACATACATACATACATACATACATACATACATACATAGTACTGTAGTAAGTCTTATGCTACATAACTTAAATATGTATAGCGATGAGAAATGTCGGTCTATCTATTTGACGCTGCGACTGTCCTAAGACTTTTTAAAGGCAAAGTAGTTTAGATCGCCTTAAGGTCACTTTGTGAAAGGAGGCCCTGGAGTCTCAGTTGGCCCATGAGTGACTTGGGTTTAAAGCCGCTCTGAAAAGTATTCCAGTTACATCAGCTTACTGTATGAGGAAAGTCCGATGTAAATCAGGTCTCAGAGGTTTGTCATTACAGCATGTTCAGAGAGGTAGCAGCGCAAATACCAACTGACACTTGAGTGTCGCTCTGAAAACAAATACACAAGAGCTTCTAAAAAAACACGGGCTTTCTATCAGTTTTGATCAGCGCAATCTGTAGCAAATATTTTAATATAATTGAGTGAGTGAGTTTAGTTTTACGCCGCTTGTGGCAATATTCTATCAATATCACTGCGGACACCAGAAATGGGCTTCACACATTGTATTCATGTGGGGAATCGAACCCGGGTCTTAACTGCGACGAGCGAACGGTTTAACCACTGTAGTACCCCACCGCCGCCCATAGCTTTGAATATAGTTAAGTGAGCATGACGTCCGCTTCTACACGGACATCACTGGAAGGTACTGTAGACTATGAGGCCTGATGGTCCCGAGTAGAAACTCTGTTGTAACTCAATCACGTATGTTATAATGTCAAAGATCATATAATTCACTGAGAGGTGAATTTCTAAATATCAAGTCGGATTGTCACATCATACGTATGCGTTATCAAGTTGGATGGTGAATAAATAATTATTGGTTTTAAATCTCCATTCTGTTGTGACCCAATTGCCATTATCGTTTCTTTTAAGCGACCTTCACACGGCAACTAAAGTTTGACAACACATGTTGTTAAAACTTTAAAAGCTGTCAAAGTCGCGTTTTCACACGTCAAACACATGCTGTCAATCAATCTTTCGAGTCATATGAGCGCCATGTCTCTATCGGTGCGGTCACGTGACAATTTCGTTGACTGCGATTGGTTGTTTCTGAATAGCACGTGTTTGACAACACTTCACACGTCAAATTCGAGTTTGACAACACCGAAAGTGTGAAGGAAAAGTTGGTGAGAATAGAGACCTATCCTATTTCTCGACAACGGTTTGACAACTCTGAAATTGCTGTTGGTGGTGAGTTGTTGGAATGTTTACACTCTCAAACTCGAGTTTGATAACATGTGTTGTCAAACTTTCGTTTGCCGTGTGAAGGCTGCTTAAAGATCGGTTGGAACAACACAGAGCTCTACGAATGATTAGGATGTCGTTTCCATGGGGATACACATTTAAGACGGAAGAGACAGTACTGCCACACACTCTCGGCCATCTACTGGACATTCAAACTTTTCTTTTTGTTCAGTTTTCAAATTTTAATTTTAGAATTTATTCAAACCATTTCTTAGAAGTACACCTAGTCATTTGAAACCAGAAAATATCCAATCTGTCGACTTCCTAGTCTAAGTTAGCGAAAGGTCGACTCTGACGTGACCTGTAATTTGGATGCCCTCGGATCTGTGTGTTAAGCTGCCAGCTCCAAGGTCTGCTTGTAATGAAGACTGACCAGTAGTCGGCTTGCAAGTGTTACGTTGTTAGTGTTGTTATGCCTTCTCAAACAACAACTAGGAACGTCTTGTAGCATAACGATGTCCATTCGCGTCTTATTATTTAACATTTATATTTTGCAGTCGATAATCGATATCTAGAAGTCTGCTGACTCGTGGCCTGAATGTTGACCTATGACACACTTGCTTCTCATGGAGAGAGAAATATCTGTGTTGAGACAGAAGAGAAGAGAGATCAAGGTCGACGTAAGAGTGACGTCACTTTCAAAACGAGGCTATAGTGATGAATGCGTGAAACGTATCATAATATACTAAACAAACACGGGGATCATGAATATTTTTCAGGATATTATTTGCAGTGAGGACTGAGCACATAATTGTCTAAACATACCCTTAAAATATTAGCTCGAACCTTTCTTAAATGTGTCTCACAGCCCCCTGAACCATATTCTTTTCCCGTATGCCCAGACTATTCTGTAATGCTAAAGCCGTCAATGAAGCAAGTCTAGAATTCCTCAGATTCTGAATCTCCTATTTCACTATATATAGTCTGTAACTGTAACAGTTTCTTCTGGTGTGAACAATCTGGTCTCAACTTTTGAAAAGATATCACTGCTTACATTTTGCAGTTTGACACATAACCGACCTTAATATAATGGTTTATATCCACTGTTGTACATAACCGATGGTACTATAATGGTTATATCCACCGTTGTAAATAACCGATAGTAATATAACTGTGTATATCCACCGTTGTACATAACCGACGGCAATATAACAGTTTATATCCATCGTTGTACAGCTGTTCGTGTACGTATCATAAAATACACGGAAGGAGGACTACTAGTATTCCTTCACAGACAACGTCATCACTGTTGATGGGAGTTTCCGATCCTCCAACACCAAGCAGAGATTTCATTTGACAACATTCATTTGTTATTATGACATTTCATGACAACGTTTATACTCTATTAATGACATTTAGCAAGACGCGGATATGCTAATAACACACAATCTTTCCTTCAATAATTAATAACGCCACATAAACGGTTGGTAAATGTTGGCTCGTTTAGGTATATTATTTACCAGTAAAGTAAACCTGACGTTTTAACATATTTGATTGTCATTTTATACTCAGCAGAAGTGCCCAGAGCTTAGACCATCGCGGATGATCAGATACAGACATAGATTCCTCTTCCAAGCCTTATTGATACAATCAGACATAAAACGGCCATCTGATGCCAAAACGAGGCAAAGATGGCCGATAGCGTGTGGTGGCGTCTTCCAGTTTAACGTTTTATTTTCTTTAAAAATAACCAGGACATTAACAGCCATTACATGTACACATATTCACAGTATGGCCTTCAAACTGCAATAAAACACAAAGTTTGGCAAGGTTAGCCAATTTCGATTCTTTTCCGAGTACAGGAATCTGAACACACCAACCTCAGTTCTGCACCAAATGTCACCTACTTGAAAATATCTCTGCACACATTCAACATAAGTGAACGTGTTAAAAAAGGTAGATATTGAAAAATATATGGTCAGTTTTAGTTACTAGATGGATGTACATTAAAAACAGAACCATCGTACACAAGATCATCCAATCACGGCTGTCCAACGATTCTGTCTGCACTGAAGTGCTTGTTAAACTGCGGAATCTGATGTGGTGTATAATAACCTGTAACACACTGCGTCAGTGTGAAGGTTATTGTTGTGTGTGGCTTGTGGATACTGATGCTGGTCTGACATGAAGTTATGAGATGCTAGCTGATGTGACATGCCAGGTGATGTAGATGTAAGATAGATATACATAGAGTATGTGGCCATCCTTCTCTGGTGTACATAACGACCTCACCATGGCAGGTCTTGTTACAATGGGCGTCTATTTTGGGGGGTTTGTCTTGTTTTTCTTCTGGTTTCAAGATTTGGATAAGAAACCTGCATTGTTTCTCACTTTTGTCATTGATGGATGTTTGGTAGATGTATTTGTCTATTTGTTGTATAGTTGTTTTCTGCATCTACCTCTCGATCAACCTACCATCTCGATCCTTCTCCCATCTCGATCCTTCTCCCATCTCGATCCTTCTCCCATCTCGATCAATCTCCCATCTCGATCCTCTTGGATGCATATGTCTGACTTGGAAGTTGGTCATCGCAGAATTATTTGAACATAAACTTTGTTATATAATGATTGTTGTTCCAGCTTCTTGTTGTATTGTAGTGAGTGAATAATTGTTTAGATAAACAAAGGGAGATAGTGTCTCTGGCTATTTCGCTTCTTCGCTGTACGGTTCAATACCGTTTGGCAGTTTGACAACATTCTTGACATCCTTGAAGAAACCTCACTAACCCTACTGATAGCAATGTGATCATTTCTCTTAATAAATATGTCAGCCTTTTAAAAACGGTAAATGTCTATCAACACCCGTGCTCTGAAGCATTAACACCAGACATGTTTTATGTTAAACCTGTACCTATATCCCTGTGATAGGAAAACGTTCAACAGAAAAAATGCCCACTCAGCTATAATCAGAAACACTGTTTGAAGTCAGCAGAGTGTGAGTATGTACATATCTTGCCAGTTTCTTACATCCAACAGGAACATGCTCATTTGTTCTGTGTTCAAGACTTCAATAGAATGGACATTTGCAGGTCCTTTGATATTCTGATTGAGGCGAGATGAGCTGTAACCGGCTTCCGGTAATAGACTGTCTTCGTTCTGGCTGTCAATCACGCTGAACCCTAAGCAAGAAGAAGCAAAAACTCCGCGGTATAACGAGGTAATGATGAACATGTTGTGTAATACTGTGTTGATGATACGTGAGAGAATTTTGTAAACCCTTTGAAGGGGATATTTTAGTTCGCGAAATGGCAGCGTAATGTGGAACGAAATAGATAAGGGTCTTCCATTATTACCACTTTGAAAAAGCCTTCGAGCAGAGGGGTGGTGCTGACAAACCGAGAAGCCGAATCAGCACGAATCTTGGCTTCGAACATTTGACCAAAAGCTTGCTCAAGGGACGCAACTCTGCACAGCGAATTGATTCGTCTCATACGATGATACCAGCGTCTTATAACGAGCTCATATGCTGTAACAAAACTTAGTCTTTGATTGAAGAAGGGTGAAAACGGATTTCGATTATTTTTATTCGCTACCATTGGATTCAAGCTAAGACGTACAGACTTTTGGAGTTTGTGTCAAGTATAGATCTTACTTAACGGCTTTTCTATTGTTGGTTGATATGGTTTATCTTGAGGCATGAGTGAGGTTTACGTGCCGGGTAAACACGAATGCCAGTTGTGACCATGTGAGAAATCAAACACGGACTTAGCACATACAAACAAACACACAGCGTCACGAGGAGATAGGAGAGTTTTGGGCTGATGGCGTTACTTTCGACAGCAAGCATGCTCACGAATGGGTCAAGGGTGTTTATCATAATAGGATGAATATATAATACCCTGGAGCAACGAAGATGCTGCAGGATGTAGCATGGAAGAAGTAGGGTATGTACAACTTGAATCTTGAATCTATGTGATACTGATTCAATCCAGGCACCTGACTATAAATTCATGGTATACTATGTTGAACTTAAATCTTCAGGGTGTCCGGGAAGACCCGAGTTCGATTCCCCACATGGGTACAATGTGTGAAGCCCATTCCTGGTGTGCCCCGCCGTGATATTGCTGGAATATTGATAAAAGCGGCGTAAAACTAAATTCACTCACTCCTAATGACGATGTTTTCCTTACTAGTGACTCTAGGGCTAAAGGAGCTCACTGTACGGCGATATGCCACCGGTTGGAGGCCTTGTGGACTTCCTTTTATCGTCAATCATGGAAAGAAACATTGACATGCACTCTGTCAAACTGACACAACAGCAGAAAACATTCATATTAAACATGCCCTTACTGAATGTATATCTGTCCGATCATGAGGTAAGACAAGACAATGTGTTACTTCTTTGTTGAGTTATTCCGATGACGTAATGATTTATCGCCATCTCAAGCAATACATAGGACCGATATACGCTTCTTTAGTATCCCATCGTCATCAAGGGAGACATGATCGACTTGTTCCCGTATTTCATTCCCGTTGAGTCATTCTATATTTCATGCGCGACGTCACATCAAGGCAAAGCCAGTCTGACAAAGGAAACCGTCTCGAAAGAGGCTGTTTATCTGTGCGTGTCTTTTATTCAATATCTAATAACGGCAGTGACATGTGATGTTACTGATACTATTTTCGTATGCACATAATCAAAGTGTGCAGTGTGGATGGATTCGAAGAATCTGATGGTTTTCTAGACAACAAACCTCAGTCTAAATTTGGGTCATCGGGTCGCCTTCAAATTATTGATTATCATTTGAAGATGAAATCTATACCCCCTGTCTGGTAAATAATATATTTAAATTTATTAACTTGTGATTATTGATTTAATTTTTGTTGTTATTGATGTTATACTTCTCTCTAGTGATGGATGTGACGAAATCGATTAACGTTATTGTAAATCACTTCAAAAACAAACATACGGACGACCTGAGTACGAAAACATGGCGATAATATTACATTCGGGATCATTGGGACGAGCAGAATGGCGACTCGGGCCCCTCACGTGGCCATGGTATCAACTTGGTTCCGTCTAGAGAAGTCAACATGTAGTTTCACATCCGGCTTTGCTTTGTGTATTTACAACCACATGTTAATCAGCACTGTGAAACATATGTGACTTCTTTGGTATATGCTGATGTTCAGTCATACCGTACCGAAATAGATATTATTAAGGCATGACACTTTGATCAAGGGACGTTTATTGTGCTATGTGCATGTATCCATAATTATTCAAGCATTCTGATCGAACTGTATTGGTTTTCGCACATAATACCTATCGATCTGAGGACGAGTCTTTTCGCTGGTTACGGAAAATGAGCAATGAGTGACAAATTGGCATTAATAATCACTGACCTATAAATCAATACGTTTGACAGCTATATCAGTATTTGCACACCTTGGATCTGGTAGAAACAGTCATCAAAATCGGATAATGCATTGCGGTCCTGTAGATGTATTGTCTTATGATGGAAACTTTGTTGATAAAAAACTAAATGAGATTGGAATTTGAAAGGTTGGAACATTAATTGTGGCTCTGATTGTGGAGCAGTTTGTCGTTATTTCTCAGTGTTAGTGGCAATTGTTGAATACCGACTATCTTCGATTGTTGAAGTCACGTCATTTGTCAATTCATCTCCTAAATAGCAAACGTATTGGGCAGCTGTGTCAGTTTGACAGAGTGAATTTCAATGTTTCTTTCCAGGATTGACGAAAGACGGAAGGCCACAAGGCTTCCAGCCAGTGGCATATCGCCGTACAGTGAGCTGCTCTAGCCCAGAAGTTACTAGTAAGGAAACATCGTCATTATTAACCCATATTTGTCGTAAGGGGCGACTAACAGGATCGGGTGGATAGGCTAGCTGACTTGGTTGACACAGGTATTCATATCTCAATTGCGTAGATTGATGCTCATGCTGTTGATCACTGGACTGTCCGGTCCAGACTCGATTATTTACAGACCGCCGCCATATAGCTGGAATATTGGTGAGTGCGGCGTAAAACTAAACTCACTCACTCACTCACTCGTCATTAGGAGTGAGTGAGTTTAGTTTTACGCCGCTTTTATCAATATTCCAGCAATATCGGCGGGGGACACCGGAAATGGGCTTCATTCATTGTACCCATGGAAACACCAGGTGGAGATGGGTGACCGAGTTAAACATCAGATCAGTCGTATCACGGCGTGTCATCGTAAGATGGGCGGACTTGAACCCACTTTTACCTACGAATAGTGTGCAGACAAAAGTAGAAACATTAGCGTCCTGTATTAGAATCCAGGATCCAAACTCACTATCGAAGGTTTACGGCCATGCCTAGCTTTGCTCCAAGGTTGTACTGAATGCTAAGTCCACGGATGTACAGTAATCGTATTCTTTAAAGAGGCAAGTGTAAGGACGCCAGTCTGTTATTTACATGTTTCAGAAATTTTTAATTAAATGATCAATTATTACCTTAGAGCCTTGTGCAAGTCTAGGCCATGTCAAACAGAAGCAGTTCTGTGGCGTCTCAGACGAATGGTTCGCCTGTGCCCTCCCGAACTGCATCTCACCTCAATGGTTCGCCTGTGCCCTCCCGAACTGCATCTCACCTCAATGGTTCGCCTGTGCCCTCCCGAACTGCATCTCACCTCAATGCGTGTAGACACTACTAAACATGGCATCGTAGACTAAAGATTAGTCTCTGAATATATAAAATGTTGATATTAACAAACAATTCCTTTAAATTTGAAAAGGAGCCAAGTGAGAAGGAAGATTCAGCCTGCACCAGCGGAAATCTAGACATTTAGATCTTCACTAATGCAGAAACCCCTGGGTGGAAGGGTAGACATTTAGATCTTCACTAATGCAGAAACCCCTGGGTGGAAATCTAGAGATTTAGATCTTCACTAACGCAGAAACCCCTGGGTGGAAGGGAAAATATTGTGGTTCAGGGACTGGGAGCCAGGCTAACGGTAAAGCAGCTCACGTGAAATGTACATTTCATGTAGATTCGATTTCTAATGAATCTGAATTTAAAACTAATCAACGCCTCATGCCCTGAACATCGATGCCTACTGATGACTACGGGAGAAACGAGAAGAATCACTCTTCATGCTGAATACAAATACCACCGGCTGCATATGGCGCACACTGGTGAGTGAGTGAGTGAGTATGGTTTTACGCCGCAGGAATGGGCTTAACACATTGTACCAATGTGGTTAGGTTACACTGTTGATGCTCAGTATCGCCATTACAGCTATATACCTTACATATAGTCCTTTCTGTGTGTATGTCTACATATTGTACCTAGATTGTATATACCAGGAGCTGTCGATTCCATGCATTGTATTGCTGGAATATTGCTGAAGCGGCGTAAATCTTACACACTAACACACTCACAACAGCTTCAAGTTCAGACGTTAAACTCACAGGCCCTCGTGTCTTTGCAAGGATTAATGATTAAAAAAATATTGATTTTGAGATGACCCCGACTCGAAATGCTTCACAGTACAATGCATCATAATGTATTATACTGTGAAGCATTTCGAGTCGGGGGTCATCTCAAATGTTTGTATATATTTTATAAAATCTTTAATCCTCGCAAAGACACGAGGGCCTGTGGTAAAACTGACGTATTGCCTTTGCTCCAGACTCACGATACCGAAACGCAACGTGTTGATCTGCTCTCTATGAGGAATATGTGTATATACAATATGCTCTCAATAAACATCAACACGAAAACTGATGCTTTCCTCCTACATTACTTGTTGTGTTGCAGGTGCTGCATAAACATCCACGGGTTTCAACGGATGGCTATGTGTGGGCGTAGGATATGAAATGCTTAGACCATAATATTGTTAAACTGGAATAAATTAGGCATGTCACCAAACAGACGCACTAATCTGGGACACACCTGTAATTCTCTTTGAAGGTTGCTGACACCTAGATACACTTTGACCTTGACGTATATCGAAATAGACATAATTCTCATGTATCTACCAAAAGTTAGTTTCAGTAAAAATTATTACCAAAATAAACCAGAAGACAACATGAGGTGTTCTGGAACTATGACGTAAAGAAAGACTGCGGGTCAAGTCAAGTAAAGTATTTTTATTCCGTATGTAGGCCACAGGCCCATATACAACATACATACATTTGTTTACAAATATAGATACACTTTAAAGGGCAATAATACACGTGTTATTTGTTCGAATAGATTTCTTGTCAGTATAAATATAATATTTTATATAAACATATATACACACCTTTATAAACATTTAAAATGGAAAAAATGTGTGGTTTTAAGAAAATTTATTGGAGTTTGATTGCTCTGATTTTATAAGCATGAAAGATATATTTACACAAATTTCTTAAAAGTGTTTCATTATTTGTTGATAACAGGGACTTTATAGTAGTTTGGTTGTTCCTGATATACATATGGCAAGTATTTTAATCTAAGGGAGTTATATTCAGTACATATAAAAATAAAATGATACTCATCTTCCACACCCAGCTTACACAATGGACAATTACGTTCTGCAACCTCAACATTTAACCATCTTCCCTCATTATACTTTAACCTTAATAACCCACATCATCGAAACTTTTTGTCCAAGATACATGATAAATATTTTTCTGGAGTTAACAGACTTTTGAACTCTCGGTAAATACGGTATCGTGAACTGTTATTCAATGTACAATTCCATGATTGAAAAAACATATTGATTGCAACAGTCTTGAATCTATTTACAAATGAAGCTGCATCACCAACCGTCTGAGACATCCAGACGTAACCAAATCCATGTGAAAAAAGTATTTCTCTAATATATGAAGCATATGTCTTATATCCACAGTTATCGTAATACATTTGCATTTTGTACACTTTGGGTGATAGATACTTGACAATGTTCTGTGAAAGGTCATGGTGTTCTGTCTACCAGCTGCAGGAATACACCATTCGCAGAGAAAGGTTTAGTCTCTGAAAGTACATCTTTCTTGTAGAGATGAACAACTAAATGTATTTTGAAAAACGCCCAAATGTGATGGAAGATTCACAGCCTTAACTTGAAGACAATACAGACTTGCTTCATATACGGTTGGTTGGATGGTTTGTTTGTTTGTTGTTTCATGTCGCACTCATCAATATTCCAGCTATGTGCAGGCGGTTGTAAATAATCGAGTCTGGACCAGACAATCCAGGGATCAACAGCATGAACATCGATCTACGCAACTGGGATGCGATGACATGTGTCAACCAAGCCAGCGAGCCTGACCACCCGATCCCGTTAGTCGCCTCTTACGACAAGCATGGGTTACTGAAGACCAATTCTAACCCGGACCTTCAAGTTTTCCTTACTTAAGGGGCAGCAGCTGGGTTGAGATGAGGAGAAGAGAGGTATGATAATGCGTTGTCGTGGTAACACAGCAATGACATTTCCTGGCCTGGGTGCTTGAATGGGTGGCTGAATCATATGAGGGCAAGAGCTGGGTGAAAGTTAAAATGGTCATGTGCGTGCGTGCGTGCGTGCGTGTGTGTGTGTGTGAGAGAGAGAGAGAGAGTGAACGAGAGCACCAGATCACTGTTCGCTGTAAAATCGAAAAACATCAAACAACATAAACTTTATCTCAAAGTATTTCAATCATCATCAAAGAAAGCTGAGAACACCAACATAAACTATAAAAAGTACCACTAAACCTGATTTGGCAACAATAGACAATGTCGTGAAATAGGAGGAAAATGTCAGCGATATCCCTGAGCAGTTCGGGGGCAATGTGAGGGAACACAATTTAAGTGAAAAACTCTCTCTGGAAATGAAAGTGTAACCTAATGCTTCGGCTCAACATCTCGTTTGAGAAAATTGAAAACATAAAAGAACCCCTGCCATCTTGCCGTCAGCGAAATCACCAACGATAGTAACGATTGTTTAAGCTTCAACTTGAAATAGTTGCCCGTTATAATCTAATCGCGTCATAACAGGGTGATTCAATAAAATTACATGTGTTGCTAGGCAACCATATGGTATTACAATATGTATCATCTTAAGTTCAAAGGCGCACTGTGAAACGAAACTCTATTAAACTATTTATACTTTAATTGATTTACATCAAGACATGACGTGCTAGTTCTCGAATTTCTGCAGAAACGCTGTTTAACTTAACGGGGCCATAGATGTCCGATTTTGTATGCGTTCGAGCCAACGCTTTAACCACAATGCTACCCCGCCACCCAGCAAGTGTGAGTGAGTGAGGGAATTGTATTCCAGTTATACCACTGCGTGTGAGATTGATACGAAAGGAAAGCTCGAAGTGATTCAGGTTTAGACGTTCACCAGCTTGGTGAGACCTACGTGCACTCTTGTGCAATGTAAACCATTCCATTGTACTTTTGGGGGCGGTGGGGTAGCCTAGTGGTTAATGTGTTCGCTCGTCACGCAGAAGACCCTGGTTCGATTCCCCACATGGATACAATGTGTGAAGCCCTTTCTGGTGTCCCCCGCCGTGATATTGCTGGAATGTTGCTAAAATAATTGATAAAAGCGGCGTTTACCCAATCACTCACTCACTGTACCTTTGTCATTATTACCAGACAATGAGGTTCAACATGAAGTACTAGTTGCAAGCACAAGCCAACATACGGCTGTTATTTCTGTTTCAAGCAATCTAAACTGAAGTAAAAAAGAAAGTACACATCTGGTGCCAAAACACCACACTTGCCACGTGTCGCACGTTCTTTGCCCAAAGTTGATGAATTAGACGGTTTTGGTGGAAGAGTGAAATGGTCGATACACCTTGATGCCGACTGTGTTCCTGCTGATGCAGTCAGTGACCGAACGTTGTTAATGCTGATGACGTCACTGTGAACATCCGGTGGCGCAGGTAATAGTCATCTTGTGGTCTACCAGTTCTGAGATTGTCAGATGCCTGGCCAGTCAGATGATGGTCTGCCTTGTACAGCCGAACGTTCTTGCAAGATGGCTGTTCGGAGCCGGTTATCTGCGACATTCCAATGTGTTGCACTCGATCAGCTGCTAATCTTGGCATTTTGATGAGTACCCTTAACAGGTATACGACTAACAATCTCAATCTGCTGTGTTTTATACTGTTGGGCCTTAATATTGCACGTGCGATCATGATTTTCTTGATATACCACGCACATCACTGTAAAGGATATCTAGGATATCTGTAGCGTTTTGACAACACGCGCATAAAGTTACAAAAAACTCAAAACACTTTTACAAAATATTTACGTTGTTCCTTGAAAAATGTTCCCAAAACAATAGGTGTCTACTTTCTTTTGTACGTCAGTTTATTGTATGCATGTGTGTGCACGTGGGTGCGTGCGTTCGTGCGTGCGTACGTGTGTGTTGTCAAATCGGGCACAGCTAGTCCAGATTTAGCCTGTATAAATGTGGAGCCGTACACGACACTGGCTGTCCTTAAAGAGAGGTAGAGTTCATGCCCTGGAAACAAATCACAAGTAAATTCATACATCATAATAGTCTCGGTAAAGCAGAAGACAGAATCTGATTTTTTACTTAAAATTAATCAAAATAAGTGCACCTTTATCATGGGATTTTCTCTAGAACAGAGCTGGTTGGAGAAACTGTAAAGAAGACAGCACAAAGAATATCTCATTGCAGGTTCCCAGCAACAGCCATATACAAATCGCCCAGACAGGCTTCATGTCTATGTTATTACTCTAAATGTGGCACCAAATGGGAAATGTATATATATTGCTGATTAACTTCGTGATGGGATGCATTTATCCACATTATATTATTACCTTTTATATTAAATGTCATCCGTTGACGGCCATAATGCACCGAGCTGGGGGATCTCAGCCCGTAGAATGAGCCTTACTCGGCGAGGTATTGTATACATCGTTATCAGCATAAGCCCATGGACATTGTCTATCATTACCAGCATCCCGTGTTGACAGGTAATAGCAGGTTGATGATTGGTGTAGCTGGTCACGTGACAGCGGTGCAGGTAGTGCGGAGTGGCATTTCGGTGCCTGGTTACCAGAATGGTATGGAATCCTTGACATATGTGTTTCTGCATTTCCCTGTAACGCATTATGTACCTGAAGTGAATGCATGATGTAGAATAAGGAGTGCGTGTAACACATAAATGCATGCACGAATACATGCACGCACAAACGCACACACACGATCGCGCACATACGCACTTTTACCCTATGGCATAATTCGCTGTGCAGACTTGCCTCCCTTGGGTGTACCAGAAACCTCTGTGTGGGGGCTCGAATCTCTGTTTGCCTAGATTATGTTTCCAGATTTGTCAGCAAAATATCTGAGCTTGTGGGATTAACCAATCTGTGACAGGCATCACTCCAATGGTTTAAGATGGTTTAAGATGGTTTATGTACCTGTAGACAGATTGACTCTACCACAGAAAACTCTACTAGCATGTCTATA
This sequence comes from Haliotis rubra, assembly GCF_003918875.1. Taxonomy (NCBI): domain Eukaryota; kingdom Metazoa; phylum Mollusca; class Gastropoda; order Lepetellida; family Haliotidae; genus Haliotis; species Haliotis rubra. The sequence goes on along the minus strand of NW_025767065.1, from coordinate 519,388 downwards.
ATGGACATAATATCTGAGTTTGTGAGTAAGTTCAGTTTTACGCCACATTTAGCAATATTCCAGCAACATCACGGTGGCTTTAACCACTAGGCTACGCCACCGCCCGCACATAATATGAAACGGAAACACGAAACTAATTGTGTGATGTAAGGTAAACCGAGGAGAATCGACAATTGTTTTCAACCGTTCAATAATTTTCCAGGACATCAAGATGTCACAGCGAACAGTATTTTCTGGAATAAGTGAAAGTCTTCCAATCCCGACCACCATCAATACCTACACCCGGATATTAAAGGAATGGGTCCCTCAGTATAATTCAAATGTGAAATTACCTACTAGACCCCCACGAATTGTAGATCAGTGAAATGCATATTTTGATATTTAACGCTGTGTGTAAAAGATTCCACTTATCTAAAAAGAAACCTTGTTGTATTGCAAACTGAAATAGTTGTATGTACCCTGAACAAAATAGGATCATACATATATTGAGGTATGTTTTTATGAAATTCTGTGCCCAGCCTTCACCGAAAAATTATCCTCGAACGTAATCATGACATCTAACTTTTTTGTTTCAGTATATGTGAACAAACTCAACAATTTCAGTTTCTAGGTATATGTCCATATATATGTCCATTTTTAATAATAATTTTTAACGCGACAGATATAATAAGAAATTTCCTTTGTGTAGATGTCGTTTGACATCGTGAAAATGTCCTCATTATATGTATTGTGCAGATTTTTCGGGTTTGAGTATACTCAATCGATTCAATTGAAACCCCAAACGCGTTTTTAAAACTGTTTTGGCTGTACACCTAGCCAACAGGAATGTAACGTGTGTTTATACATGCTGATGATCTCAGCCCTAAGTGATGTGTATCAATATATCATAGCATGGTGTTGATGGACAAGGGATACGCCTTCACGGAACGAACAGACCTTGACCACTGGCTGATCTACGGTCTGGGATGTTGCAGGAACTGCAAGGTGACCTAGGGGTCGTATCATCAGCAATATTGCCATTTTCTCCAGTGAGTGTTTGTGTGAAGGACCTGAGTCTTGTATACCCATCTGTGTATCCCGACCTGCAGCTTCTGAGAGTTCTTCTTGGGTAAACACTAGAAGGTCGCAGTAGGAGGAGACTGTGAGTGTATGTTGAAGAATGCTCTGACACTTGTAAACAAGAACAACGGTGTAGCAAATGTCAGTGAGTGAGGGAACACTGATTCAGGTTTAGACGTTTACCAGCTTGTCGAAACCTACCAGTACAGGCGTAGTACTGACAAGAGAGGTACACCTCTGAGGACTGGTCCCCGTGAACCCCAGCTTCACGTTTCATAAGCCGAATACGAGAGTGGATCATCCTTACCCTTAGATTCACACTTGACAAGCCGAATTCTATAGTCAGAGAAACTACTGGCTGACCTATTTTGAAATAAGTAATGCTTCTTTACATCCTCGTGTTTACAGATTCCCCCTGATTCTAACTGAACCTACAATCATATGATCCAGGCAGGAATAAGGGACGCAACTCTGATGGTTGCTTGTTTTGTTGCTTAACGCCGCACTCGGCAATATTCCAGCTACATGGCGGCGGTCTGTGGAAATAATCGAGTCTGAACCAGACAATCAAGTGATTAACAGCATGAGCATCGAGCAACTCTAATGAATATTAAACTCTGTTTGATAGTGATTCATAGAACATACAACAACATACTGATGTAGTGAAGATTTCATATGATTAGGAATTATTTATTTGTCACATTTAACAATAAGGAATCATCATATATATACGATAAGAGTATATAAGTGTGTCAGGGTATATATAGTTCGGAAATCGTTTTGCAGTGAGATTTGTTTTTCAGAGCGATACATTTTATGGCCTTAACACTTATAAAAAACATCTAGTCTGGCATGAGTGCGTGGGTGAGGCCTCAGATGTTGACGCTCTGGTAAAATTCCCGACCACGAGTATGATGCTGATACAACCTGATGCATAATCAGAACGAAGTGGGATTCGAACTGGGTTTCTGGCGGGTCGAGGGGACGTAACTCTGCACAGCGAACTACGGTGCCTTTAGAGCACTGGGCCACTTTAATTAACACGAGCAGGGCTGTCTGTGTCATAGCTGAAAAAAATGAAACACTATGCAGTAAATGTTTCAGCATCTAAATAAAACATGTTTATTAAATGAATATTTATCAAAAAATATTGTGATTGTATTGAAGAAAGCCCAACACTCATCAACAACTTTATTGTTCCTCAAGTGTGTTTACATCCCTTGTAAATTCTGTTTACTATACATCTTGAAAGACGTCAGAATATCAGACATAAACAATCCATCATATTTAATATACGCCAACAGCATGTAAATAACATGCAAACTTGTGAGACTGTCCCTCGCGTGTCCAGCGCAAGGTGCCCGCTGTTAACCACTACTGACCTCTGATGGCTTTAATTGATCTTCATTACTGAACGCAGTCATGGCTAGCACGCGTCAACAACACGGATGTCCAGAAACGCAGATGCAATTTGTCGTTTATTCAGACTACGGTAACAACAACAACAACAGCAGCATCGACGACGACAATCCATATTATCACTGCCGCCAGTAGCATAATGGACGCTAGAAGTTAGAAACAGAATACTGGAACTGCAGGTTTGTTTGTCTGCCTACAGTATATTTGGGATTTTTCTATGGAATGGTCATTTCTTTAGGGGGTAGGGGATGGAGATGGAGGTTTGGGGGTTCAAAGGGATGTCGAGATTGGTGTATCATTATCAACAAGCAGTCCCTACATTATATTTAAAGTTGTAACTTGTTTACTGAAAACTTTCCCCACGTCCACTCTCGCGCACGCACGCACACACACGCGCGCACACACAGATACACACATTTGTAGCTTTTTATTTCACTGCATGAAGCGACCAAGGGCTAGCGTCATTTAGTACACGTCTGCATAGTTTTACCCTTGGTGAAGGCATCGCATAAAAAACACCACACCTGGAGAACACCATTCCTTGAGAACACTAGAACTCGAAAACATGACACCTAGAGAAAACTACACATGAAGTACATTACACCTGAAATCTCTATACCTTGACAACACTACACCTTGGAAAGGCGGAACCAGGAAAATACTACACCTGGAGGTTGTGGAACCCGGAGAACCTGCCTTTCACTATCCCGGAAAACCCTACACCCAGAGGGGGCAGTGGGGTAGCCTTATGGTTAAAGCGTCCGCTCGTCACGCTGAAGACCCGGGTTCGATTCCCCATATGGGTGCAATGTGTGAAGCCCCCTTATATAAAGTTATACATGGAGAACACTACACTTGGGGAACTCTACACCTGCCCCACAATACACACGGTAAACACTACGCCCAGACAACCCCTTACATGGAAGAACATGTATGTAATTATTATATTTTTGCAAAACCTTTGAAATCATATTGCGCAGTTTGCACCGCAGGATTCAATATTCGTAGAGACCTTTTGTGACAAGGTAATAAATACGTGCTCCTTTAACAAACAGCTTTTATTTCTTTTCTTTTTAGCTGTTTATAGAAATATATACGACTTTTTACATGAGCATCTCATACACTTTTCACTTTATGTCATACTCAAGTCTGTGTAAACAAGCCTTGAACCAGAGAAGCAACACAGTGTTTGTATACCTGCAGAGTAGATATTCTCTAAGGCGCTAGTCATCACATTTGATGTATTTTTGTGTTTTCTGATGAATATTGTGCTAGAGAACCTAACACTTCTGTAAATATATATCCAAGGTTTGTTGTTGTGGCGTGGAGGTACTCTGTCACTTCACAGCGATGGTAAACAACAAAGAAACACACAGCGCTTGTCAGTATCACAGACTCTGATCATGATCGGGCCATAAGAAAGAATTATTACCACTTGATTCTAGAGCTGAGAGTCTCAGATGAATAATATTAGATGACAGATTTCGGAAAACTGACAGTAGCAAGAAATACACGAAGGAATAGAAACGTACATAGGGCATAGACGATACAGAGGCGACAAATACGTCCGTGAAAGCGTTGAAAATTTTGGAATGATATAAAAGTCGTATTCGGCGAACACAAAGTATAGGTATTAACAGATGACGTAATGAATAGAGACTTGCGTAGGTTAATACGCATGATACGTAGGATAATATATGGTTTATCAAACATAGTACACATGATATAGCACATGGTTAATAGGAAATAACACATGGTACGTAGAATATAACATATGGTATGTAGGATATAACACATGATATGTAGGATATAACATATAGGACGTAGGATATAACATGGTACGAAGGATATAATACATGGTGCGTAGAATATAGCACATGATATGTAGGATATAACACATGGGACGTATGATATAATACATGGTACGTAGAATATAACACATGATATGTAGGATATAACACATGGTACGTAGAATATAACACATGATATGTAGGATATAACACATGGTACGTAGAATATAACACATGATATGTAGGATATAACACATGGTACGTAGAATATAACACATGGTACGTAGAATATAACACATGATATGTAGGGATATAACACATGGTACGTAGAATATAACACATGGTACGTAGAATATAACACGTTGTATGTAGGGATATAACACATAGGACGTATGATATAACACATGGTACGTAGAATATAACACGTGGTATGTAGGATATAACACATGGTATGTAGGATATAACACATAGGACGTATGATATAACACATGGTACGTAGGATATAACTTGCGTGGTATGTAGGATATAGCACATGATATGTAGGATATAACACATAGGACGTATGATATAACAAGGACGTATGATATAACACCTGGTACAAAGGATATAATACATGGTGCGTAGAATATAGCACATGATATGTAGGATATAACACATAGGACGTATGATATAACACATGGTACGAAGGATATAAACACATGGTGCGTAGAATATAGCACATGATATGTAGGATATAACACATAGGACGTATGATATAACACATGGTACGAAGGATATAACACATGGTGCGTAGAATATAGCACATGATATGTAGGATATATAACACATGGGACGTAGGATATAACACATGGTACGAAGGATATAATACATGGTGCGTAGAATATAGCACATGATATGTAGGATATAACACATGGTATGGTATAACACATGGTACGAAGGATATAATACATGGTGCGTAGTACACATGATATGTAGGATATAAACGTAGGATATAATGGTACATGGTACGTAGAATATAGCACATGATATGTGGATATAATATGATATATGGTACGTATAATACATGTGGTGCAGATATAACATGATATGTAGGATATAACACATAGGACGTATGATATCATAATACGTCGTTAGATATAACAATAAATATAGGACGTAGGATATCACAACACATGTTACGTATGATATATGGTGCGTAGAATATAGCACATGATATGTAGGATATATAACACATGGTATGTAGGATATAACTTACATGGTACGAAGGATATAATACATGGTGCGTAGAATATAGCACATGATATGTAGGATATATAACACATGGTATGTAGGATATAACACATGGTACAATTTTGAGGGATATAATACATGGTGCGTAGAATATAGCACATGATATGTAGGATATAACACATAGGACGTATGATATAACACATGGTACAGAAGGATATAATACATGGTGCGTAGAATATAGCACATGATATGTAGGATATATATAACACATGGTATGTAGGATATAACACATGGTACGAAGGATATAATACATGGTGCGTAGAATATAGCAGCACATGATATGTAGGATATAATACTGACTGACTGACTGAGTTTAGTTTTACGCCGCTTTTAGCAATATTTCCAGCAATATCACGGCGGGGGACACCAGAAATGGGCTTAACACATGTAGGATATAATACACATGGTATGTAGGATATAACACGTAGGATATCACATATGTTACGTACGATATTATAATGCGTCGTTAGATTTAACAAATACTACGAACGATATCACACATGCTACGTCGGATATAACAAATGTCACTTGAAGTACATCAACTGTTTCGTAGAATATTGAGAGCGTACGTTTGTTATAAGGAAAGTTACATACGATATAATAAATGCTTCGTTTATTATGACGAACGCCGACACCAGATAAACACATTTTAGGCAAAACGTGAAACACTTTGTTTGGATATACGACCCAACGTCTGATTATCCCCACGTACTATGCACAAAGAACTACATTAAGGACCCCCTGTATCTTTGCAATGATAGATTTTCAACACGTACGTAAAACTTCTCGTGGTGACCACGATGGATTTTATTCTGACCGGATTATCATTTGACTCATAAGAAACGACAAAATGATTGGAATCCATATTAATTTTATGATGATAATTGCTCATTTTAAGAAAAAAAAACCCACTGATTTTCATACAAAACCATTTCTGTACAAGTATGGCCCTTTTAGCAATACGACGACCATCATTGCACAATGGCCCTTGATCCCGGAGTGTTCCTAGTTAGTCATAATTTTCCGGGTGTGTAGAACATCGGATAACTCGAAGCACTTACTTAGGTCCTATCACGTTCGACACAACGGTGTTAATGATAATATAATTAGTTTGGATTAGGAAATATTTTCAAAGAGGTGTAATATACATATACCTGAAAAACTAAACATTCATATGTCGAGATGGAGCATAAAGATTCTCATTCGAGACATCGTATGTTTATATAAAACGTCGAAGCCAGGGACGAAGCCTCGATGATCCACTTAAATAAATTCCGTGGGGAGTAGGGGCGGTGGGATAGCATTGTGGTTAAAGCGTTCGCTCGTCACACCGAAGACCCGAGTTTGATTCCCCACATGGGTACAATGTGTGAAACCCATTTCTGGTGTCGCCCGCCGTGATATTGCTGGAATATTGGTACAAGTGGCGTAAAACCATACTCACACACACCGTTCGGCCTGAAATCAAAGTGTGAGGATAGCAGCAACGACTCTAGTAGTTTGAGGTGGACAATTACGTTTGATGGTATTAAGGACCTGTCGCACTGTCAGCCTCAGGGTGTATTTTAGGAAACCTTCCTCCGAAAACTGAATTATTTCCTTGACGAGTTTGTAATTGGAACACACCCTTTCTAATACAAGCCTCTGATTGCTCTCCGCTCTTTAATATACAGAGACTGAACCCAGAGTTGGAAGGAAGGTTGTTCGCAAGCAAGTCACGTTCGTGATCATCAACGCCTTGGCGACCATTGGTTCCTCGATGCTGACCATTATCCTGGCAGGGAACTTCTGTTTTCTTTATCAGTTTCTTCTCCAGGTTGGCCCCAGGACTGAAATACGTGGTCGTGATGAGTGATGGCACGTGGCATCACGTGTTGTTTCTTGTTTAGAAAGGAATATCACTATATAGCGTTTGTTGTGGTGTTATTAAAACAAAGCGCAGAGGTATCGATTGCTGACGAATGTTATTTTGAGAAAGTGGTTGTGATGTGTGCAGGTTACCACTCTGGACTAACGCTGCCTAGATCGGATGTCAGACACCCATAGCTCAAGTTGTACTCCGACAGACAGGAGCTGCATAAACTAGCAGGAATTATCTCTGAAAAATCTGTTCGAAGGGCACATTCTTGAGCTGAATGCGAAACATATTTGGCCATGTTCCTCAAGGCAATTATATCATAAGGTTTAAGATTGTTTCGAGGGGTTACGAGGGTTATTTATCTGAGCTTGAAGTATAATGTAAGAGTATGTGCATTACGACCGTCTAAGCTTTGCGAAAGGTAAAGTATGATGGTCGTGTACGCGTTTATCGTAAACTATGTGAAGAGCTGTTAAGAAATGAAAGGTACGATCAAGACCAAATTTAAGGATATTGTATAAATATGTGCGTATTGTTACGATCAAAGCAAGATTTAAGGATATTCTATAACAATGTTCGTATTGTTACGATCAAGGCAAGATTTAAGGATATTGTATGAGTATGTGCGTTGGGATCGTTTAAGTTTTGCGAACGATTAGGCATTAAGTTTGTCGTAAACTATGTAAGAGCTGTTAAGAAATCTAGGTTACGATCAAGGTAAGAGTTAAGCATATTGTAAGAGAATGGGTGTTACGATCCTCGTAATCTGTAATTTATGTATGGTATTACATACGCGTTAGTCAGAAATACAGGTAGCTAAACCTTTCCCATAATTATGAAACATGTATCTTAGCTAAGAGTTTACTTCATTGTACGACTCCGACCATGTGTTTAGAGTAGAGTAAACTACGGTTAGAACGAACTCAAAGGGACTATAACGTTTAGTTCATTATAACCGCAGTTCGTTTTACGCACATTCGACTAAAAGTGGCCGAGATCAAAGGAACAGTTCGTAATTTTGATCAGTTCGTTATAAACGTAGTATTCGTAGTAATCAAATAATGATGACACCGGGTGTCGACTAAAAGGTGGTTCTTGCAGTTCAACCGAAAGCAACCGTCACCAACACATAACATGAAATATACGGAAATATATTATCAAAATCAAAACAGGGAATTATATCTCGAAATGGCGCTATTTTACGCTTTGAAATGGCTATAGACGATGAGGGCCCCATTTCAGAAAGCTATCGTAGGGCTACGACTGTCGTACATCCTATACTGTAACATAGACTTACGACAGTCGTAGCTACGATAGCTTTCTGAAACGGGTCCCTGGGTGCTGTTGTACAAAGCAGCCTTAGCGCTACGACTGCCTTAAGTCTTTGTTATGGTATGGGAGTTACGGTCACCTTAGCGCTAAGATCGCTTTGTACAATGACACCCTGAGTGTGAAAAAAGATAAGGCGGTTAAAGTGGACTGTTAGATTTCTAGCTATTTGGAAATTGGCTATTTGGCATTTAGTGAACAATATCAGATCATAGATATACCTGAACTTAAATGCTTTTTGTGTGTGTGGTTGTTTTGCCAATCCTAGCAAACATTCCGATTCTTTATATGTAGAAACAGATCAGCTTGGAGGAGAGCACAGTTGGCGCCAATGGGCATGCCACTTTCACACGGATGCTGTCAGTTAGGATGTCTAGTATCTCACTATTACTGACAGCTGTGCATGTATGGTTTTGTGTAAGTGTTTTGTGTGTTTTTGTAAAAGTAACTTCATCCAACAAATAAAACTATCCTGTTTTTCAATATTTAGTGCTGTTTTCCTGCTGAATGTAACCATGGGTAATTTCAAGCGGTTCTTATTTTGTGCGGAACTGGGGTTGGTCTACTTCCTGTACTCGGAAAAGAAACATACAGGGTGGTCATATTTTATATTTTTATTGCTTCTTTAAGGGCAGACTATGTACACATGTACATGTAATAGCTGTTGACATTTTAATTAAATTCTAAGTAAAAATCAATGGTTTTGTACAACCTGCAATTGTTTATATTTGAATTCATGTAATACTGTAAATTTATGTATAAACATTCAATATGAACATCATTTCTTCCTCATAGCTGCGTTGTCCCTTGCGCACAGTGGATAAACATTGCTAGTTATTCTCTTGCATTTGCGTTAAGTTATATCAATAACAGAGCGATCAACCTTTGTGGACGAAGTGACTCCTGTTGGTAGTATGGACGTGGGATAGCTTTAGTATTAAGTATTAAAACAGCGCAAAACCTTACTTAAACAATCACGAACATGTTTCCTCAAGATTCGAACAGGAATAAGTATGGATAACATAGGTCATTACGGTTTATTCTGGAAGTGGGGCGGTGGGGCGGTGGGGTGGCCTAGTGGTTAAAGCGTTCGCTCGTCACGCCGAAGACCCGGGTTCGAGTCCCCACATGGGTACAATGTGCGAAGCTTATACTTGGTGTCACCCGCGGTGATATTGCTGAAATATTTTTAAAATCGGAGTAAAACTAAACTCTCTTATTCTAGAGGTTGTCAGAGTGCATTTTTCCTTTCTAATATGTGAACTTGAGCAAATATTTGAAATGTGAATATTTTAAATGGCATCAGGATTACAGCTAGAAACAATGATTAAAGGCCATCTTGGTTCACGAACATGCTTACACAACAGTTTATTTTGAAGTTTAAAACATGGACTATATTATTAGCCACAGTTAAAACACGAGCGCTATTTTGGCGTCCAACACTCTCACCGACCTTTACCGTTTACCTATGGGCGCTGGGCCGGAATGAGTTAATATAATGCCGCTGGTATAAAGAGTTCCATCAATTTCTGCTCTCGGTTGAGCAATCGTTGACATTTAGAAGCTTTCATCTCTTTCAAATCGTACAAAAAGTATTTTATTCATGAACTCGATTAGAGTTTACCCTTTTCAAATGAATTAACCTCCTGATTTGGATCTACTTCTATGATGAACCATACTTTCAAACCAACAATCGGACTGTATTAAGGATTCATTAATAACGTTCTTGAAAATGTTTCTGCGTTACCTCACTTCCGGTTTGTAGACGACACGAAAGATATCGTTTTTGCTTCCGGTCCACCATTTGAGAGAGACCACCATAACAACAACTGAACTTCTTTATCCGTGTAGATCACGACATCGTTGACATATATTGATATAAATAGAAACGTGAGGTACAGATTTAAATTTCCTGTTGAGCGCGTACGTTCGTGTCTTTGAACAATGTTGTGCAACTCTCCAAGTAACTTCAGTACTCGCCGACAGGCGCCATTCAGAAAACATCTTCCTCTACTCTAATGGTGTACATTGATCACACATCAATATTGTTGCTAAACACTATCTATAAATCGTTTTTCATAAAGCTATGCCAATCATGAACTGTTTCCGATAATCCCTACACTATGTTTCACTAAAGCTACATTTTGCCCTGGTTTTGCTCTTGGTGTCCCTGTGTACAGATTGCCCTCGTTGTAAACTTAAATAGGCATTCCCGGACAGACTGAACCGTCACTTATTCTCTTCACATTTGTCCGGTAATGAAATGGGTGGAAATGTTCCTCCCGGGATCTGATCTGATTTCATAAATAGCTAATCAAACTGAGCACTGGCATAAACCCTGCCATTATCGATCTGTGTGGACACTCGACATCAACATCACATGTGGTGATCTGAGGCGTCTGCACTTCAGGAATTTTTATCCTCATAGGATATGTCCCTGATGGGTTTTCGTACATTTGACGTGGTCAACTGATGCATTGGGATGAACATGAAAACGTGTTATTAGGTTCGACCATCAGTGGATTTAGTAACACACACGGACAGCCTGTTGCCACACACTGGCACACATTTTGACACACACATGATCAGGCCCCGATTTCTCGAAACAAACTTAAGTTTTTACTCAAATTTCAAACTGAGTCTGACAATTTGAAACAGCTGCATTTTTAACTCAACTGCATTTTTTAAATAAAAAAAGCCCAAACAACTTAAGTAATCTATCCACCAAACTCAAATTGTCTACTAAGTTTGAGTTTAATATTGATTTCAGTTTATACTGGGAAATGCATTTTCCTGCGTTTTCTCAAATTTGAGTAAAAACTCAGACTTAAGTTTGTTTCGAGAAATCGGGGCCTGATGTCTCTGAGGGAATGATTCTTGACGCAATCTCAGCACCTACAGCAAGTTGTGAAATACCGCCAGAAATTGACAGCCTCCTCCCTCCAGTTGTGTCTCATAGCCTTTTCTTTTCTGCGTGGTTACAACAACACGGCACACCTACATGCTGGAACTCTCTGGCATTAAACCACCATGAAACAATGATATTTTAAATGATGCCAGTCAGAGATAATCACGTATTCATCACCCGACTTAGTGTGGTATGGAATAACGTCAATATATCCAACAAGGTCATATGCCCTACATCTGGTATGGAATAACGTCAATATATCCAACAAGGTCATGTGCCCTATATCTGGTATGGAATAACGTCAATATATCCAACAAGGTCATGTGCGTATCTGTGCGCTATATCAGGTATGGAATAACGTCAATATATCCAACAAGGTCATGTGCCCTATATCTGGTATGGAATAACGTCAATATATCCAACAAGGTCATGTGCGTTATATCTGGTATGGAATAACGTCAATATATCCAACAAGGTCATGTGCTCTATATCAGGTATGGAATAACGTCAGTATATCCAACAAGGTAATGTGCGCTATATCAGGTATGGAATAATGTCAATGTATCCAACAAGGTCATGTGCTCTATATCTGGCCAGGCAAACTAATGGTTGTTAACATGACCGACGAAGTCGCATATCAAGCCACGTCTCAAGTTGTGACCTCATTGTACGTGGCAGTTAGACAAGCATGGGGTGCCGGGGACACGTCTCACCTGGAATCACACCTGGTCAGCTTTTTAGATGGTTGGTTTTCAGAGGATTGGTAGAAAGAGACCTTTCCAACCCAGGACATCCGGTTTACCCAAGTTGAGTGATGGAGTGTGTTCTTACACCCGCAATACAGGTTTAGATTCCTTTCTTTCAGTGAGAAAGGGTCAAAGTATTCTTTTCTAAGCTTTTACCTGACGGATTTGGGTTTTGTCATAAAAAACTGTCAGAGATTTGAAAAACGGAAACAGAGAAAACAGTGGTACACAGTCAATATTAATCTTCAGGGTCGCTAGAGGTAAACCATATTTGGTTCCCCTGCTATCACAATGGTAGGTATGAAGGTGGTGGTGAGAAATAGACTTAACCAATGGTTTATTGCAGTTAAGTAGTAGGGTGTGTTCTGATACCAGTAATATAGGTTCAGATTCCTTATTTCAGTCCGAATGTTTTACTGTATCAAACGCCGAACCCAATTCTCATTTTTCACCAGGCGGATTTGGGTTTACTTCTCCGAAAAGCTTCCAGAGTCTTCAGTATCGGCATAGCTAACTTAACATTCGCTCGGAAGGTCGCAGTTACAAGAAATCTAAGCAAGGACTGTTCATCACTTTTCAACTGAAGATAGCTCATCACTCACACGTAGCTCACCTTTACGTTATGTAACCCAGAAAGTGCACGCTTTCAGCAAGAATGTTCCACCAACTCTGTGTTCCAGGCCAAACTGTCTGGAAAATCCATAAATACATGTATCTATCTTCATGTTTCTGGAAATTGAATTTGTTCTGAATCAGTTTGTGCATAATGTGCATTAAGGTACTCACGTGCATTTGGTCATTGGTAGTTAATTGTATTTAGAGGAGAGTGTGAACCATTCCTTGAACTAACAAGACTTACATAACGTCCTTCCGGTGTTGTAATGAGTACCGTCATGTAATATTGACGTTGTTAAGCCGACCTTAGTCACAGCTTTCAACTTGTTCGGAGAAGAATGAGTCTTTTGTTCTTTGATAAGCTATATGAACAATATCAGAGTTGTCATGTGCATGATGTTTTATATTTCCGTTAAAAGAATTTCTATTTTGGTGTTTTAGTTTCCCGATGCATGTTCACGCTGAACTCATAAGGATATGGGCTATATCATAGTTGGCACGTGCATGATGTTTTGGGTACGTTTTACATTTCCGTATAAAGAATTTCTATTTTGGTGTTTTAGTTTCCCGATGCATGTTCACGCTGAACTCATAAGGATATGGGCTATATCATAGTTAGCACGTGCATGATTTTTTTGGTACGTTTTACATTTCCGTATAAAGAATTTCTATTTTGGTGTTTTAGTTTCCCGATGCATGTTCACGCTGAACTCATAAGGATATGGGCTATATCATAGTTGGCACGTGCATGATGTTTTGGGTACGTTTTACATTTCCGTATAAAGAATTTCTATTTTGGTGTTTTGGTTTCCCGATGCATGTTCACGCTGAACTCATAAGGATATGGGCAATATCATAGTTAGCACGTGCATGATGTTTTGGGTATGTTTTACATCCCACTTCGTCTGCTGATATTATATTCTCTAGTTCAGCGATTTCTTTCAGTGTTTAATGACAGCTCCCTCTTGCGATATTTGCCGGCGCTTCCTATGCTGCACTCATTACAACATCTACATGACCTTATGTAAGTCTTGTTATTTCAACGAATGTTTCACACATTCCCCTAAATAGGATTAACTATCAGTGATCATATCCACGTGAATATCATTATGTACGTGCTCAAACTGATTCAGAAGAATTCAGTTTATATACACACAACGATAGATGCACGTGTTTGACGATTCTCACACTTGGACACAGTGTTGATGGATGGCGATTCTCACATGCTTGTTCAAGGTGTGAAGCTTCGGTGTTACATTACGTAAAGGTGAGCTACAAGTGATGAGCTATCTTCTGTTGGAAAGTGATGGACAGTCTTTGGTTACGTTATTTCTCACTGCTATCTTCAAACCATCGTCATAGTACGGGTGTCAGAACACTCTCCATCAGTCAACTTGGGTAAACTGAATGTCTCTTTCTACATGGAAATGTCTCTTTCTGCCAACAGTTGAAATTGCAGGTGACATTTGTCCCCTTCGCCCAGTGTTTGTCTTACAGCCAAGTATAATGAGGTCACAATGTGAGGCGTGACGTGCAACTTCTTCGGAGATGCTAACAACCATTGATTTGCCTGGCCAGATGTAGAATGCAGGATCCTGTTGAATATTGACGGTATTCCATATCAGCTTCATGCCACACTACGCTATGTGATGAACACGTTCCCTTCGCTCTTGATCTGTGACTCTCATCATTGACAGTATCATTAATTCGTCATGGGTTGTTGTCATCAGTACTAGTCGCTTGTTGGTGTGATCCGTGTTGTTGTTGTCATCAGTACTAGTCGCTTGTTGGTGTGATCCGTGTTGTTGTTGTCATCAGTACTAGTCGCTTGTTGGTGTGATCCGTGTTGTTGTAAGCATTCACAATATAACAAGCCATGCGCTTAGCATGGGTACGACTGGAGGCAGGAGGGTGTTTTTTCCGTTTCTGGTGGTATTTCACAATTTCCTTCAGCTGCTGAGATTGCGTCAAGAATCACCACCCTAGAGACATCAGATCATGTGCGTATCGTAATGTGTGCCAGTGTGTGGCAACAGGCTGTCCGTGTGAGTGTTACTAAAGCCACTTATGGGTGAACCTAATGGCTGATTATCTTCTTCATCGCAATGCATCAGTTGACCACGGCAAATGTACGGAACGACTGTATTCTTTCAATGAATGAGCCTAAGGACTTTAGATCAGGAATGATCTTGACCAGATTGAGGTAAAGTGCAGGCGTCCCACATAACCAATCGTTACGGTAGTGTCGAGTTCCAACACGGATCGATAATGGCAGGGACGCCTTATGCCAGTGTACAATTTGATTAGGTGTTTATGGAGTCAACTCAGATCCCGGAGCGAACATTGCCACCCACTTCATTAACGGACAGATGGGGCCGATCCCTAAGAGACTGAGCGACAGATCAGTCTGTTCGGGAGATGCGTATTCATGTTTAAAGCAAAGGCTCTATCACAAACACCGACACCAGGAAATGGTGACTTAATGAAAACGTCACTGTATTGAAACATAGTGTTGATATTATCGGAAACAGTTCATGACTTGTATAGTCTTATAAAACATAATTCAGAGATAGTCTTTACCAGCCATGTAGACATGTGATCACTGTGCATCATTTCAGGAGTAAGTTGTTTCTGAATGGCGACTGCCAGTGACTACTGACGTTATTTGGAGAGTTGCACAAAATTGTTCACAGACACGACCGTATGCGCTCAACAGGAGATCACATCACATTTCTATTTATATCTCAGTAAAGAAACCCTTGATCTATCCGATGTCATAGCCTGCATTGATATTGACGTTCATTGACTGATGAGGTGGATGTCGTCTGGTCTCTCACAAATGGTGGACCGGAAACAATAACGAGTCCTTTTATGTCGTCTGCTCCCTCACCCACAGACCGGAAAAGATGCAATACTGTGTTACCTTTTGTGTTTTGAAGTACCACTCAGAAAGGGTTCAGTTTTAATCTTTGTATACATTATCAATGAATTCTTAATACATACGTAGCTTGTAATACTAAAGCATGTTCCATTACGGCAGGATGTCAACCTCAAGAAGTTAAACCGCATTGGAAAAGGGTAAAGTTCAATCGACTCCATACACTAACTACTTTTCATCGACGTGAAAGAGCTGAAAGCATCTAAATGTCAATGATTACCGAAGCAATGCACACAATGATGGAACTCTTTACAGTTGTGGCATTGTATCAACTCATTCTGCCCCTTCGCCCATATGTCGACGATAAAGGCTGGTGAGAGGTTTGGACGTCTTTACAGCATTCACGTCTACACTGTGGCCGAAATGAGTGAAAATGTCACTTTTTCGATATTTAAAATATAATTTTGGAGAAGCTGGTTTGTGAATGAAGATGCTTTTTAAACATTTTTTTCACCGTTTTATCTACGTGTTATGTTTTGTTTCAAAGACTTTGTTATGTTCACAAATTAGGACAATGCTTCCTGAAAACCTCCAGAATATTCCTGAATGATGCACACCAAGAACACCAATCCTCAAAATATTGCATATATGTATATTACCTACTATAGACATCTAGCAGTCGAGGCAATGTGATAATAATATACATAATAATATACGTTATATAAATTATTACCTACCACAGGCATACTGTCTGTATAGACATCCAACTGTTGAGGTTTGAATACAGTGTAATATATAATTTAATATCATAATATATAATTATGAAGTCTATGAAATGCTCTTTTAACATATTTCAGTTGTCAGTATGAAGAAACTCAAAGGAATGGCTGTCCTGTTTCTTCAAGTTGTCCACTGGTAGTAACACGTGTTTTGATCACAAATTTAGATATACATATGTATTGATTATGGACACAAATATTCTGAAAACAATTCGGTCATTTGATGATGCGGGCGATGTGGTTAGCCTGGAGGTTAAAGCATTCCCTCGTCAAGGCCGAAGACCCGGGTTCGAGTCCCCATATGGGCACGTTGTGTGAAGTCCATTTCCGGTGTTCCCCGCCGTGATATTGCTGGAATATTGCTAAAAGCGGCATAAAACAAAACTCACCCACTCACTCACTCATTTGATAATGCGAACATGTGTTTCAACCTCCAGGAATTATAAACGCTTCCGTGAATCCGTCGATGGTGTTCCTCGTGTCGTCAATGCCGTCTCCAGCACATGCCCCAACGAGCCCCCCACACTGGTCTATCAATAATGATTTCAGTCAAACTAAATTACTTGTAGTAAAGGTTAAGCTCCTTACAATGTCTGTTTCCATTACCTCCAGAGGTGCCTAATATAAACTCCGTGCAATGTCAATGTCAGGTCCGGTTTCATTGAACGTTTTTTCAGTATAACAATGCCTATTTCACTCATGAGTCTGATAAGTGTATTGGAATACAAGCTCCCCACAGTGTTTTGGTTCCATTGGAAGTAGGTCGGCGAGACTGTGTGCCCTATGGGCTCATATGTCTAAATAACATTGTTGTTGTCGATGATGCCGAGGGCTGCAGTGGACCAAAGTGGCCATCGTTACCTAAAGAGGGTTAACTCAACTGGGTTTTTTTCTGATGTGGCCCCTGGATCTCGTGATCAAGCTCTGGAACTGTGTGAGTACGTCTTGTCAATGACCAGTCAGTTAGATCATCTGTACAACCAATCATTGAAGATAATTGATGTAACCTGACTCACATTTAACGAATGTTTTCTTCCATGTCATGTGATTCGTTATTCAGCCAATGAATCACGTGAATTCAATGAAAACACTAAATTCGTCACTTTTACGATTAACATTATATCACTCGTCCGTGGAAGATACTGCAGTAAAACATTTTTACGACAATATTACACTAGTGTAATACCGCTATACGAATGACGTCATAATGGTTTACAGTTATGACGTCACAATGCTAATGCTTGACTCGCGGGAGCTGAGAGTCATCACTCTGTAGGCGGTTTCTATCAATTAATGATGGAGAGTAATAACAGAATACTAAACTCGCTTCCGTGAAATATAAGCTTTATAAAACTCGTGAAAGAATTTGCATCAAATCATTAACTCATTTGATAAAGATGGTATTACACGGAAGGTCGTTTAGTATCCTCTATTTATCATCACTATGCATCAGCTGAACAGGGCAAATGTACTTTAGAGATTGTATTTTTGTAATGAATGAACCTACGAACATAAGTTCAGATCTTGATGAGATTGAGGTAAAGTGCAGGAATCCCAGATAAACAGCCGTTATGTCGAGTTCCAACATGGATCGATAATGGCAGGGTCGCTTTATGCCAGTGTTCGATCTGATTGGTGTTTATGGAGTCAGCTCATGTCTTTGACCGACATAGGTACCCATTTCATTACTGGACAGATGATCTCACTGATCCTGAACAGACTTAGCGACAGATTCATGCGTATTCATGTTTAGAGCAAGGGCACAAACGTAAAAGATAAAGGCTGGTGAGAGGACTACACTAAACGCCAAAAGAAACGTTACCCTCCTTCCTTAACGACGGAGGTACCTATCTTCAGCTGGCGTTGTGATGCGTGGACGTCCACTTCTTGGTCTGTCTACGGTGACCCCAGTCTGACTGAAGCCCTGAATAAGTCTTATAACCGTGATACGGTGGCATCCGAGGGCGTTGGCAACAGAATTGTACGTCGACCCCATCTGCACCATCCCGATGGATCTTTCTCAATCTTCAGCTGTTAATCGTGGCATATTTGTCGTACTTGTGTATCAGATCATGTATTCTGGTCTCTCTTCATACCCTGTAGAATCATTCCACATGTGAAATGGATGCAAATACTGCTTAAATATTGCTGTGTTTTGGCGATTGATATTGCTATGTGTATACAGAAAATGGAAAAATGTTACTTTGCAGGCAAACATGTTAAGAAAGATAATTTTAGATGTTCCTAAACACTTTTTCACAATACCAAAGACACGTTTTACATGTTTTCACAAATATACAAATCAGCAGAAAATGTTTTAAAAGACTGGAATCATAGGAATTATTTTACAACTTTACACACTCTACATCAGTTGTTTCTTGTTTTAATAGTTGAAAAATGGTGACTTTAAATGGTTTATATTTGTCTCAAAGCAGCATTATATTTCAACCTTTCTAAATCTAAATCACTGTTGTTGGTTTATTGCGGCATGGACGAAAATAGTACAATTTAACTCTTCTGAAAATGATGCATTTCACCTAAATATGAATGCATTTCAGTATTTTTTTTCGTGATTTGCATAAAGCTGTGTTGTTAAGCTTTCTTGTAAACTAGTACCTTCTAACATATCTTTGATAGTTTTTCAGCAATTCATAAAGGTAGGAAGGTAACGTTTCTTTTGGCCTGTAGTGTAGTTCTGGACGCCTTTACAGCATTCATGATTTCACTGTGGCTGAAATGGATGGAAACTTCAAAGTAAAATGTAATCAGGTTCGTGAATGAAGATGATTTTTAAAGCATATTTTGGCACTTACTTCGACGGATTCACGCAGGCGTCGTCACTGTGAAACATTACTGAAGGTTGAAACACATGTATGTTTTATCGAATGACTTTAAACCTTTTTCTAAATAACTGTGTATATAAACAATTTGCATGTGTTTATAAATTTGCGATTGATATCGATTTACGAAAAGTAGACAGGTTGATAAAAATATGTTGGTTCTCGAAAACTTATGTTTCAGTGAAGCAACATTTGGTAAGTTCCTGTCAACCACCATCTCTTGGTGTCACTGTGTGTACATCGCCCTCGCTCTATACATAGATTAATATCACCCGGACAGATTGATATGTTGCTAATTCTCTCCGAGATCAGTCTCATCTGTCCATTAATGACATGGGTGCTAACTTCCCTCAAGGATCTGAGTTGACTTCATAAACGCCTAATCAAATTGAGCACTAGCAAAAGGAGACCCTACCATTATCGATCCGTCTTGGAACTTGACATGGCAGTAGGCTGGCGATGTGGATCGCCTGCACTTTACCGCAATCTCATTAATATCATATCTTATCTAAAGTCCGGAAATGACGCAGTGATGTGCTGCCTTTTAATCTTTTTTTAAACATCACTCAGACAGGCTTCTGTTTAATCTTCAAATACTTATCAATGAATTCTTAATACAGTACGTTTGTCGGTCTTGATCGAAGCTTGTAAAACTAAAGCTTGGCACCGTTAAAAGCATGTTCCATCACAGTAGGATATCAATCTGAAGAACTTAAACCGCGTAGGAAAAGAGTAAAGTTCAATCGACTTCATGCCTATCATACCTTTAGTGGAATTGAAAGAGATGAATGTATTTAAATGTCAGTGATCACTCAACCGATATCTCTTTATACTGTATATCAACTCAATCCGGCCCTGCGCCCATATGTAAATAGTGGAGGCCGGTGAGAGGTTTGGATGTCTACACAGCATTCATGTTTTCACTGTGGCAGAAATGAGAGAAAAGTCGATGTTTTAATCTTCAAAATAAGATCTTGTGTAAGCAGGTTTGTGAAGAAAGATGATTTTTAAACATATTTTAAAATATGTTGGATATATTGACGTTATTCCATACCAGATATAGGGCACATGACCTTGTTGGATATATTGACGTTATTCCATACCTGATATAGCGCACATGACCTTGTTGGATATATTGACGTTATTCCATACCAGATATAGAGCACATGACCTTGTTGGATATATTGACGTTATTCCATACCAGATATAGCGCACATGGCCTTGTTGGATATATTGACTTTATTCCATACCAGATATAGGGCACATGACCTTGTTGGATATATTGACGTTATTCCATACCAGATATAGGCACATGACCTTGTTGGATATATTGACGTTATTCCATACCAGATATAGGTCACATGACCTTGTTGGATATATTGACGTTATTCCATACCAGATGTAAGGCACATGACCTTGTTGGATATATTGACGTTATTCCATACCAGATATAGAGCACATGACCTTGTTGGATATATTGACTTTATTCCATACCAGATATAGGGCACATGACCTTGTTGGATATACTGACGTAATTCCGTACCAGATATAGGGCACATGACCTTGTTGACGTTATTCCATACCAGATATAGAGGACATGACCTTGTTGACGTTATGCCATACCAGATATAGCGCACATGACCTTGTTGGATATATTGACGTTATTTCATACCACACTAAGTCGAGTGATGAATACTTGATGATCTGTGACAATCATCATGTAAAATATCATTGTTTCATCGTGATTTAATGTCAACAGTGGCAGACATTAGGTGGGTATCGTGTCATGGCCACCATACAGAAAAGAACTCGATATCAGATTAAAACGGATGCAACTTGAGGATGGAGACTCAGAGGAGGCCAGATGTAGCATACACTACCCTGCTGAATATTGACGCCATTCCATATGAGGTTCACGCCACACAACGCCTCTTGATGAACACGTTCTCTTTCTCTCTGGATCTGTGATTGTCATCATTGAAAGTATCATTGATTCGTAATGGGTTATTGTCAGCAGTCGCAGAAACTTCCTGCATGAAGGTGTGATCCATGTTGTTATAAACATTCACAATAGAACAAGTGATTAACGTTAATATCCTAAGCAGGAAGGTGTTTTCCCACTAGCTCAGGGACATCAGATCACGCGTGTGTCGTAATGTGTGCCAGTGTGTGACAATAGGCTGTCCGTGTGAGTGTTACTAAGTGGGTAAACTTAATGGCTGATGATCTTGTTCATCACAATGTATCAGCTGAATAGGGCAAATGTATGGAAACCCATCAGGAACGTAGCCTATGAGTAAAGTAACTTCAAATTCAAATTCCTGAACTGAGATTGTACAGCAGACTAAAAGGGCCGAGTTTAGTTTTAAAATGATCTGAACTTTTAGATTTTTAGCTGAAGTGCAGACGCGTCGGATCATCATTTGTGATTGTCACGTCGAGTTGCAACTCGGATCGATAATAGTATGCCGGTGATCAATCTGATTAGGTGTATATATGAATTTAGCGCAGATCCCGGAACGAACATTACCGCCCATTTCATTAACGGGCACCTGTGGCTAATGCCGAAGAGAACAAGCGACCGATCAGTCTGTCCGAGAGATGTGTATTTATGTAAAGGACAAGGGCCCTATCACAAACACCGACACCAAGAGATGGGGATTTAATGAAAACGTCACCTTAGTGAAACATAGTGGAAACAGTTCATGAATAGCATAGTTGGGTAGCCCAATGGTTAAAGCGTTCGCTCGTCACGCCGAAGACCAAGGTTTGATTCCCCACATGAGTACAAGCTATGAAGCCCATTTCTGGTGTCCCCCGCATTGTTTTAGCTGAAAAGAATTGCTAAAAGCGGCGTAAAACTAAATTCACATATTCACTCACTCATACAGTACGTATGTCGGTCTGGAGAGAAGCTTGAAGAAGTAACGCTTACCGACGTTTAAAAGCATGGTCCATCACAACAGGATATCAAACTCAGAAGTGAAACTGCATTGGAAAAGGGTTAAGTTCAATCGACTTCATGCAATAAATACCTTTCATCGAAGTGATAAAGAGCAAAGCATTCAAATGAGAGCACAAAATGATGTATTTCTTTTTACCAGCAGCATTGTATTAACTTATTCCGGCCCTGAGCCAGTGGGCGAAATAATTTCCAAATTTTGCTAGCCAGTCGGGCAAGCTAGGCCTGAAAGTTACCAGCACACAAAATAATTCACTAGCCCGACAACTGAATGTAGAAACTAAGCACAAGATTACAAATAGGTAAAATACTATAAAAAACAAATGATCCCATGAAATTTCACTAGCCAGTCGGGCCAGAAACTGTAGAGATTTACTGGTGGTTATTTCGCACACTGCCCTGGGCCCATGTGTAAACGGTAAAGGCCGGTAAGAGGTTGGACGCCTTCACAGCATTTATGTGTTCCCTGTGGCTGAAGTGAGTGAAAATGCCAAATTATCAGTCTTCAAAATAACATCTTGTGTGAGCAGGTTCTTGAATGAAGATGATTTATATTTGCATTCTGTTTATGTACGTCTCGTTTCAAAGATTTTCTTATGTTCACATATTAGAACAATACTTCCTGAAATCTCTAAAATATACCTGAATGACCAACGTTATCCTGGCCTCTGCATTTATATTGTTGTACGTCGTTGCACATGGTCCCACGCGCACCACAACTGCTCCTCAAAACACTGACTGACTGAGTATAGTTTCACGCCGTTTCTTGCAATACTCCAGCTATATCACGGCGGGGGACACCAGAAATGGGCTTCACAAATTGTACTCATGTGGGGAATCGAACCCGAGCCTTCGGCGTGAGGAGCAACGCTCTAACCACTAGGCTACCCCACCGCCCTCCTCAAAACAGCGTGTATATGTATATTACATACTATCAGAGGTATAGTGTGTTTAAAGACACCCAGCAGTTCAGTTGTTAGGAAGTGTTAAATATATACTTATTAAGTATATAAAATGCTCTTTTAAACATATTTCAGGTGTCCACATGATGAGACTCACATGGTTGAATGTCCTATTTCTTCAAACTGTCCACTGTTTGCCAAAAACTTTTCATTTACAAATTTAGATATACATTACATATGAATTGGATATGGACACTTATCTGAAAGAAAATGGTCATTTGATAAAATGGACATGTGTTTCAAAATCCTGCAATGTTACACATTAAAGACAGCTCCGTGAATCCGTCGATGCAATTTTTCGATCGCAAATTTAGATATACATATGAATCGGTTATGGACACAAATATTCTGAAAACAATTCGGTCATTTTATGAAGCGAGCATATCTTTCAACCTCCAGGAATGTTAAACAGTGACGACGCCTCCGTGAATCTGTCAATGACGTCAACGCCGTCTCCAGCACATGCCCCGACGAGGCCCGCACACTGGTCTATCAATAATGATATCAGTCAAACTAAATTACTTGTAGTAAAGGTTAAGCTCCTTACAATGTCTGTTTCCATTACCTCCGCAGGTGACTAATATAAACTCAATGCAGTGTCTGTGCCACGTTCGGTTTCATTGAACGTGTTTTTTTCAGTATAACATGATGATTGTGTATTTCACGATTTTTTTAAATAAAGCCTTTTCACTCGTGAGTCTGATAATAGTCATGGAATACAAGCTCCCCACAGTGTCAGATTCCTTTCGAGATAGGTGTGCGAGACTATTTGCCCTTGCGTAGCATCCTTTGGGTTTATATTCCTAAATAACATTGTTGTTCCCGACGATGCCAAGGGCTACAGAGTACCATGGTGGCCGTCGTTACGTTAAAGAGGTAACCTCAACATATTATTCTTGCGTGGCCCCGAGATCAAGTGACCAACTATTTAAGGTGACTAAGCTTAAGAGGACATCTAGAAATCGACGTACGTCTTGTCAATGGCTAATCTGTTTGATTATCTGTACAACCAATAATTGAAAGTTAGTTAAGTAACCTGACTCTCATTTAATTAATGCTTTCTTCCAAATCATGTGATATAATCATGGGACTGCAATGTAAACTATAAATTAGTCACTTACAGGTAACATTGTAACATTGCGCGAAGAGAACAGGAAACCAGCTTCTATAAATATCAACCCTTAAGCGCTTCTTTTCTGTTTTAAGAACCAAGTGCTGTTTAAGAATTTGGAAACAATCGCAGAAATAATAAATGAAGGAACAGCGGAGTCTGATCATGGATTGGCAAACACACCCAATTAAACATGCACGTCAAAAGTGAAGCGTGGCTTGATGTGCGACTTCGTCAGTCATGCTAACAACCATTTATTTGCCTGGCCAAATGTAGAATGGAGGATCCTGTTGAATATTGACGGTATTCCATATCAGCTCCATGCCACACTTGATGAACACGTTTCCTTTCTCTCTGGATCTGTGACTGTCATCGTTTAAAGTATCATTGATTCGTAATGGGATGCTGCAACAGTCGCAGGAAGGCCTAGCATGTAGATGTGATCCGTGTTGTTGTAAGCTTTCACAATATAACAAGCTCTGCGCTAAGCATGGGTACGGAGGGTGTTTTTTCCGTTTCTGGTGGTATTTCACAATTTCCTTCAGCTGCTGAGATTGCGTCAAGAATCACCACCCTAGAGACATCAGATCATGTGTGTGTCGTAATGTGTGCCAGTGTGTGGCAACAGGCTGTCCGTGTGAGTGTTACTAAATCCACTTATGGGTGAACCTAATGGCTGATTATCTTCTTCATCGCAATGCATCAGTTGACCACGGCAAATCTACGGAAGGACTGTATTCTTTCAATGAATGCGCCTAAGGACTTTAGATCAGAAATGATCTTGATGAGATTGAGGTAAAGTGCAGGCGTCCCAGATCGCCAATCGTTACGGTAGTGTCGAGTTCCATCACGGATCGATAATGGCAGGGACGCCTTATGCCAGTGCTCAATTTGATTAGGTGTTTACGGAGTCAACTAAGATCCCGGAGCGAACATTGCCACCCATTTCATTAACGGACAGGTGTGGCAGACTTCTAAGAGACTTAGCGACAGATCAGTGTGTCCGGGAGATGCGTATTCATGTTTAAAGCAAGGGCTCTATCACAAACACCGCCACCAGGAAATGGTGACTTGATGAATACGTCACTGTATTGAAACATAGAGTCGATATTATCGAAAACGGTTCATGATTTGCATAGGCTTATAAAAAAATATTTATTGATAGTGTTTAGCTGCAGTGTTGATATGTGATCAATGTACATCATTTCCGAATAAACCGTTCCATAAAACTGGATCTGACAAAGACAGTGCATGGGGTTTATATTGGTCACAGATGGAGGTAATAGACATTGTAAAGAGATAAGTAATTTTGTTTGATTGAACCGAATTGAATGGTGTTCTCGCTGGGGGCGTATGATGGAAGTCTTTATACCAGCGGCATTATATTAACTCATTCCGGCCCTACACCCATATGTAAAGGGTCAAGATCGGTGAGAGGTTTGGACGCCCATACAGCATTCTTGTTTTCAGTAATGTTAAACAATGACGACACCTCCGTAAATCTGTAGATGTCGTTCGACATGTCGTCAACAGTGTCTCCAGCCTATGTCCCACACTAGTCCATCAATAATAATTTCAATCGAACAATATTACTTGTATTAAAGATTAAACTCCTGTTTCTATTACCTTCACAGCTCAGGTGACCAATATAAACACCATACCAATCGCTGTCGTTATGAAAAGAGGGTTATTCTGATGTGGCCCTTGGATCATGTCACCAACTACTGATGCTGACTAAGTGGACATCCAAAAATTACCCAAAAACAATATAGTGACCTTGAGAAAACCACGCCTTGTGTAATCGCCTTAATCGCTTTAATCCCGAACTATCCAATATCATATTGGGGAGTGACACTAAAAGTTAAATAAAAGTTACACCATCTCTTCCAACCCTTTGAAAACCAGAAACGAATCCAGCAAATCATGCTGTTTTACACACCTGACTCCACCTGATTTGTGACATGTGTTCTGTCCACAGGACCACATCAAAACAATGTTTTGGAGTTTAAATAACTCTATATGCTTGGTTTAAGATAACATAGTAAATCAAAACTTATTTATTCTAGAGGTTGTCATGAAGTATTTTGTCATATGGAAACGTGAGCAAATCTTGGTTTTTAAACATAATGTTTAAAGATCATCTTCTTTTGAGAATTTGTAAACACTTACAAATATATGTTGAAGTTAGTAAAAAAAAGATTTTTTTATCATTTTATCCATAATTATGATATAATGCCTTATAGATTTTCAAACCTCTCAGCGTCAGTCGTGCAATCTTTACATACCAGTGCAGAGTTCCATCAATTTGTGCTCTCGGTTAAGGAATTATTAACACTGACATACTTTAATGTCTTCTTCTTCGAAAAGAGGTACTAAATGCATGATTTAAGTTGATTTCAGTTTGTTATTTGCAAATACTGTGTACTGTGTTTGATATCCTGTCGTGAGGGACTATGATCAATGCATGCTTTTGTTTTACTTGCTCAGTTCCAGACAAGCAAATTTTAAATGTATTTGATTACGATTTTTTTGATAAAGTACATGTTTTTGAAGATTCACACAGAAAAACACATTGCGTGTAATGTTTGAAAAACAACGAAGCAGAGCGTTGCGTTATTTCCAGTCTAACAGTGAGGCAGCAGACGGCATGGAAGATTTGGTGTTTGTTTCCGGTAATCCATTTGAAAGAGACCAAACGACACCCACCTCATTACTAACTGAACAACATTAGTCGTGCTGGCCATACACAGTGGATGGATGGAGCGCGGGAGTACTAACATGTAAATACATATGTGATATACCGATATAAATCTCTTATTGTCAAAGTGAGCGTTTAAGCCTTTGAACGATTTTGGGCAACTACCAATAACCTCAGCGCTGGACGACACACGTCGCTGGTAAACGTATTTCCTTGTACTTGTAGAATACATTGATCATATTACTAAACACTAACGCTAAGTCATCCTCCACAAACTTCCGGTCCTTAGATGGTCATTTTTTAATAACATATTCTTTTCCCTCGTTAGAGTATGATCGCGTTAAAAACATCTCTTGGTGTCCGCATTGGTAGATATGTATATCGCCCTTCCATTAATACGCATCTCCCTGACAGACTGATCTGTCGCTAAGTCTCTTCTGACCAGCCACATCTGTCCGTTAATGAAATGGGTGCCAATGTCCCGCAAGGATCTGAGCTGACTCCATAAACACCAATCAGATTGAGCACTGGCATAAGGCGATCTAGTCTCTCGTACAGACCCTGAAGCAAATATATCCAAGAAAGCCCACACAAGTCTAGAAAATGTGGCAAGTCTAGATTTACTCAGCTTCAGGGCTCCTTTTCATTCTTTTTTTTTTTACTATGAACTTTTTTCAGTAAAATATGTTCATTTCAGAGACTAGTTGTTAGTCTAAAGGCGATCCTACCATTATCGATCCGTGTTGGAGCTCGACATGACCGTAACGATCTGGGACGCTTGCAGTTTACCTCAATCTCATCAAGATCATTTCTGATCTAAAGTCGTTTGGCCCATTCATTGCAAGAATACACCCTTTCTGCATTGTGACGATAAGGAACCATTAGGCTCACCCACAAGTGGATTTTATTACGCTCACTCACAACGTCTTTTGCCACACACTGGCACACATTACGACACACACACATGATCTGATGTCCCTGAGCTAGTGACTCTTGGCGCAATCTCAGTAGCTACAGCAAATTGGTTTATATCCCAGTGAACATGTGTTTATTTCACCAGACAACCTACCAAATTGCAGCTTTCACCTGAAAGATTGTTTTTTCTTTTTAAACTCCCTCAGATGTGAAAAGCGGAAACATAGTAAATCCCTAGTGGCGGTCAGCCGCTAGAGGTGAATAATATTTAGTTCCCAACTATTACGACTTTGGGTATGAAGGTCGAAGTTAGAAAAACTTAAGCAATGATTGTTCATCAGTTTCCAACTGAAGATAGCTCATCACTCACACGTAACTCATCTTTGCGTAATGTAAACCAAAACGACACACCTTGAACAAGAATGTGAGAATCTCATTCCATCAACACTGTGTTCCAGGCCAAATTGTCTGGAAAATCCCCAAATACATGTAACTATCTTGTGTTTCTGTAAACTGAAGTGGTTCTGAAACGGTTTGTACCGTGCATCATGATATTCACGTGCATTTGGTCATTGGTAGTTAATCCTATTTAGAGGAGCGTGTGAAACATTCCTTGAACTAACAAGACTTACATAACGTCCTTCCGGTGTTGTAATGAGTACCGATATATAGTATTGATGTTGTTAAAGAACAAATAAACTTTGCTTTATTGTACTCTTTTAACCATTACATATGAAAGATTTGAGGTTAGTCTTATGTGGAACACCAAATTCATTCTTAAAAAACTTGTGGTAAAATTAATACCGAGCGATTAAAAGTGGCCAAAAGTCGCCTGCTTCATTCTCGCCCGCCAACGAAACCATAGACAGGTTACGTAACTCTGTCGCCAGAGCACTGCAGTGACGTCATGTGAGGAAGGATTTTCAGTTAGCTGTATATAAATTTCGTTCGCGGGTAAGAATAGTGCACTGTTGTCAAAAATGTCGATTTAAGTTAATTAAAGAACGAAATGAGTAGTTTTAATGACGGGGTTTCATTTATAACGATGCCAATTTGTGATTTATGTATTTGTACCCCCCTAGAGTATATGTGATCTTTAAGCGTGAAACCTTAGTCTATATGGTCTGTGATAACCATTCAGGATAGCCTTTATGACCAATATCAGAGTTGTCACATGGCTTGGTTTGTTTGGTATTTTTTAGTTTCCCGATACATATTCACACTTTGCTGTTCCTTTACTTATTAGTTCTGCGATTTATTCCAAATTCGCTGTTAAAACAGCAAACCAAGGCTTGAGGGGTGGTAATTATAAAAGCTGGTTCCCTATTTTCTTTGTGCTGCACATGAATGACTGTGATTAATTTATTGTTTTCATTGAAGTTACGCGATTAGATACAACTGTCATTGGTAAATAACGAATCACATGATTTGGAAAGAAACAGGTTACCTAAAATATGTTCAATTATTCGTTGTGCAGATGATCAAACCGATTAACTTTTTAATAATATGTCAGTTTCTGGATGTCACCTTCGGTAATTGGTTTCCTGGACTTTGGGGCACATCAGAATACCTGGTTGAGCTAACATTCTTTACGTAACGACAGCCAGTTTGATCCTTTACAGCCCTCTGCATCATCGACAACAGCAACGTTATTTACGTAACGACAGCCAGTTTGATCCTTTACAGCCCTCTGCATCATCGACAACAGCAACGTTATTTACGTAACGACAGCCAGTTTGATCCTTTACAGCCCTCTGCATCATCGACAACAACAACGTTATTTAGACATATGAAACCATAGGGCACACAGTCTCGCCGACTGACCTTCTATCCCAATACACTTATTTGACTCATGAGTAAAATACACATTGTTATATTGAAAAACCTCTCAATGAAACCAGACCTGAGACAGACGCTGAACGCAGCTCATCATGGGCACCTGTAGAGGTAATAGAAACAGACACTGTAAGGAGCTTAACCTTTAATATCAGTAATTGTATTTGATTGAACCGAATAGACCAGTGTGGGGGCCTCGTTGAGGAATATGCTGGAGACGGCGTTAACGACATGTGGAACGACTTCGATGGATTCACAAAGGTGTCGTCAGTGTTTAATATTAGGGAGGTTGAAACACACGCTCGATTCATCTAATGACCAATTAAAATACCTGTGTCCATAACCAAATCATATGATTGTCTAAGTTTGTGATCGATAAACATTTTGCAAATTTTGGACAGTTTGAAGAAATTATGGACACTCATTTTTTGTGTTTCTTCGAACTGAGAACTGAAATTTATCTCAAAGAGCATTTCGTATACTTATTAATCATATTCTTAACACTGCCTTTACCACACAACTGATGGATGTCTATGCAGACAGTACACCACTGATATGAAATGAATGAATGATAAATGATTTGTATAGCGCCTGGTTTCCAGATTGAACATGACTGCTCAACAGCGCTTGTTGAGGTGAGCGGAAAAATGATATGTCTGATAGTATGTAATATACATATAGCCTTATATTGAGATGAAGTTGGACCATGCGTGTTGGCCCATATGCAAACACGTGTTTATATTGTGACTATAACAATAACAAATACAAAGATCAGGATAACGTGGGTCACTCAGGAAGGGTTTCAGAAAGCTTTGTTCTAATATGCGAACATAAGAAAGTGCTTGAAACGAGAAATGACACGTAGATAAAAAGAGTGCAAAATATGCTTCAAACATCATCTTCCTTCACAAACCTACTTACACAAGATTTTATTTTGAAGATCAAAACATCGACCTTTCTCTCATTTCTGCCACAGTGAAAACATGAATGCTGTGTAGACATCCAAACCTCTCCCCGGCCTCCACTATTTACCTATTGGCGCAGGGCCGGAATGAGTTGATATATAGTATAAAGATCTCGGTTGAGTGATCACTGACATTTAAATGCTTTCATCTCTTTCAATTCGACTGAAGGTGTTTAATGCACGAAGTGGATTAAACTTTACCCTTTTCCTACGCGGTTTAAGTTCTTCAGATTGATATCCTACTGTGATGGAACATGCTTTTAACGGTGCCAAGCTTTAGTTTTACAAGCTTCGATCAAGACCGACAGACATACTGTATTAGGAATTCATTGATAAGTATTTGAAAATTAAACAGAAACCTGTCTGAGTGATGTTTACAAAAAAAGATAAAAGGTAGCACATCATTGCGTCATTTCCGGACTTTAGATCAGAAATGATCTTGATGAGATTGCGGTAAAGTGCAGGCTTTCCACATCGCCAGCCTACTGCCATGTTGAGTTCCAAGACGGATCGATAATGGTAGGGTCTCCCTTTGCCAGTGTTCAATTTGATTAGGCGTTTATGAAGTCAACTCAGATCCTTGAGGGACATTGTCACCCATGTCATTAACAGAAAGATGTGACTGATCTCTTACAGAATTAGCGACATGTATGAGTTTGTCCGTTGATGCTTATCTATGCATAGAGCGAGGATGATGTACACACAGTGACACCAAGAGATGGTGGTTGACATGATCTCATAAAAGTGAGTGAGTGAGTTTAGTTTTACGCCGCACTCAGGAATATTCCAGCTGTATAGCGTCTGTCTGTAAAAAATCGAGTCTGGACCAGACAATCCAGTGCTCAACAGCATGGGCATCGATCTACGCAATAGGGATACGATAACATGTGTCAACCAAATCAGCGAACGTGACCACCCGATCCCGTTAGTCGCCTCTTACGACAAGCATGGGTTACTGAAGATCAATTGTAACCCGGATCTTCATAGGTGGATTTCATCAAACTGACTGACTGAGTTTGGTTTTACGCCGCTTTTAGCAATATTCCAGCAACATCACGGCGGGGAACACCAGAAATGGGCTTCACACCTTGTACCCATGTGGTGATTCGAACCCGGGTCTTCGGCGTGACGAGCCAACGCTTTAACCACTAGGCTACCCAAACATTTTTAAGTAATTCGGTGAAACGTACACGTGTTTCAACCTCCAGTAATGTTACGCCTCTGTCAATCCGTCGATGTCAGTGCCAAAATATGCTTTAAAAATCATCTTCATTCACGAACCTGCCTACATTGTATTTTGAACATCAAAACACTTTTCAATCATTTCAGCCACAGTGAAAACATGAATGCTGTTTAGCCGTCTAAAACTAGTCCTCTCACCAGCCGTTATCGTTTACATTTGGGTGCAGGGCCGGAAGGAGTTGCCCGGTTGAGCGACCATTGACATTTCAATTCTTTCACCTTGATGAAAAGTATTTAATGCATGAACCTTACCCTTCTCCAGTGCCACTTAACTTCTTGAGTTTGAGAGCAAAGGACCATTCTTTGAAATGCCGCCAAGCTTTAGTTTTACAAGCTTCTCTCCAGACATACTTTATTAAGAATTCATTGATAAAGTATCTAAAAGTTTAAAAGAAGCGATTTCTGAAAGACGTTTAAAAAACAAACAAAAGGTAGCACAGCGTAGAGTCATTTTCGGTTTGAGGGTGAGGTAGCAGACAATATGATAGATTTAGTTTTGGTTTCCACCCTTTCTGAGTGGTACTTAAAAACTCAAAAGGTAGCACAGCATTGCATGTGTCCCGGTCTATGGGTGAGGTAGCAGACGACATAAAAGGGCTCGTTTTTGTTTCCGGTCCACCATTTGAGAGAGACCAGACCATACCCACCTCATCAGTCACTGAACGTCATTATCCGTGATCATGACAACAGATGGATGAAGTGTTGGTTTACTGATATATATAGGAACGTGATGTACCAATTTCAATCTAGATCGTGTCTTTGAACAGATTTGTGCAAATCTCCAAATAACTTCAGGACTCGCTGACAGGCGCCATTCATAAGACATCTTACTCCTGAAATGATGTCCATTGATCACACATCAACAAGGCAGGTAGACACTGTTGCTAAATCATTTGTCATAAACCAACGCCAATCATGAAGTGTCTCCGATACTATTGACTCTATGTTTCAATACAGTGGCGTTTTCATTAAGTTACCATTTCCTGGTGTCGGTGTTTGTGATAGAGTCCTTGCTCTAAACATGAATACGCATCTCCCGGACAGACTGATCTGTCGCTAAGTCTCTTAGGGATCGGCCCCATCTGTCCGTTAATGAAATGGGTGACAATGTTCGCTCCGGGATCTGAGTTGACTCCATAAACACCTAATCAAATTGTACACTGGCATAAGGCGACCCTGCCATTATCGATCCGTGTTGGAACTCGACACTACCGTAACTATTGGCGATCTGGGACGCCTGCACTTTACCTCAATCTCATCAAGATCATTTCTGATCTAAAGTCCGTAGGCTCATTCATTGAAAGAACACAATCGTTCCGTACATTTGCCGTGGTCAACTGATGCATTGCGATGAAGATGACAATGAAGCATTAGGTTCACCCATAAGTGGCTTTAGTGACACTCACACGGATAGTTGCAACACACTGGCACACATTACGACACACACATGATCTGATATCTCTTGGGCAGTGATTCTTGAGGCAATCTCAGCAGCTATAGCAAGTTGTGAAAGACCTCCAGAAACGGTAAAAACATCCTCCTGCCTCCGTGGATCACACCTACATGCTGGAATGTTCTGCGACATAACCCGTGACGAATCAATGATACGATGACAGTCACAGATCAAGGGAGAAAGAGAACGTGTTCATCATGTGGCGTAGTATGTTATGAAACTGATATGGGATACCGTCAATATTCAACAGGGTCCTGCATTCTACATGTGACCAGGCAAATCAATGGTTGTTAGCAATACTGACGAAGTCGCAGATCAAGTCGCGCTTCACTTTGTCACGTGCAGGTTTAATTAGGTATTCTTCCCAATACATATTAAAAATCTGCTGTCCCTTCATTTATTATTTCTGCGATTGTGTTTCCAAATTCCCCAACGACACTTCATTCTAAAATCAGCAAGGAAGCGCTTGAGGGTTGGTATCTATAGAAGCTGGTTCGCTGTTCCCTATGCGCAATGTCACAATGTTATCTGTTTGTGACTAATTTATTGTTTTCATTGAACTCACGTGATTAGATATAACTGTCATTGGCTGAATAACGAATCACATGACTTGGGAGAAAACATTCATTAATGTGAGTCAGGTTACATTAATTATCTTCAATGATTGCTTGTACAGATGGTCAAACTGATAAGCCATTGACAGGATTTACTGATATGGCGATTCTAGATTAGTCGCCTTCAGTAGTTGGTCACCTGATCTTGGGGATACATCAGAAAACCCAGTTGGGCTAACACGCTTTACGTAACGATGGCCACTGTGGTCCACTGCAGCCCTCGGCATCATCGACAACAACAACGTTATTTAGAACTATGAGCCCATAGGGCACACAGTCTCACCGACCTACTTCCAATGGAACCAGACACTGTGGGGAGCTTGTATTCCAATACACTAATCAGACTCACGAGTGAAATACACATGTTATACTGAAAAATCGTTCAATGAAACCGGGCCTGACATAGACATTGCATGGAGTTTATATTAGTCACCTGTGGAGGTATTAGAACACGCATTGTAAGGAGCTTAACCTTTACTACAAGTAATTGAGTTTGACTGAAATCATTATTGATAGACCAGTGTGGGGGCCTCGTCGAGGCATGTGCTGGAGACGGCGTTGACGACATGTGGAACGACATTGACAGATTCACGGAGGCGTCGTCACTGTTTAACATTCCTGGAGGTTGAACCATTAGCTCGCTTCATAAAATGACCGAATTTGTTTTCAGAATACTTGTGTCCATAATCAATTCATATGTATTTCTAAATTTGTGATCGAAACACGTTTTACGACCAGTCGACAACTTGAAGAAAAAAAATAGGACACTCATTCCTTTGAGTTTCTTCATACTGACAACTGAAATATGTTTAAAAGAGCATTTCATAGACTTAATAATTTTATGTTATGATACAATATTATTTATAATATTGCTTTCACAACTCAACTGCTGGGTGTCAATACACACAGTATGCCCCTGATAGTAGGTAATAGGTATATTGAATATCGGAAAAGTTACTTTTTCACTCATTTTGGCCACAGTGAAACCACCATTGGCGTCCAAGCCTCTCACCGACGTTTACCGTTGACATATGGGCGAACTGTCGGAATGAGTTAATAGGATGCCGCGGCTGTAAAAAGTTCCACCATTTTGTGCATTGCTTGAGTAATCATTGACATTTAGATGCTTTCATCTCTTTCACTTCGATGAAAAGTATTTAATGCATGGAGTCGACTGAACTTTTCCCTTTTCCAATGCGGTTTAACTTCTTGAGTTTGACAACCTGTCCTGATGGACCATGCCTTAGCATTACAAGCTTCTTTTCAGACTGACAAATGTTTTAAGAATTCATTTATTAAGTATATAAAGATTACAAATGACCCTTTCTGCGTGGTACTTCAGAACACAAAAGGTAACAGAGCATTGCATCTTTTCCGGTCTGTGGGTGAGGTAGCAGACGACTCGTTTTTGTTTCCGGTCCACCATTTGAGAGAGACCAGACGACATCCATCTCATCAGTCACTGAACGTCATCATCCCTGCTGGCCATGACAACAGATGGATGAAGTGTTTCTTTACTGACATATAAATAGAAAAGTGATGTACCGATTTAGATCTTCTCGTGTCTTTGAACAGTTTGGTGCAACTCTCCAAATAGCTTCAGTACTCGCCGACAGGCGCCAGTCATAAGACATCTTACTCCTAAAATGATGCACAGTGATCACATGTCAACAAGGCAGGTAAACACTATCGTTAACCGTGTATCATGAGCCTATGCCAATCATGAACTGTTTCCGATAAGACCGACACTTGTTTTCATTATATCAACATCTCTCTGTGGCTGTGTGTGTACAGCGTTCTTGCTCTAAACATAAATACACATCTCCGAGACAGACTGATCTGTCGCTTGTTCTCTTCGGCATCAGCCACAGGTGCCCGTTAATGAAATGGGCGGTAATGTTCGTTCCGGGATCTGAGCTAACTTCATATATACACCTAATCAGATTGAGCACTGGCATAAGGCGACCCTACCATTATCGATTCGTGATGGAACTAGATGTGACCATCAAATGGTGATCTGGGAAGTCTGCAGTTCAAATATCAATCGTCCAGATCATTTCAAGCTTAACTTGGCCCATTTATTCTGCTATAAAGTCTCTGTTCGGAAAGTGGAATGTTAAGTTGTTTTCTCATAGGATTCGTCCCTGGTGGGTTTCCGTACATTCACAGTGGTCAGTTGTGATAAACACGATAATCAGCCATTAGGTTCACCCATAAGTGGATTTAGTAACACTCACGCGGACAGCCTGTTGCCCACACACTGGCACACATTACGACACACACATGATCTGATATCTGCAGGACAGAGATTCTTGACGCAATCTCAGTATGATTACACAATCTCAGTAGCTGTATAAGGTTGTGAAATAGCGCCAGAAAACCACCCCTGCTTCTTCTTGTGGTGACATGTTATATTATGGTTAAAGCAACACGGCACATATCTGCCAGTTTGACTCTCTACGACCTTGCCAATTAGTCATCATGTATCACCATGGTGACCAAGGTAAGAAGTCTTGAACTAATTGCGCCATACCTACATGGGATTAGTTGGGTTTTATTCGATCATGAGTAAATGAATTTTAATTCATACAATTATATGCTGACAGTAATGTCTATCATAATATCAGTCTGGGAAATTTGACTTGCGATTGTCGATATACAAATGTAATACTTCAGAAACAATAATGCAACCTACCATTTTTGTAAAATATTCGCCTGTTGCACAGCCTTTTCTTGTTCATTGTAGTTTATTACGATAAGGTGAGCAAACCAGACGAATGACCGATTGTCAGCTATGAATGAATGAATGTTTCAAAACCAGGTCGTGATTCTAACAGGAAGCAGACGGACACGTCCTTCGCGAGCCGCAAATGCATAATTTTTGTCAGTGTTTCTAAATTTGCGAACTCTCTTCTATGGAATCCGAGAAGGGACATTGTCGCGTTGTCGCCCTCTCAAATACAAGCCAAATAAGACAAAATTAACCAAAGTGCGACAATGCGACAATGCGATAACGCGACATTTCGGCCATTTGTCGCATTGTCGCGATTTCGCGTATTGAATAATAATTTTCTATTCCTCCAAAGGGCGACAATGCGACATAGCGACAATTTTCAAGGTAAAAATATGTCGCGTTGTAGCATTGTCGCATTGTCGCGCTTTGGTTACTTTTGCCTCATTTTGCTTGTTTTTGAAACGTCGACAACGCGACAATGCGACAACGCGACAATGTCCCTTCTCGGATTCCATAGAAGAGAGTTCGCAAATTTAGAAACACTGACAAAAATTATGCATTTGCGGCTCGCGAAGGACGTGTCCGTCTGCTTCCTGTTAGAATCACGACCTGGTTTGAAACATTCATTCATTCATAGCTGGACAATCGGTCATTCGTCTGGTTTGCTCACCTTATCATAATAAACTACAATGAACAAGAAAAGGCTGAACGGAAACGGTGTTCCAGTTTTAGGAACATATCGAAATAAAATGTCTTAATTATGCGTACAGTGAATGCCATGAATCCATTAACAATAACTTTATTTTTCTAACTTTATCGAGGGGGTAAGATACTTTACGATAAGGGTGTTTTAAAGGAAACTAGCTGCACGGGAAAAGACATGAAGACTCGTGTGAGAACGAAAATAAACGTTTCCATCTGTGCCGCTCTTAAAGCTTTCATACAGTGGTGATTATAACATATATCATAAGCGTGCGGTGCCTCAGCGTAACACGGGGGGAATAAATACTTCTTTGTTATCTCCACGATGACGTCACAGTCTGTAAGTGCACACGTCATGAAATGTGTGTCGTATTGAAGACTCACTGACCTTCACCTGTTGACGTCATAGGGAGAAGCATGTGTCTGATTGGCTGGCAATGATTCAACACGCCATGACGTTAAGCTGGGGTAGTGAGAGCCGTTATTTCACGCATCAGCTGTTGGTTCTACTGAGCATGTCATGCTGACGTCAGCAACAAGCAAACTTTCACACATACATTGTCCAAAAACAACAACCTGGGTGCTGGGAATAAGCAGTCTGTTTTTTTCTTTAAATAATAATCATTAAAAAACGCTGCATAAATATTTCCTTTCTACATCTCTAGTGTGCAACGAGTGTCAAATTGTATATTTTTATGGGATTATGTTTATTTGTTTATTTGTTTGTTTGTTTGTTTAAGGTTATTTGATACGTTATTTTCATAATATTATGGGCATAAAGAGTGGAACTATTTTCTTGTGACATGTTAGTTTTGGAAAAAAGCTAAAAGTGCGGTAAAAGCATACTCTCACTAATAAGATATTAGCATAAAAAGGAGAAATATACAAGAGGTCATTTGTAATCAGTGCTATTTGATAGTGATTCATTACCAGAAACCAGTGAAAATGTGGGTCATCGAAGGAGGCGACTAACGGGATCGGGTGGTCAGTCTCGCTAACGTGGCTGACACATGTCATCATATCCCAATTGCGTAGATCGATGCTCATGCTGTTGATCACTGGATTGTCTGGTCCTGACTCGATTATTTACAGCCCGCATCCACATAGCAACAAACAAACAAACAAATCATAAACATAAGGTCATGATATAGTTCTGATCAAGAATTAACTCAGCAGAATGTTTTTATAAATATGAAGATGGTTCTCTCAGCTATATATACTATGGCCAGTAGTACACTTCAAACAGAGACACTGTCTTTCCTGTGGCCACTAGAACGTATCAAGAAGAGACTGTCAGCTATAATCAATGATGTACAGTGAAGCTTTAATGCAGTTATGAACTCTATGTATTAAACTTGCGAAGCGGCATCACTTCCACCTTCACCAACTTGACGTTAGAGGCAGATATTCATGATAGATATGTTGGGCATATATTTACAATAGGTATACAGAACTATGGTATATGCTGTGTGGACTGTTACAAGGGGTTACAGAATAGACTGTTATGATATATACTGTATAGATCATTACAAGAGGCATACAGAACAAATAGTTACATTTCCTGTATGGATAATTACAAGACGTGTACAGAACAAATAGTTATATTTACTGTATAGATAATTACAAGAGGAGTACAGAACAAATAGTTACATTTACTGTATAGATAATTACAAGAGGAGTACAGAACAAATAGTTACATTTCCTGTATGGATAATTACAAGACGTGTACAGAACAAATAGTTATATTTATTGTATAGATAATTACAAGACGTGTACAGAACAAATAGTTATATTTACTGTATAGATAATTACAAGAGGAGTACAGAACAAATAGTTACATTTCCTGTATGGATAATTACAAGACGTGTACAGAACAAATAGTTATATTTATTGTATAGATAATTACAAGACGTATACAGAACAAATATATATATTTACTGTATAGATAATTACAAGAGGATGGATAATTACAAGAGGAGTACAGAACAAATAGTTACATTTCCTTGTATGGAGTAATTACAAGACGTGTACAGAACAAATAGTTACATTTCCTGTATGGATAATTACAAGACGTGTACAGAACAAATAGTTATATTTACTGTATACATACATGTATTTATAAGAGGTGTACAGAACAAATAGATATATTTACTGTACAGGTAATTACAAGAGGTGTACAGAACAAATAGTTATGACATTTACTGTATAGATAATTACAAGAGGAATACAGAACAAATACTTATGATATTTACTATACATAGATTATAGTTACAGCACGTATAGAGAACAAATAGTTTTGATGCATACTGTATAAATCGTCACAACTGGTATGCTTCGTGAATATTCATGACAGATACGATGAACACAATCGTAATGATTATACCATTTGTACATCATAATTGATGTTGTAGATAGTTAGTTACATTGAACAGGCAGAAAAGATAATACCGATAAAACAGATACTGGATAAATAGTTAAGTATATTTGATAGGTACATAGTTATAACAGATACCCTATATACATAGTTACTACAGATACCTAGACGCCCACGAATGGACCCTGCCTGCTGATGTGGATCTATTGGGGGAGGGTCCAACAGTTGGCCAGGAGGAACCCGTGAAGTGGGCAGATCGGGCACGTGTTGTCCCAGGAATCCCCTGAACCCGGCCACGGAGAAACTGAGTAAGATTGCTACACAACGCACACCGTGGAGGGGTATTTGTTTATTTTCTTGCTAAAGGGCTCAATCTCGTTTTTGTAATGAGGGAATTTTCGTGCATTTTCTCCGTGTTTGGTTTGGCTGGAGTAGGTTTGGTAAATATACGCGTTTCCTGTGTTTGTTTGGTGAGTTGTGTAAGTTGCCAATATTGAGTAGTGACAATTACAGCCGGAATGTTCCGATTTTGTTTCAGTTAAATCCACTTTCGCGATTTCTATATGTAGATTCAAAACGTTCCTACTTCATCCTTAATCAGAACCATCTACATCAGATTGATGGCAATCAAAGTATGCGGAATCACTCCCTACTGAAACGAGAGGACCAGAGTGAGTGAGTATGGTTTTACGCCGCCTTTAGCAATATGGCAGCCATAACACGGCGGCAGTGGACACCTGAACTGGGCTTCACACATTTTAGCTACGTGGGGTTGGTTGGTTGGTTGGTTGGTTGGTTGGTTTACGCCGCATTCAGCAATATGCCAGCTATATGGCGGCGGTCTGTAAATAATCGAGTCTGGACCAGACAATCCAGTGATCAACAGCATGATCATCAGTCTACGCAATTGGGATACGATGACATGTTAGCGAGCCTGACCACCCGATTCCATTAGCCGCCTCTTATGACAAGCATGGGTTACTGAAGGCCAATTCTAAGCCGGATCTTCACGGGTAATCTATGTGGGGAATTAAAACCGGGTCATCGAAGTGACGAGCGAAGGCTTTAACCACTAGGTCACCCCATCTCCACAGAGGAGCAGCTATTATATGCTTCGCCATTAATGTATTACCTGATATTACCTGATATTACATAACATGTATATGTTTAATGCCACATATAAGGAACCAAACATATGATAATCTGAGGTAGAGCTTCGGGGATAATGTTATTGACGTGGGTTTTTTTTATATAGAACTGTAGAGAATGCTTGTAAAATGAGATTATAACTGTTGAACGAAATGAAAACTCGTACGCCACAAAATGCATTGTTGCAAGCTGTGTTTCTAAAAATATTTAGGCTCAAATGAACAAATTATCTCGTTTGCAGGTGTAGCGCTCATATCAATACCTATTCTACTGACAAAATCCCAGAATCTCTGAATATTCCCAGTACGTATAACCATCTTCAATTATGATCCCATTTTTCAGAAATCGTCTAAGCCTATGTTTCGAAGCTGACAATAGACGTGACCTTGCACATGTGACATATACAAAGACTACGACAGAATAAGAAGTCAACAATATCCCTAGCTCAGTTCAGCGTACTGTCAATACACATATCAAACTCAAGAACTAGTCATAGACCAGTTCAGGGAACTGCCGTCACATAAACCAAAACACAGGACTAGTCGTAGCCTAATTCAGCGTATTGCCAACACATAAACCAAAACACAGGACTAGTCATAACCTAATTCAGCGTATTGCCAACACATAAACCGAAACACAGGACTAGTCGTAGCCTAATTCAGCGTATTGCCAACACATAAACCAAAACACAGGACTAGTCATAACCTAATTCAGCGTATTGCCAACACATAAACCAAAACACAGGACTAGTCGTAGCCCAGTTCAGCGTATTGCCAACACAAAGAACCAAAACACAGGACTAGTCATAACCTAATTCAGCGTATTGCCAACACAAAGAACCAAAAAACAGGACTAGTCGTAGCCCAGTTCAGCGTATTGCCAACACAAAGAACCAAAATACAGGACTAGTCGTAGCCCAGTTCAGCGTATTGCCAACACAAAGAACCAAAACACAGGACTAGTCGTAGCCCAGTTCAGCGTATTGCCAACTCAAAGAACCAAAACACAGGACTAGTCGCAGCCCAGTTCAGCGTATTGCTAACACAAAGAACCAAAATACAGGACTAGTCGTAACCTAGTTCAGGGTATTGCCAACACAAAGAACCAAAACACAGGACTAGTCGTAGCCCAGTTCAGCGTATTGCCAACACAAAGAACCAAGAACCAAAGTTCAGCGTATTGCCAACATACAGCACTAGTCGTAGCCCAGTTCAGCGTATTGCCAACACAAAGAACCAAAACACAGGACTAGTCGCAGCGTATTGCCAACACAAAGAACCAAAACACAGGACTAGTCGTAGCCCAGTTCAGCGTATTGCCAACACAAAGAACCAAAACACAGGACTAGTCGTAGCCCAGTTCAGCGTATTGCCAACACAAAGAACCAAAACACAGGACTAGTCGTAGCCCAGTTCAGGGCCAACACATCAACCAAAACACAGGACTATTGCCAACACAAAGAACCAAAACACAGGACTAGTCGCAGCCCAGTTCAGCGTATTGCCAACACAAAGAACCAAAATACAGGACTAGTCGCAGCCCAGTTCAGCGTATTGCCAACACACCAACAACAACTAAAGGACTAGTCGTAGCCCATTGTGTATATTTGTTCTGACAGGAAATGATTTTTTAGATTTTGAAGTTCAAATGATTCTCCTATTATTACTTTACCTTTGAAACAACAGAAGGCTCGGGAACAAAGAGCACAGTGATTGCACATGTGCCAGGAAACGCTGAAGCGTCAGCCGAATTTGGTTTCGTCTGATTAGCTTCGAATCTCCCGGAACCGGTGAAAGGTCAGATATTTTCACTATGACAATATGCCCCCTCGCCTTGATGGAGTTATACCTGGAAGCATCGAGTCCCCAAAAGCAACATCAGCAGCCGAAAAGGCAGCACGAAACAGCTGGAATGATGATGCACAATGGCAGCACACAGGCTCCAGCGAAAATAAACACCCATGAAAAAATATCCCCGGAAGTCGGAATTTCACATAACCGAATATCCGGCTACTTCCGTTGTCTGCGGGATGACAATGTACACCTGTCGCCATTACGAGAGTTCAACGTGACCTGACGATCTCGGGGCATTTTTTGAAGCCATATGATTATTTTCTGAATCTAACGTTACTACGTGATATGAGTGAAGCTTCGTTTTGACAGCACATTTCCTCAGGGTACATCTTTTGCCCGAGTCCGTGATATTGCTATTTGAAGATGACACGGTGGGAGAAATGTTGCGATGTTGATGATATATATAGCAACAGGTCATCGCCTGGAGAGATGTTCAGCATCATGAAGAGCACCTGGTGTAGAGTGATACATTCCTGGTGTGAGGACTATAGGGTATACATTACCTTGGTTACCTGGATATAACTACAGTTACAGTAACATATAAGGGGAACCAGTGGCCAAGCACCTAAATTCGATTTGAACAATGGCTTCTCCTTCAGCATGAAACCTTTGACCGGTGGGTTCGATGCCGCAGTAGTCGTGGCTCTAAGTTCGCCAGCAGCATCTTGGAGGATACAAATACGACTATGAATCTGGGAATAATGCAGACTATATTTGGAGTATAATACACGCGCATATAGCA
The DNA here is from genome assembly GCF_003918875.1 of Haliotis rubra. Taxonomy (NCBI): domain Eukaryota; kingdom Metazoa; phylum Mollusca; class Gastropoda; order Lepetellida; family Haliotidae; genus Haliotis; species Haliotis rubra. Next base: position 475,566 of record NW_025767065.1, on the reverse strand, counting down.
TTTTATCTGAGGAACCAGCATTCTGGAGCACCTTAGAGCCCTCCTTTTAATCTTCCACATTTTGCTCATGATGTTATGACCTGTCTGTCTTCCAGATGTTAGAGAATGAATTAAATAAAACGTCATATTCAAGTCTAAAATGATTTGGCTAGTCTAGATAGCCTTAGCTCTAGGATAACATTAAGGATTGTTGTGGCCTCCAGTTAGATTTATTTTACAGATAAATATTATCAAATAATGTAACTTATTTCTGGGTAATTTACGTCAGGATACCAGTAGGCATACACGGGCAGTCTGGTTTGGACAGGGTAGGTTAACAGTGCCATGGCATGTTTGTAAATAACAGTAAATTTTGATGAGACAGGTTTACCATCAACTATCCTGCCAGCAATACGACAATGACATGGTCAGCGAACCATATAGCGTAATTTTATGACTGTGTGAAGACCATTTCTGGTGTCCCCCGCCGTGATATTGCTGTAATATTGCTTAAAGCGGCGTAAAACTAAAAACTCACTCGCTATATGTTCAAATACTTTATTTTTCTATATTTGCTCCAATACTAGGTTGTCATATGTTTGCTCCAATTATAACTTGCATGATGTCTGTCCAGTACTCAATTGTCTTATTATGAGGTAGCCTAGTGGTTAAAGCGTTCGCTCGTCACGCCGAAGACTCTGGTTCGATTCCCCACATGGGTACAATGTGTGAAGCCCATTTCTGGTGTCCAAGCCGTGATATTGCTGGAATATTGCTAAAAGCGGCGTCAAACTGAAAACTCACCCACTCTCTAATTCATGACTGATGCGTGCTGGAAACTAAACTGACGTACAGAAAGAAACTAGACACTTGGTATTTGGGGACTCTTTTTTAAAAAAACGACGTACTCAATATTTATGTTGTTTTCGGAAAATAATCCCAAAGCACCGGGTGTGTACTTTCTTTTGTACTTCAGTATATTAAGCAGTCCTAATTCCACTCGAACAGTGGACTATTTAAAAACATCACCACATGTAGTTTTACCTTTTTGGCTGACAGCAGTGACCTTCGCTGATTGCATATATGGGTTGTTTCGATCAGTTCGCTCTGAGTACATGGCCACAATGCCATAAGATTACGGATTAAACATGTTTCTTCAAAGCCACACCTCCTACTATCAGTCAGAAGCTCACAAAATGGTCACTGAATCACTGATGGACTGACGATTTGTCTCAGAATATAATTTTTCTACAGAGTACAAATGACTCCTTTTAAAATTAAAATGAACACAAGTGAGATCGGAAATTCAGAACCTGGAGCAATCTAGACTAGCTTCATTTGGATTTTAGCATTGCAGGGAAGGCCAGACGGAAGGGAAAGTAATGTGGTTCAGGGACTGTGAGACAGACTACCTGGCAGATATCAAGACAGTCTGACTTTTACCAGCGCTGTTTTCTTCAACCTAGAAGTCAGAGGCACGGGTGTCTGGTTACAGGAGCATCATGCTTCCCTTGCGCTACCACCTGTCCTTGTGTCTGTCGGACCGGATTCCGCATTTGGAAATGTCAGGAGCATTTATCTTACAACATGCGAGAACAAAGGCAATCATTCGCGATACGATTCAATGGTCATATTGTTTACGTCAAGTCATCACACACAATATTTTTGGCTACATAATTTCAGTGCGCAACGATATTATAATTTTTGGTATGGTTTCATAGGGGATAAGACTTCTCAAAATTATTTCATAATATGTTAACCAGTTATATTCATGTCTACATATTACATTTTTCAAATTATTATATATTCTATTATTTAAACGAATAAATGGTATCATTTCGATTACACATTTTATACTCAAATTATCACATACCAATCGAACCCCAATGTCTCGAACTCGGTTGAGACGAATTCTCGGTCGTGTCGAACTCATCGGTAGGTCCCTGCCGATATCCTTATATTCATCATTATTTCAATGCTGACTGATGTGTCGAACACTCGGATAAGTCGAACTGTTCCCTTTGTCCCGACGAGTTCGACGCAACGGGGTTTGACTGTATTAAATTCAAATTATTGCAGCTTATAATTTATGTGTCTAGGTTTGTCAGCACCATCCCCGTACTCGTGGGTTTCACAAAAGTTGCAAACATCTAAGACCTGTATTACTTCGGGATTTCCTCCCTCATGAAGCAGACACGCTGTCATAGAACGACTACTTTACAAAGCGGTGTTAAGCACAAACTGCCCCATCACATGTATATTAACAAAATTATTACTCCAGGATGGGAGGCCGTGTGGGACAGATCAGTCACTCCAAAGTCCAGGTTCGAGTCTCCATATTGCATGAAGGGTGAAGTCCGGTGAGGTTCCAATGGTGAAATTGCTGAAATATCTAAAAATAGGATTAAACCCCACTCAATCAGATTGTCATGTCTCTCCAACAATCCGCATGTACTGCCAATTTATTGATAGGGATTTATACACAAGTCAGTCAGTCAACAGTCAGCATCAACATTCAAATATACAGGTTCCGTGGCTTTATCAAACTACTGTTCGTATGACAACACATTCTAACAATTACTTTGGCCACTGAGGCTATATTCTGACAAATATCTCTATCAATATTTGAGCAGCAGTAGAACATCGGACACCCTTTGTCTTTGTTGTCTTGTTGACCTAATAAAGCGCCAAGTATTAATTAACAAACTAATTAAAGATGACCAACGATTCTCAATGATAAATATTTCTGTTCCTGCACGAGCTGCACGTGCTGATCTAGAGATGGTTGTAATAAGACAGTTTGTTGAGGATGGATGACAAGGGGGTAATGTTTGACATCTGAGGGATCATTTTGACCAATCACAAACAACCACGTCAACATGTTTACAGTAAGTGTTTTCGGAAATTGGAATGTCCGTTGGAACGGTTCTTCTGAACTGAGACAATGTTGGCTCCAAATGTCACGTGTTGAAGAATCTTCACTGTTCTCTTGATGGACTCGCTAGTGGCATTATGTACACAGAAGCATTTATCATTTTGTCAGCGGTGACGGTAATTGGAAAACATGTGCCAAGAACATGTAAAAGTGGGATCGTAAAGCGGAACCATCTCACAACGGTTCTATAATGGCACATGGACGATAGATTTGGTGTCCCCCGCCGTGACATTGCTCAAATATCGCTAAAAATGGCGTAAAAATATACTCACTCCTCAAACAAGAAATATCAGTTCAATAACCGTGTGGACATTCTACACCTGAACGTGTCTAAATGACGTTAATGGTCCATATTTATTATTTCGACCATTTTAAATTCTTATGCGTATTGAATCCACACTGAACCGGCACAATTTCACCATTATCATCCTGTTTCAAAGACCCGGTCTGCTTAATGTGGGAGTAAATCCCGAAGTTCAGGTACCAGATGTTTATCACATTTGAGAAACCAAAGAGCATGGTGCAGACAAACCTACAATCTAGAATTCGAACCAGCGATACATATATTACTGTATTTTAACTAATGTTTTGTAGCAATCAAAGGAGGCAGGTAAACAACAGTATATTTGTATACTGTTGTGTTAATAACGCTGGAATTACAGATCTCAAACATGAAAATATTTTTCGGTCAAAAGCGATCCTAAGAATTAAGTATGAACATAGCTCCTTGTAAGATCTAACGCTTTGTTTTTAACTCAAGATAAATATTCCCTTGAGCATTAAAGATGTTTAGACATAATAGGCCCAACAAACGACTGCTTCACCGAAATATGTTCGTTCAGAGGAAGAAGTGTCTGAGTTTAAGATATACAACTTCTGCTAGCACAATCTAAGCACACACGCGTATATACATTGAATGTTATTTGGGTTGAGAGGAAAATCTCACTGCCATCCAGTCATGCGCAAATCGATGTGTTTCATAAGCGCCATCTAGTGGCGTTTGAGGCAATGATGAGCAGTACTTGACGCTCCAAAATCCAACTGCTTATCATGTAAGAAGATATGTAACAAGTGGAAATCGTTTTTGGATGTTTCTCTCTCCCCAAAGGATCATAACGTTATAAAATATGGATGTTGACAAATAGAGATAAGGCATTGAGAGCTGTGATGTCAGATTGAGTGTGTACCTCCTCGAGGTGTGTAAATATTTCAAAAGAAAACGCCAAGAAGACCATATGGAAGACATCGTCAGCTTGTAACTGTTGTTTTGATGATCCAGCCGACGAGCGAGTTACCTGCACTTAAGCATTTGAAGATGTCGTGGTCTTGCCGTGGATGTTGCACATTCCGCGTGAGTGAGTGAGTGAATATTGATGAACGCCGCACAAACTGGTGGCAGTCAAAACGCCGAAATCAGAAATCATGTAAACTGCGAACTATAAAAAATAGTAGCTGTGATCATGTTCGATCTGCTGACAGGATTGGTGAACCTCTTTCTGGTGTCTGTGTTGTCTAACGCTGGATTCAGCAATATTCAAATCATGACAGCAGCGACTGGAGTAGATGATCAAGTCTGTACCACACAAACCAGTTTAGGATGTTCTAACCCGGACTGACAACAATGCAGTTGGATAATGCTAGCATGAGAGAGACAGCAACAGCCGTAACAGTGGCAATAGCAGACAACGGCAGCAACAGCTACGATAGTATTATGTGATGGACCATAAGCACCGAACACATGACTATATCAGCAGGCAGGGTAACATCAAGTGCCATATTTTAACTTTTCTTTTAACGGATCGTTCTCCCGGGAAGATCCGGGTCTTCAGCAATCCATGCTTGTCGTAACAGGCGACTAATGGGATCGGTTGGTCAGACTCGCTGACTTGGTTAACACATGTCATCGTATCCCAATTGTGTAGATGCTCATACTGTTGATCACTGGATTGTCTGGCTCAGACTCGATTATTTACAGACCGACACCATACAGCTGGAATGTTGCTGAGAGTGGCGTTAAAGACCAATCCGATGACACCAAAGAGACAGCATAAAACATGGGAGATGGTGGAAATAAAACCCTTCGAAAACTCTGCTAAAATTAATTGTAATTGAACAATTGTACAACTGAGACTATAACAGTGCAATATCTTCATTGGTGTACGATTTTAGCAAGGCATAAAAACTAGTCCAACGCATAAAGTTATCTTTTTGTCTATTACAAACTCAGTTAAGATTAATTCAAGTCTAAAAGCTGCAAATATCTCTGCGTAGTTACGAAGACGTCACAAGTAAGACCTTGACGCAATTTGGTGAAAATAGAATGTTCTCAATATAAAGCAAATTAAATTCACTGATTCGTAAGGAATTTCTGCTGTAAGCCGTCTAATAGTTTATGGGGCGTTTGGGATCATTCCCTCACAAGCAGTTATTACCGCATTTATTGCAAATAACAGCACATCAGTTTTCAGCCGTAACTGCCTGCACTTATTATAAACGCGAAGATAGCGAAACTAAGTGCTTGGCGGACAGATAGTTAGGTAAAATACTCTTGTCCAGGAACAGCTAACGATGTTCACGTAAATCAACGGCACTGCTAGAAACATCAACGTTTCATGAAATCTGACCGACTATATAGCTAGTTTCTACACTTTCAAAATTTTCTAAATTGTTGACAGTAAACGGTGGAATCTAACCAGAGAAAATGATCCTTTAATTCGGTGTTTCTTCCCTTCCGGAGAAAGTTGCCATGTGTCTGTTTGATGTTTATCGCCGCCCTCAGCGATATTAATTATAAACTGTAGGACAGGGTCTGTAAATAATCGAATCTGGACCAGACAAACCAGCGGTTGACGTCATGAGCACCGATCTACGCTTGCATCGCCCGAGTCACCGAGTCTGGCCACTCAGTAATGTTAGGGGCCTCTTCTCTTACGACGAGCATGGCCGTTGAATACCTGTTCTAACCTGCATCTTCATGTAATTGAACCAAATGTTGAGTTTAGTTGAGTTGAGTTGAGTTGGGCTTTACGTCACATCGGCATTATTCCAGCCATATAGTGACGAGAACAAGTCTGCATTAATAAACATTGTAAGTACAGAGTCAAAATGAGTTTTATTTCAAAAACATATATTCATTACATTGTCATTTAAAGACAGAAAAAGTCTTAGCACTAAATTTAAAGGTAGGCAATTTGTTAGTCACATTACACAGTTACAATTTATGATACAGATCAACTTCCCTCAGGTAGTTCACTATCAGATGAGCGCTGACGCGGGAGAACAGATCTTTCAGATTTGTTGCATCATAATGTGAGTCCCTTGCAGACGATAAGTCCACACAGTCAAAAAGAATATGCTTGATGGTGAAAACCTCATCGCAAGAGACACACATGGGGTGCCAATCCCCATCCGTTTTCAGCAGATAGTCATGAGTAAACCGACTGTGGCCAATACGACATCGTCGTAAAATTACCTCATCACGTCTGGAACCAAATGTATCAATTAAGGCAGGTAATCGTTCTAAGTGACTTTCTTTCTACAACAACCTGATCGATACAAATGCTTGTCTTCAAATGAGGATTGTTTTTTCACAAGGGCTGCTTGCGTTTACCAGAGGAAAAATCCTTTTTTTAAAAGAGAACTCCGAACTATTGGCTGTCGTTTAAAAGATCCAATCTCAGGCTGGTTGGAGTTCAAGATAAGAAGAATTTTTATAATTTTCGTGTCGGCAGTGAACAGAAAGTATGAGAAAGATGAACAAAATCATACTGAAACAAAATCCAGGATGTAACAGATACCACTGGCATCATTTGGCCATGAACTATATTATGTACATACATCAAGCAACTGAATTATTTTCTTTCGAAACTAATGGCGAGGCTATTTTGAAAGAACGCCTACACCCCATTGTTGGCAAGGAACAAGAAGTACAGTGGCAGATGCCTGCTGTAGCCAACAAACCCCCATTTAAACTATTTTCCAACTTTGTATGCCCAATCGTACATGCTGTTCAGGCTGTGGGTGGACTAAGCAGGTAGCTCGGATGCTTATCATGTGATACACGCCGACAAAGGCTCCATGTCACGCCGTTGTTGATCAGGCGTTAGGAATGTACGTTATTGTGTGCTATTTATATAAACTAGTGTCAAGGAATTGTTTGAGCATGCACATTGGGGTGGGAACGGTGAGTTATCTTCATCTATACCAAGGGTTGGAGGAACGAGACTTTTGAAGGCGCTAGTCCACTGAGATACAACGAATACCCGACTGCAGACACTAAGTTCCATGCGCCATTTTTAGCTTGTCCTGGTTTTGAGGCGGGATCGAACCCAAGACTTTCCGCTGTCAAAATAGCCTAATGCAGGTGGCTATGTAACCACCACTTTGCTGGTACAAAGGAAACGCGAGAGTAAATATAGTTTTAAGCCGCTTAAAGCAGCGACACAACTATTTAATGGTCGTAGTTTAGGCCATTGCGAGGAGTGGAACCTTTCGCTGAAAAAGCATATAATGTTAATACCCTGATTTACGAGGATGGATACTGACTTGGACTGATGGATGGATGGATAGATGGATGTACCAGATTAATAAATTTATATATTTTCATAAGGCAGCTACTGATTTTGTATTGTTTCCTGTTCACGGCCACATCGGAAGACCAGCACGTGTTCCAGCAGCACCTGCCCAAACAACCCGGGAATATATACATTTATTCCATGCCTCGTCTCCCCACTCCAAACACGACTGTGTCGGATTTGTCTGTAGGGTTTGCTCGAGTAGTGTACGAGTGGACGGCAGGAGAAGGATTCGTGATTGTTTCGTCTTAGCTCTTATAATGACCCTCACGACTGGGGACACAATGATTAAGCTGCACACATTTAAGTAATTGAGAAATGAGTCCCCGTCACAAACAAACGCTTTAACAACTAAGCTACCTCAGTGCCCTTATATAGAAGATAAAGAGCAATGATTTTGAAGAATTTCGTTTATTATCTTCCTCCGTTGGATGATAGGTTACTAGTATGTAATACTGAGATCCTCGCTGGGCCGTACCGAATAATTGGTATCTAATAAGCTTTTCTACTTCGAGGAAGGAATCCCGGGATAGAATGGGTCCTCAGTAAAATATATATATACCGAGCAGAGAATCCCGGATAGAGGCTTATTCCAATAAAATATACTTGTATGAGGTAACGATGTCTGGTTAGATTCGTAAAGGCGGGTGACACCAGAAATGGGCTACATACATTGTAAACATGTGGGCATCGAACTCGGGTCTTCAGCGCTACGAGCTGACGCTTCCCATTAGGCTATCCCACCGCCCGTAACCTGTAATATACGAGGCAGGGATCCCGGAATATAGTATTCCAGGTTACAACAGGTCCCTAGTAACCTGTATTTGTTCGAGGATCACGATCAGTATGGGTGAGTGAGTGAGTGAGTGAGTTTAGTTTTACGCCGCTTTTAGCCATGTTCCAGCGACATCACGGCGGGGGACACCAGAAATGGGCTTCACACATGGAGCAGTATGGGTCCATCATAACTCGATTTGTATTGATTCATGGGTGCATTAACCGCAAGCAAAGGGCTTTCAAAGAATAGCTGACCATATGAGAATAGCTGACTTAACACTATTCTTAAAACTCTACTTTGAGGCTATGATGTCACAGCCTGCACGTGTGAAACGCCCCCGAGCATGACGTCACGGCCGCACTGTAACAGTAGTCGGAATAAAACAGCTTCTATATTGGAGGCCAGGTATCAAGCCTTCCCATCTGTTCACGGGTACTATTTGTGGCCAGCAGTCTCCCTATCACTCCGTTTCCACGCGATAGCCCTCTGGCTTCATCGTCTACTTGTCACGTGCGAGCGTAAGAGCTAATCTCAGAAAGAGGCTAGCGCGAGTCAAGATGGCGCTCGTCGGTGTTGCCATATGGCTGTGCGTAGAGCATTGACGCTTGTGGTAGATTCCTGCAAGATGATGGAATATGCCAAGGGTCAAACTGAACATGCTGGTCCAGTAGGAACATTCCTAGCTCGAATGTAGATTACTATCTTAGATCGAGAAAACAAGAAGGTTCAGAGAATCACACAGAAAGCTTATCATTGTTTCTCTGACCTGACAATACCGGGGAATGGAATGGCATACTTGTGTTTCTTGGGCAGGCTCACCTATGCGAAAAATTGTACAAGCTTCTAAATTCACTTGAATCAGCATATCATTTATCAATACTTAAACTCAATTTTTTGTAAAAATGTAAGCGGCATGTTTTACTAAACAATAACAGAATATGCTCTCACGTTATTTGGATATATTACTTTCTTTGGACATATTACTGGAGTTATAAAAATTACAATGTGGTTGTATTAGTCTGTCTCACAGTCCCTGAATCGCATTACTTTCCCTACTGCCTTGTCCTACCTGCAATGATAAAGCCCTAAATGAAGCAAGTCTAGATTCCCTCAGGCTCCTTTTCGATCTAAATGGGATTATTTGTTAACATCAGAATTACATAGTCAGAGTCTAAACGTTAGCCTAGTTGTTGTAGATGTGACCAGTGCAGCAGTGTACGTGTTGCCAAACACCTGGTGTCATCACCATTTGATAATGATTCATAAACACATGCTAATGATATGGACTCAGATATTAGCTCAAAGTAATTATGGTTCTGCAAAGTTCATTATCGCACGCCTGATATAACTGAATACTGTTTATGACGGTGTTACACCAAACTCACTCACTCACTCACGTACACACGTACTAACTCACTCATCAATATTATTTTTTACAAGTACAATCGGCAGTTCTGTTTGTTTCCTGGGCGATTATGAAAGACTGCAGCAGATGTGACCTTGTGCAGCATTCAGCAGCATCAATTGATTTAATGTATATCTAAGTATCCGACAAGGAAATGTACGATTAATAACTCTGGGCAATGTGGTTATTGCCCCACACATCAGGTGATGTCTAATACTCAAGGACGAACCAAAGCGGGGATCACGTGTGTTTCATTTCGAGTACGAGTCGAGATAAACGTATAATTATACCTCTCCGCGTGATAAACACGAGAACAACAACGTTCAGATGACGTCACAACGCTTATAATGACTGCCCCGTACATTCGGGTCATTGGAGTTATCTGCCCTTCTGGCACGCGACATTTTGAACATTCTCTGCCTGGGACTAACACATTAGCATGTCAATATAGCGTTGCTCTTATCACAGCCGAAGTTAACCCTCTCTGTTAGTTTGCAGGTCCATGGTTCCCGATAATACGCCTCTTCCCGTCTGGTTATAATCACAAGATGCACGTGCGTGATACTCTGGCACTTGTGACGTCATTAGGTCGTTGTCCTGCACGTGGAACCAATCGAGTGCCAATATCGACAGGTTTTCTCTGCGAGAGAAGTATTCATAATAACTCACTGAAAATATGATGCGCATGTTTTATTTATTATAAGGAAATAGTACAGGACTATTGGGATTTAACAGTGTGTTTAACACACGCTAACTGGCTGGGAGTGCTTTCATATTTATTTCATCAATAAACTCCGGCAGGACTCGTTGTAGAGTATCACTTTGTGTACCTACCCTAAATATACACCGAAAAAGCTTTGATGTTACACACGCAATGTAAACGAAAACAGTATACAAAAGTTGCACCATCTGAAACGAACCGACACACTTACACAAATGCTACATTACGTTTTGTCCGGATTAGGACCACATGAACACATAATTATGTAGTTCCAAGCATTATGACTTGAAGATGGGGAGCAGGTGGTGGACGAAGAGGAACAGATTCAAGTGAAAAACTGTTGATTCATCTGAAGTGGGTTTTTCATCATCGTTTTGACACCTTTCAAAGAGATCATTGCCGTTTCAGGATTTCGCTCTAAACAAGCAAATCAAAAGTTTCTAAAGTGAACTACAAACACATATGTACCCTCAACTTCTTGTGCTGCTACAGGTGTTCAATGAAAATACATGTAGATTATTTAAAAATAGAACGTATTTTTTAGCTTTTAGATGATTAATATACTATCCAAAAAAAGAAACGCATAGGCGTTTTGTATTATAAAAAATCTATTAATTACCAATTGTGTTCAAACAATCGTCAAAATATGTAACAAAGCTGTTGACACAGGTGAAAAATCGACTTCACCTGAAAATGTTAATTTTGATGAGATTTCTTACAAGAGTTAAAAAGGCATCGCCACGACTCAACAAAAATCATCTTCTAGTTGAAATTGTGCAGCAAAGAGCATGCACTGTCTGGGTATAAAAATCCAGATTACTCTCGGAAATCGGCATTCGTTTTGATGGGGTTTCAAGATCATATCACTACGCCACGTCTTGACTCTGCGACACGGAACATCGCCATTGAAGGAATGCACTCTGGAGATTACCAATTTTCTGTTGCCAGGCGTCTGAATGTTAGTCTGAGCAAGATATCACGGCTTGCAGCTCGTTACAACCAAACAGGTATAACAAATGACCGTCTCCGTACAGGCAGACCTCGAGTCACCACAGCCCAAGATCGGTACATCCGGGTACTACATTTGCGTGATGAGACTGCCACGGGTGAGAGCACAGCAGCCAGGCCTAGGGTGCCTGGACTTCGGAGGATATCCGGTCTAATTGTACGGATCAGGTTGAGAGAGATTGGACAGAGCCAGGAGACCATGCCACGTGGTCACCATCGCGCTCAACGTCTCCGTTATCTAAAAGTATCCACTTGGTTGTATAGACATTAGCTTCTTCTAAACTGATGTAATAATTCATGTACTAAAGTCTGTTTGTGGACGAGTTATACATGTTTGAAAATACAACATTTTCGCAACAGATTTCTGGGTTATGCGTTTCTTTTTTGGAATAGTATATTTAACTGTAGATAAATGTGCTCTACGCTGGTGTTGACTTTCATGGGGTGTCTTTTTTCTTGTTTATCAATTTATGAACTTACACTGTTCAATTTTAATTTTACGGTATTTTTACCTCTTTTGATCAGAAGTGTACGAAATCATTGGCCACTACGAACAGGGTGATTCATATTGCGAACAGGTGTGTCAAAGGTCATCTACTTACAGGTCAGAGGTCAGTAGATCACTGACTCATCTTAAGGTCATATGGTCACTCAATGTTTGATTCTTCAGAAGAGCTACTCTTGAAGATGTATCTGACATGTGGAGCAATAAGAAACATGAGGTTATATTAGTTCCAATGGAAACAGACCCCTCTGTCTCAGCTTAGGTCAGTATAAGGTATCTTTTATAATCAGCCCAAACACTTTAAATTGAACTGTTGAATCAAATTGTACATACTCATTGTAGCCTCCGATTGTTGAAATGAAATTTCGTTCTGTTAAAATAACAACACGTTTTCTTCTGAATAAAATCATTACGGTCATGAAGGAACAATAATTATTTGTTCATATTCTGTTCTAAAACAAATGTTGTCACGTGTGCGCTGCCTGATATCTTTGTTATATAGAACCGAGCTTTTGGGCGTCGAGAGTATGATGTTTTCAATCAACTCGCGAGATCACAGGTAAACACGTTGTGGTTGGTTCTTCTACAGAGTTGGTAAGCCTAGCCCTGCTTTTAATTTACTGTATTCTCAAGTTCCACCCAGTAGTGGTTCTCCCCTGAATATATCCCGGTTCTGAAGGCAACGCCAAGCCCGTGGGGGATAAAAAGCGCAGATATCAGCATTGCACGTGTTCGTTTGTCTGTTCGTCTTTCCGCCACCTGGCCGCGGTCGAGCCATGACGTCACGGAGGTATTAACAACGATATCGCCACCCAAAGAAAAGAAAGGATGGGCATATTTCAGATGTCACCGCTGAAGGTCAGGACCATTGTTGTTCTGGGGGGTAAAGGTAGGGCGATGCGATTTCCTTGTCTCAAAGAGTAGAAATGGGCGTTATCTGGTGCAGTCTGACCCAAAGGGACACCCCTAGTACACGGACCAGTCCAAGAAAGAAAAACTTCCGATGATGAAAATAGAGTTCACGCATGAAGTTGTCTAAATATTCTGCATTATATTTGGATTTAGTATAAAAATAGCAGACCAGACCTTTTGGAACGAGTCTGACAGTATATTCTGTCTCGTTCCATTCCACATATCTGATCACGATCTATCTTTACTATACGTCAGTAGATCAGGAGAACGTGTCAACAGACGCCTTGTTTCTCGTGAACTTTGTAATCGATTACCAGTCAACCATGCAAAACAGTTATACCTATCTTTTGGTGATTCCTAAGAAGCGTTACATATTAGTGATAGTGCAAGTATAGTTTTACGCTGCAAGGGTGTCAGGCAATAGGAGTGAGTTTAGTTTTATGTCACTTTTAGCAACATGCCACCAATATCACGGCGGATTCACACATTGTACCCATGTAAGGAATCGAACCCGGGCCTTCGGTGTGACGAGCGAACGCTTTCACCACTGGGCTACCCCACCACCCCCCAGACAATAGAAAGTGGTGCTAGGAATATAGAAATAAATACATTTGACTCAGAACAAATAATCTGTATCGGGTGTCAATTTTGTCGATCATGTGTAAGGTTAAGTATTTTATTTTGTAAACGTACGTACTTAGCTTATTCCAATTATCAGGATTATAAATGGGAGAAATAAATCTGAGGAACTTGGTATCAAGATAGGATTAATAACCAAATGAGGACTACTATCAAGGACATCTTTGTCTCATAGTGAGTGAGTAAATTTAATTTTATGCCGCTTTTAGCAATATCACGGCGGTGAACACCAGAAATTGGCTTCACACATTGTACCCATGTGAGGAATCGAACCCGGGTCTTCGGCGTGACAACTGAACGCTCCAATCACTAGGCTACCCCACCGCCCCCTTTGTGCCATATGCCCACTCGAATCTGATGGCAGATTATCGAGATTATATTCTTTGGCACTGAGGTCATATATAAACTTTCTGACCTGTGATCTTTACACAATACCACGCGCTGGAGCATAAGGAGAGTATATCATCAGCTATAGGCAATGCATCGTCAACACCGTCTACCTTCCGTTGACTCCTACACAAAGCATACCTGGCGAAGTAGATGGATTTGAAAGTGTATGGGCAGTCGATTTTTTCGGTGCTCGACCTGCCTTGGAGCATATGGTCCCCGTCTGTTGGTCTGTCTATTCTTGGAGAAATATGCATCTCTGCCTTCGGTGCATTCACACCACATCAGGCTTTTTTAAGATTATAAGATTACATGTAAAGGCTGAGTACAAAGAGTTATCATCCGAGGAAAAATATGGCCCTTGTCTTCCCAGGTAAATCTCCCTGAGACGATCGCAAATAGGGGTTATAGAATCACTCCACACGGCGTGAGTAAGGTTTTATGCCGCAATGTTCCTGTTTTGGGGGAGGAAGGGTCAGAATACTTGTAAGGAAGATGAGTTGTCATAGAAAGTTCAGTCAATAAGCAAACAAGTGGTTGATAGAATAAGCATCTAATTATGCTCCCGTGCTTTGGTTTAGTTTTACGTCGCTTTCAGCACTATTCCAGCAATATCACGACAGGGTATATCAGAAATGGGCTTCACACATTGTACCCATGTTGGGAATCGAACCCCGATCTTCGTGTGTGAGGAGCGAACGCTTTAACCACTGGGCTACCTCACATCCCCAGGGATGAGGCAAGGTAAACGTTTTCCATCCCACGTGTTCAGCAACCATGGAACTATTCTGATTTAGAAAAGAATAAATGACATCATATTACATGGGTTTCATACATTGTACCCATGAAGGGAATCGAACACGGATCTTCGGCGTGACGAAAAAACACTTTAACCACTAGGCTACCGTACCGCCTACACCACATGGTGCCAGTGAGAATCTGTAAAATCACCTTTATATAGAGTTTACATTGGCGTGCACAGAAACACCGTCACAACTCAGAATTCAGAAAAAAGTCTGAATTCCGTGATTTGGCTCTATTTACGTCTGTCTAAACAATCCTTGATTTCACAGGAATATCGCACACATTTAAATGCCTCGAAGTTTATTTATGGACAGTTGTGTATAGATACACTGAACAACAATAATACTGTCGCCAGAATCGTGTTTATTTTAGTGGGCTGAAATGGGATTTGACGTACGGCGGGTTCAAGGTTATTGCAATTACGCGCATAGGCGCGTGTGTGCGTGCATATTTGCGTGTATGCTTGTGTGTGTGTCTGAGACGGATTATACTCGACTAATGCCGGGTTTTTCCAGCTTGCCCTCTACAATCAAATGCCTAGATCTATAACCCCACCTGCGATACATTAGACTACATCGAGTAAATCAATCCTTAATATATGTCCCCAATACCGGCCGCCGGGCTAGGAAACAAGTACCAGTGAGTGAGTGAGGTTTTATGCCGCATTTTGCAATATTCCATCAATATTAAGGAGAGGGAAATCAGAAATCGGTTTCGTACATTGTACCCATATATGGAATAGAACCCGGGCCTTTGGCGTGACGAGCGAACGCCTCACCAAGTTACCCACCTCGCCCAGCAAGTGAGTTGAGGTGAAATTGGGTTTTACGTCGTCCTTGAGAATATTTCGCTCATATGGCGACGGGCATGCGTGTGTATGTGTATGTGCGGCTGCTTGTACTAGCCCAGACTTAAGCTGGTTTTATAGTGCTAGCCCACTGAGATACCATGCCGCAGTGAAGCATGAATACCCCATTCAGACTCCGAGCCGACCAGTCCTTGTTGTATCAATTAATGCCGAGCGCCAGGCAGGGACCAACAAGTACCATATTTTAACGTCTTTTGGTATGACGCGGTCGGGGATCGAACCCGCGACCTTCCGCCCTTCGGGCGGACGCTCTAACCACTACACCACGGAGGCGGTGTCCCCCAGCAAGTACCATCATTTAGCATCTTCTGGTCCAAGCGCCTGGCATCGAACCATCGACGTCCCGCACCCCACGCCTTGTCCACTGAATCAAGAGTGAATGAGTGAGTTTAGTTTTACGCCGCACTCAGCAATATTCCAGCTATATGGCGGCGGTCTGTAAATAATCGAGTCTGGACCAGACAATCCAGTGATCAACAGCATAACACTGAATCAAGAAGGTGGCAACATAGTTACTAAGAATCTTCCCGAACGAGATGACGCGAATCTGTAAAGACTTTGACGGCGTGAAGAAGCGTATGATATTGTGTTGGGTATCATGCCGTGGGGTAGAGTTTACGTGGGGCGTGATGGGTATGACTGTTTCGGGAAGGAAGGGCCAGTGTAACTGTAAGGAAGATGTGTTGTCTTTGAAAGTCATGGTCAGTAAGCTAACATGTGGTTGATAGAATGAGCATCTAATTATGCGCAGGTGTACGAGGAAACCCAACTCCAGTGGATCGTGATCCCACAGATCAAAGTAGACGCAGAAAACCTATTTCATAACAATAATCATCGGTGATCCGAAGTCTACGGCGCCGTTCAGAATGTCCCCTGGCAGCTGCGTCAGGATCCGCTGATTTCACAACTATTTCGACCTGCCGTGACATTGCTGGAATATTGCTTAAAGCGGCGTAAAACTAAACTCATTCACTCGCCTATTCTAATGAAAGCCCATATTCTTTGATACTGCTACAGTTAATATGTATGAACAATATGTTATAATGTTTTGAAATAATTGTTAAATTTTGTTCAAAGTGGCTAAAAACCAATAAAAACATCCTTATTGTTTCTCGTAAGCGTTAGAAACACAATCTTCACAAGAAAACACAACTCTCCTTCAAGAAGTGTATCTCGGTAACACTATCGCCTGTGAATACATACGAGACAATAATATCTGAGGGTCGACCTTGTGGGGCGAATTAGGAAGCCTTCAGCAGTATACCTAACAGCAGCGTTTGAGTTTCACATTACAGAACGTGCAGCATGCACAACACGTGCCGGGATTTTGATAACAAGAATCGGCTATGGTCTAAACCCGGGGTCGTGATCCTCTCGTGTTGTGTTTACTCAGTCTGAGTCTGTTACGACTACTCCGACGAGGATGAAACACCACTGCAGTCTAAATGTACACGGGGAAGACTATTGCATGTAGTATAGACACAGATCCATGCCTTCTGTACTCACAAGAACCTCAACGGGCGGCCATCTTGGAAAAAAACGTAATCATTGTCATCTTTTCCATTATGGCCCCAAAAAACACAAACAAGGATTAATCTTCGTATTCTGAAAACAAACACAAGGCAATGTTACACGGAATCAAAGAATATAATCGGATTGTATTGTTTGGGTGCATTCATTGGTGGTAATGGTATCAGCTACGGGACTATATTCCCCGTGTGTGTATGTCTGGTTATCAGGAGTGCTCAGCGTGAGTTAGACCGGTTTTGCCACTGTTGAGCGCAATTCTGAACCATGTTACCAGAGCTGTTTTTTCTCAAGCAAATTTAACGCAATCGAGCCTTTAAATCACTGCCAGAGCTGGTCAGGGTTACGGATGCCAAAGTGTGTAAATTTAAGTATTACTTTGTGCAGGGGAGTGTCCCTTAGGTTTGACAGGATCCGAAAAGTGGAGAGGCTCAGATAAGTTTGTTTGTTGTTTAACGACGCACTCAGCAATAGTCCAGCTCTATGGCGGCGGTCTGTAAATAATCGACCAGACAATCCAGTGATCAACAATAGGAACATCAATCTATGCAATAAAGTCAGCAAGTCTGACGCCCCGATCCCGTTCGTCGCCTCTTACGACAAGCATGGGTTGCTGAAGAATAATTCTAACGCGGATCTTCATGGGTCTCAGATTGGCAAATACTGTGCCTCTTTCACTACCACGTGCATCTGGTACTGAATAAGCCTGATACAGCTGATTCTCGATTATCCAGCGTACCATATCACCATATTTCTTAACGGAATGGAGCTGTAATCAAAGGCTGGGTAACCAGGGGTGGAGCAGTGCGGATATTTGGTTTTACTGTAAATTATATTCCTCAACTTTGGGGTCACGGTTTCTTAATGACAAGATTGACAACATCTCCAATTAGTTAAACAGTTATCTTTATGTAACCGCTAGGCCAGTGTTTACTGTAGGGTCTACACGCGCTGTTTAGTTGAGCTTCTTAATGACTTGCAGAACTTGTTCCAGGAACTCGTGATAAATGGTTGATGAAAAAACATGTAACCTGATAGTCGCGTGAAAATATCAGTGTTATTTCACCAAGAATTTTCAATAGGTACTGGCAATAAAAGAACATACTTAGATGTTAATTGTAAACACATACGTCAGAAACTGTATGAGCTACAAGCATGGGGCTGGTAGATAACTGACAACGTCTGACAGGCTAGGTATCAGACTGTGCTATCTCTTCCATCTTCTTCAGTGGGAAACAGTACGATGGGGTATTCCACATTTTTGTGCTGCCATCTCTCCACGGAGAGTAAGTGAGTGAGTTGTGTTTTATGATACTTTTAGCAACATTCCTGCAATGAAAGGAAATTCGAATTTTGTAATAATGTTGGGATTCAAATCCGGGCCTTTAGAACAAAACTTATAAACTGAGTCTCTACCTTAACTAAACTTGAACAGTGAGTGAGTGAATATGGTTTTGCCCCGCCTTTAGGACTATTCCAGTAATATGACGGCGGGGTACATGATATGGGCGTCACACGAGTACATTGAATCTAGTGAGTGAGTGGCTGAGTTGGTGGTTGGGTTGGTGAGTGAGTGAGTGAACATATTCCGAAGATGCTGAGCGTTGAGCTCTGCTTTTAGCAGAATTGTTTTGAAATTTATTTTTTTAAAATGTTTATGTTGCTTTAATTTATACCTTAGTGAGTATACTCAAAATATACTCATGTCAATAATGGTTGTCACCCCCCCCCAACCCTCCACACACCTCACCCCCCCACCCCACACCCCCTCTCCAATTAAAAAAATTGAAGGGGGTGACAACTATTATTGGCATGAGTATACAACGACCATCAATAACCATAAACAACCGTCAACAACCATCAACAACCGTTAACAACCATCAACAACCGTCAACAACCGTCAACAACCGTCAACAACCGTCAACAACCATCAACAATCGCCAACACTATCTCCTGCTACCCACACACATTTCAGAACGTTTTCCGTAAACTCATCCTCGAGACAAAAGGCATCATACTCTGTGTCATCACGGAATAGGATTCTAATCCATCACATGTCTACACCTCAGGCTTCAGCGACCTGAACGGTCTTGACTGATGAAGCCAGAGAGAGAATACCTAGTTGCCTTCCACAACAACACGGGGCGACCTATAACGCCAGCAGACCTCCAGGTATCTTCTTCACCTGCTGTATTCAGTCAAACTGCAAACATCACCATTCGGAACATTTTTAAATCGACAGAGTATCGTATCGTCTTGAATGTTAGTTGAATTTTTGCCAAGCTTAAAAGAAATTCTGGAAGTTTTTTCAAGCAGAAAGGTTTTACAAATAACGAATCTCACAAGCACCTGCTACAAAGCTCGTTTTAATGCGAGATGGGTTGAGTTAAGTTCTCGTGAGTTCTCGTGATCTCACGTATCATTCAGTGCTGCTTACAGTTGGCGCGTCAACACAGCCAAGTGGAAGCTTGAAATAATAAAACAGCTTTATCGGGTTTAAAACCAAAACGAAAACTCCATTCCATGGAAATATTTAAAAGCAGTAATTACGCAATAGTTAACGCCGATCCTGAGAACGTCTGTGGCGAGACAATGAACAAAAAAACCTAGCTATATATAGATATGTGTCTGTTAAATCTGTTAAGATCTATTGATCATATGCATATTAACAGACTCGGAGTCAGAACGCTGACCCAGTAACCCCACCTTGAAGAGGTCGAGAAGAAATATAGATAGATAGTTTCAAGAATGAGTGGTGTAAAGGTCATTGCTGCATAAATATACTGTTCCTGCAAGGAGGTATATCGCAGAGAATTGGGAAACTGCTTCACGCATGTCCGTCATGGCTCATCGCACGTGATCACGTGCCCAGAGCGTGTGAACCTTTCCGCACTGAGAGGTGGGTGCTTGTCGACCTTCTACTAGTATATTACCTGCGGTGTTGGCCCTATGCAGGGTGGCAGACGCTTACCGTGGTAAGGCGCACGGTGCCATGTTAAAATAGTTTGGTAAATGCTCGTGTTCCTTGGGCCTTGAATGAACACGCCCTTATCCCGTGTCGGAATTTAACACTTAAGTATGTTTAATGTATATAATTATAGCACAGAAATAATCAAGTGCGGCCTTTTCAATTAATTGAGTCCCGAATTGCTAAATGCAGATTTTGTTGAATTTGATGGTTTTCACTTTTGACAACCCCCTGAAACGCCTGTGATTATGATGCATTTTGACGTGGTGACAGTTAATATTTAAGCAACATCTAATCAGAATATTTCATGTATCACCAAAATGACCACGAGTTTCTTTTCTTTAAAAATTAACTTATTTGAAGGAAAACGATCAAGGGAAGGTCTGTAAATTAAACTTCAAATTAAAATTCAGTTGTACACTTCATGCTAAACGCTATGGTATATACGTACATTACATGACGTACAAATACACACTATACAGTTACATGGTGTATGCTTCTGCAGCTATACCACGTGCAATTACATAGTGTATTTACATGATGTACCGATACATACTCTACAATTGCACTACATGTAATTACATACTAGTATTATAAACTTATATGACGTAAAATTAGGTATTGTACAAATAAAAAATAGCAATTACTATATGTACAGTTTACTTACATGGCGAACTATTACATACTCTACGTAAAAAATATTCTACACTTATATGACGTAAAGGTACATGCTGTACAGTTAAATAACGTGCAATTACTCAATGTGCAGTTTACTTATATGACGTACAATTATACACTGTACATTTGCATGACGCACAGTCACATACTGTACAGTCCATCATGTAATTCAGAACAAAGCATTTTCGGAAAAGGTAGGTAGGTACCAGCTGGTCTTGTAACCTACAAACATACAGCAGTCATTCCTCCAAGACATTTACGCCGTACAGCGGGGTTAGGATTGTCTTGAGCCCCCCATACAGTTCTGCTCTTCTCCTCAACATCGGTTCCAACCCCCAGTGCAGAACTAGCACCCTTCGCTCCTCGCCCCACCCCCCTGTGGATAGACGACAGACGCTCTTCACCCCACAGGCAGAAAGTGCATTAGAAGTCAAACTCCAGACGGGACTAACTGCTCAACTGCTCTTCAACGAACCATTATTGTACATTGAGTTGGCAGTGCTGTTCACACCTGGAACTCCAACACTGGTAATACCGTGTGGTTGTGCTATGCCAAAACGGCAGATACTCCCCACCCCCGGGCTCCAACACTGGTAATACCGTGTGGTGGTGCTATACCAAGACGGCAGATACTCCCCACCCCCGGGCTCCAACATTGGTAATACCGTGTGGTGGTGCTATACCAAGACGGCAGATAATCCCCACCCCCGGGCTCCAACATTGGTAATACCGTGTGGTGGTGCTATACCAAGACGGCAGATACTCCCCACCCCCGGGCTCCAACATTGGTAATACCGTGTGGTGGTGCTATACCAAGACGGCAGATACTCCCCACCCCGGGCTCCAACATTGGTAATACCGTGTGGTGGTGCTATACCAAGACGGTAGATACTCCCCACCCCCGGGCTCCAACATTGGTAATACCGTGTGGTGGTGCTATGCCAAGACGGCAGATACACCCCACCCCCGGGCTCCAACACTGGTAATACCGTGTGGTGGTGCTATACCAAGACGGCAGATACTCCCCACCCCCGGGCTCCAACACTGGTAATACCGTGTGGTGGTGCTATACCAAGACGACAGATACTCCCCACCCCCGGGCTCCAACATTGGTAATTCCGTGTGGTGGTGCTATACCAAGACGACAGATACTCCCCACCCCCGGGCTCCAACATTGGTAATTCCGTGTGGTGGTGCTATAATGGGTTTAATGTTTGCAAAATGTCGAAATTATGTCCAATTTACATATTAAGTTTGTTTCCCCGATCAATCAAATTAAATGGGGATCGTATTTATGAAATATAAATGAACATTTGAGATTCTTTAAATTGAAGATAACAACAAGATTTCATTCTCGTGTTTAACATTACATTATTATTAAATATGGAAATAGTTTTCCGCTTCATGTAAACTTTTACATTTATATTACAATCAAATTGCAAAATTAGTACCTAAACAAAATCCTTATTTCCCTATTTCGTTTGTTTTCCAACATTACCTCTTTTGGTGTCACCTCAAATGGGTCCTTGACCTCTCAGCGATGACGTTACGTGGCTGTACTTCCCGATTGCTCAGAAGTCGATATCTCACACTGCGAACAGCTGTCAGATAATGGGTTGTTAACCCGGCTGTGAAACTGTCGATGTAGCCTTGATTACTGCTGCCGCTATTTCATCTTTCTCTTTAAGAGCATCCACAGGGGTACAACTCGGCCTTACGGTGGCTCTAATTTGATAAATACTTCAAATTAGTTCACGTCGTAAAATGCGATAACTTAATCATTCCGTTCTAGTTTTAGTTTCATCTTTTCATTAGTCTGAAATACTAGACTGGAAACAGTCTTTGATATCAAAATAAATTAATAAAGATATGAATCATACAACAAGAGGAATATATATTTCACGTCAATGTTTAAAATGATTTGAACCTCTTGAGAGATTACTCTTTTATATAAAGAATTTTCATTAACAATATTATTTACACACCGACGCCATATAACTGGAATATTGCCAGTGCGGCGTAAAACTAAACTCACTCACTCACTTTAACAATATCTCTTTTCCGTAGCAGTTACGTTTATTGAAAGAAGTGTCGTTTTACTGTTTCGTTTTACAGTAAAAGTAGTAAAACGGAAGCAGTATTAATTCTTCGATTTTGGCAAGAGTCAGCCTTGTACAAATCGTTAAATTTTATCATTAAAAAGCTGAACTAGGAAGCAATCAAATATGTATAACACAAAAAGCAGTACTTTCATGGGGAGCCTCGAATCTGCAGGAAGCGTCTCTTTAAATGCATATCTCAGAAATGGCTTCTTTTACACAGCACGGGAGGAGACGCTCCACGTGTATTTCGGGATGTACGGTGGATTGATGAGGATTGACTGCGAGCGTTCATCGCTCTAAGGCATGCAAAATGAATTTACAGTAAATTGCAAAATGTAAAAAGGTGTTCTCTATCACCCCAACAGTCCTGACATGCAGTTTCTTTTCTTCCCTGGTGCGGTGTAAGGGCGGTGCTGGCGTGACGGTTTCTGCTGCGAAGGAACTGAGGGACGTGCATGCTGCTGCAAAACAGTTGTTAGATTTGTGTTTTAGTCGAGCATATCCACGCTCTTTACACGCACGTGCACGCGCACGTGCACGCACACGATCACACGCATGCGCAATCGCTTGATGATCTAAACATGCACGATGTGGCGTGAATGTGTTTTCACCCCGTGTGGATGCCTTGACATCAAAGTGAGTGAGTTTGGTTTTACGCCGCTTTTAGCAATATTCCAGCAATATCACGACGGGGAACACCAGAAATGGGCTTCAAACATAGTACCCATGTGGGGAATCGAACCCAGGTATTCGGCATGACGAGCGAACGCTTTAACCATCAGGCGACACCACCGCCCCCCTTGGCATCAAAGGTTTATACTAGTATACTGAACACAAAATGTATTATATATATTATATTAGATATGTTTATGAAATTGTGTGCTCAATGAGACAAATCGGTTTGGTTCAGTACATATATTGCTCGTACGATTCCAATATTAAACTGGAAAGGAATACTGGTAGACTGTCTGCGACTCCAGTCGGTGTGAGCCGTTGATTTTCTGATCCAGGGCACCGTTGCACAAAGCGGTCTTAGCGCTTCGACCGTATATGTTGAGATGGCTTTGTGCAGGTGGGCCCAGGTTTGTTAATTCCCTGCTGAGCAAAGTGCACGGTGAATTAAAGGTGACCCGGTTGCAAACTTACCAACGCGTAAAACCATTTTCCGTCTGATTTAAAGTTCGTGGGAGTTCCAGTTACCACAGCTTTGGTCAGGATTCAAATTCATTTCAGAGATAATCATCATCCAGTTGAATGTGGGATTTAAACCAACCATTAACGATGGCTCGGCTAAGGGAGAGAACTCTGCACAACTAATTGCTCTCTGATATTAAGAGCGCAGAACAAGACTGAAAGCCACAAATATATTGTACACACTAGTTGCTCTCCCAGGCTCCCAGGTATATTTAATTCATACTGGTGGTTGGGTAACCTAGTCTAATGGGTCAAGCCTTCTCTCGTCACGCAGAAGATTCGGGTTCGGGCGCAATGTGTGAAACCCATTTCGAATATCCCCTGCCGTATTGTTGCTGCAATACAGGTAAACGTTAGGTAAAACCTTACTTACTCACTCACTCACTCACTCACTCAACCATCATTCATACGCACAGCGTATACATATGCCGATTAAGGGCGGTCGGTGATGCAAATGTGATTATATCCCACTCAAGTGGTGGATATGATGAGCACCGATCCACGTGTTTGGTATATAATCACAGTTGCATCACCGATCGAGACTACTCCATCTAGGTACACTCTAGTCGCCTCCTGGGGACCTACATCTTCATCCGGACTGGCATGTAGCTCATTTGTCAATCAAAAAGAAAAATATACAAAAAAATATTTTTATTTTGTTGCTTTTTGTCAGTTTTGCAACGTTTCAAAACCAGCTGTTATATATTGAAAAAACCTGATTGATATGAAGAAACTGTTATCTTTTTCATACTGAACGCGTGTACCAGTAATGCAGGTATATAGTGTTGCCTCCTGCTGGGTTGAGGCTCCGAGGGATCATGTTTCAAAGGTGAGTAGTTTAGTTAGGAAGGCATTTTATGGCCGCATCAAGTTTTTAGATCGCGTCACTGAGATTAAGATTGCCAGCTGAAGGTGGGAAAAGGTAGGACTCCCCGGAGATCTGCACCAACGACATCGCAGTAAAGGTTTGAACTAGGCACTTTGGGCTTGAAATACTGCGCGGAAAGATAACGGTAAAGCGAAGACCCCCATTGGATAATATGACTGAAGTTCACACATGGTGTTTTCAGATCAGTTTCTATCCTTTTCTTGTGAGGGCAATTATAACGCTCTTGGTCATGATCTCTTTTTTAAGAAGCCGTCTCTTGTTTTTCAGTTCTTATAATGAGTACCGGTTTGACTCAAGACTCCAAAAGGAGCTGAGAATGGACTCATGTTCCCAAGGGAGGTCAGTCAGTTGGTTTAACGCAGCTTTTAAAAAAACATGCCAGTTATTTCACGGGGTTATCTGAAAAGGGGGATAAAATCCCAGCGATGCAGGTCACAGACATGTACGCCTTTCATAAAACCTAGGATGGAGTATGGTGCCTACAAACCTAAAAATTCGAACCCATAATCATAGTTTCCTAGGCGTGCCAAAGGGACGCAACTCTGCACAGCGAAACCCGGTGCCTTAGATGACTGACCTTTTCGCGCCCTCTGAAAGAATAAAGATGTATGTTAGGTGACGTTCATCGGGTAATAATTCCATCCGTTGAACCCGTTGATATTCAGGATAGAATAAATCCCCAATATTCCTTACTGGTCGGAAACCGGGTGGGCAGACACTGTCTGACTCTCCGTGATAAAGCTGACGTTCTGTTCGAAACGGCTTCAAATAACCCAATCACCAAGTCGTGAAATCTTTGGTTGAGTGTCATGCACTCCAATGGCTGTCGGTGTTGTTCATGATATCAGTCATTCATATTGGTTTGTCTGGTCCAGACTAGGTTGACTGCGCCCGAAACAACAAACTAAAGAAAGTGACCCATATCCCTAATAGCATAGTATTTAGACAGTCTTGTAAACGGAGCTGATACCTCAGTCCACGAATTCGTATTCTGCACTGTAGGGGTTCGGGTTGACATTGGCAATGTTTGGACAACCATTGATGTTCTGTCCGGAATTTTGTACGGAGGCTAGAAGCAGGATGTTACTTGAAGAATGTTGCTTTCAATACATGATAGAGTACGGGCACGGCGCTGACCGAATATTCGAACTGCTACCACATTTCGAGTTTCTGCAGGTCTCGTTCCAAGCTAATATACCATACTCAGGGCAATATAGGCTATATCCGCACCTGATTGTGACGTCACATGTCACCCCCTACACCGTCTGCCGTAAACACGGCGTGCTACACATATCATCTCACAAACTGTATTTATACAATGTGTTGACTTAACAGAGGCAACATGTTCAATAATAAGATGACATCTCTAGTGTAAATAAAGAATTGTTCTCTCCCTTCAGCAGCCATTACAGAGCCATCATCCCGGAGACGAGGCTGTCGCCGCTATTACGGCTGGAGGCGTCATATTTCGCCCTTGCCGATCAAGAGTTTTTATCTTTTCAAACCACTTACCTCGTCTTCTTCTGCATTATTCCGTTCTGTAATTGTTGTTTTAAAGCGACAACAGCTGAAAAATGTTTGAGTGATTCAGACAAATGAGTGTTTCTTCAATCACTGGTCGGTTTAAAGTTTGCAAATGGATGTGATAACCGTTTTCGTTTGTTTAATGTCATTGCGAAGATTCTTCAGTGATTTAGATTACGATGATAGCAGTCTGGGTTTTTAGAACGATTAATCTTACACTTGTTTTTCCTCTATGACGGATCTGGTAAAAATACGCCGTAGATGACGTTGGCCGGATGAGACAACACATCATGATTGTTTGTCAGAGTGAGGCAGTTCACCATATTGCACTTGGTCCCAGTGAGACAATATACGACGCTTGACGAGTGAAACAATGTTGCTCTGTTGCATTTGGTCAGAGTGAGATAAACGTACCATTGTTGCATTTGAATATAGTGAAACAATGTACCATTGTTGCATTTGTTCAGAGTGAGATAAACGTACCATTGTTGCATTTGAATAGAGTGAAACAATGTACCATTGTTGCATTTGTTCAGAGTGAGATAAACGTACATTTGAATAGTTCAGAGTGAGATACGTGTACCATTGTTGCATTTCAATATAGTGAAACAATGTACCTTTGTTGCATTTGTTCTGAGTGAGTTACATGTACCATTGCTGCATTTGAATATAGTAAAACGATGTACCATTGTTGCATTTGTTCATAGTGAGATAAATGTACCATTGTTGCATTTGTTAAGAGTGTGATAAATGTACCATTGCTGCATTTGTTCAGAGTGACATAAACGTACCATTGTTGCATTTCAATAGAGTGAAACGATGTACCATTGTTGCATGTGTTCAGAGTGAGATAAATGTACCATTGTTGCATGTACCATTGTTGCATTTGAATAGAGTGAAACAATGTACCATTCCATTGTTGCATTTTTTCAGAGTGACATAAATGTACCATTGTTGCATTTGAATAGAGTGAAACAATGTACCATTGTTGCATTTGAATATAGTGAAACAATGTACCTTTGTTGCATTTGTTCAGAGTGAGATAAAGGTACCATTGTTGCATTTGAATATAGTAAAACAATGTACCATTGTTGCATTTGTTCATAGTGAGATAAATGGACCATTGTTGCATTTGGTCAGAGTGAGATAAATGTACCATAGGTCAGAATGAGAAAATTATATATGGTTGGAGTGAGACTTGTTCCTTGTTTGGAGATTTTAAATCTATTATCTAAACATGCTTTGGGAATACTACTTTCATTGGTATTTGCCAGTAGCGGAAAGCATGTGTAGAGGTTCTGCTTTGAGATTTAGAGATACATATTTCGGACATCTTTTATGTACTTTCAAGAGAAAATCAACGGCATATTCATCCCGTAGAACTATGTCGTAACGTCTCCTTTCACCATCCTGCAATAGTCAAATAGCTACATGTGGCATACTTGTACCATGGGCCCTGTTCCATAAAGGGATCGTACGAGATGCACATTAAAAACGCTGACAGATATTTCACTAAGACCATGGACTTGTTCATGTATAGCTATCGATTTCCAATTGAAGTTATAAAACCTCGTAGTTTTCATTTATTTTAGCCAAACTCATCCTCGATAATCTCCAGGGTATACGTTCCATAAACTCTCCACTATACTCTGGGTGCATCTACGGCTTGGCCCGATGATTTTATTACCTCCCTTTGCTGGCTCCACATTCCCACAGTAGCCAATCAGATAAGCCGCCGTTACAACCGAGCTTGCCAGTGTCAACCTCTTTCAGAGTACCTCTGCCAATATATTATTGTGTTGCCAAGTTTTATCGGTTAGATAATTCAAAAAGCGAAAGTGAATTGTGATTGGTACGCTCAACTCCCCAGCGTAGACACCTGATTGGATAAAAAGCCAACCAAGGGAGGTAATAAAATCATCGTAGATGCATCCAGGGTATAGTGGAGAGTTATCGGAACGTATACCCTGGAGATTATCGAGGATGAGCCCAACTGTGTTCTGACAATATCTGAAGTCATACTTGCATATGTGAAAAAGCAAACGGCAAGTTGTCAGCCTTCAGCCGATATCTGATAACTTTCATTCAATATTCCAGAGTGTTTCCTTCAATTTAGAATTTGACATTTCTAGTTGGCCTATATGGACTCTCATCCTACCGAATGAGCATAAAATGTATGGCGCCCCAGAGTACAGTTAATGCCCTGAGTGTAACCACAGAGATAGGACACCTTCACCACGACTGTAAACTGTAACCTTACTACAGTATCGTGGCCCAGTTCACGTTGTGCAGGACATTGTGACGAGCACTGACTATCTGTAACACCTATACATTGTGGTATTTCAGAGTAAAGTATCTCACCCATGCCTGCAGTGAAGGCACGCGAGCCAGCTGTTGTACGCTCGGCTCCTTGCACAGTTCGCGCAACACCCGCGGTGTCGAGGAACATTAGTAACATATCTCGCGTGCCCCGCGTTAAGAGTTACTTTTAAATTTTTCTGACGCTGTGACGTCATAGGAGCTATGTCTGGCGAAGAAGGTAAAGTACGTCGATTTTATGCCTGTAGCTATTTCACCAATTCCCGAAGACAAATAATCTTGCGTTATTTAATGTTACCGTTATCAAATGATACACCTGGATATGTATTTGCCCAGACGGTTCATTAGCACACACCTGAGGAGGTATGAGACGAGTCACCTGAGCATGTATTGAACTGTGACACGTCACTTAACTGTTCGGGACAATGGAACACACCTGAGGAGGTATGAGACGAGTCACCTGAGCATGTATTGAACTGTGACACGTCACTTAACTGTTCGGGACAATGAAACACACCTGAGAAGGTATTAGACTGGTCACTTGAGCATATATTCGACTGTTCAGTGCAATGTCACGGACCTGTGCAGATGTCAACCATGAGCATAGCGTGGACTGTTCAGTGCAATGGCGCACACCTAACGGGGTGTTAGGCTAGTCACGTACAGCGTGTTCAGCTTGACCTGAGCTACTCTACATATGCATGACTCGGGAGGTCAAATGGCACAAACGGCAGGTGGATTTAACTTCATTAAAGAATGTTATTAATGTTGCTGCTCGCTGCCTAAAAGCTCGAATCGGAAACAATAAAGCTTCTTTTCTAAAGAAAGTTAGGACATTACTGACGATTTCTCGACACTGAGGTGTCAAACGGCGACCTTGTCTCGACTGTTCGGACATGTTGACAATCGATGCACCCCTTCACAATAATAGACCCAACCAGTTGTGACAAGGTCACGCAATGCATTAGTATTCACTTGATCAGGTCAAGCTGAACGAGCTGTAAGCATAAATTGAACTGTTCCGTACATTGGCATGATATTGCTGGAATATTGCTAAAAGCGGCGTAAAACCATACTCACTCACATTGGTGAGGTGAGGTGAAATGGGGTTTAACGTCGCACTTAAGATTATTGCGCTCATATGACGACGTGCATGCGAGTGTATGTGTATGTGTGGCTGCTTGTACTAGCCCAGACTTAAGCTGGTTTTATAGTGCAAGCTCACTGAGATACCATGCCGCAGTGAAGCATGAATACCCCACTCAGACATATTATACTGACTCCGAGCCGACCAGTCCTTGTTGTACCCATTAATGCCGAGCGCCAGGCAGGGACCAACAAGTACCATATTTTAACGTCTTTTGGCATAACGCGGCCGGGGATCGAAACACGACCTTCCGCTCTCCGGGCGGACGCTCTAACCACTACACCACGGAGGAGGTTTAGTCACACTGGCATAGCGGTACTGAAGTAGTTCAGGGCCACATTAGAAGAAAATTGTAACCATGGTGATGACTGATCTGAGCACTGGCACATTTTTCCTAATGGTAGAGCGCACTGTTTATCACCTTCCCCTGTCTCTTAGCTTTATTACATCCAACTGCTTCACGAGTGCGACATAACGTGCTGCGTTTATTGTTAGACCTTTTTGAAATTAGTCCACTGTCTTTGCATCCCAGAACACCAAGGCCGTAATCACCCCAGTTGATGCCCTAGACGGGTGCAACCATGGCGCTATGAGACGGGTCAAGCCTGGAACCACCCTGCAGTCCGTGGTTTACCTGCTCCAGATCTCAGTCGCGGGGAAAGAGTGATATGTGTTTGTTGTAAGCTGTACGATTTCGCTCAGGAAGTCACTTGTATTCGAGCGGTACTGTAGAGAAGGGCTTCACAATTTTTCTCAACTGTGGAATCGAACCTACGTCGTATGTTTAACAAGCGAACGCAATACCCATTGAGCCACCCCTTTCAACCCAGGCTGGGCTGATGTAGACTGATGTTCTAAGGATGCAACCTCTTAGGATGTCACTGTTTTATTTTTGTGTGAGTGAGTGAGTGAGCAGTGATCTTCAGCATCCCATGCTGAGAGGCGGCTAACATGATAGGGTGCTCAGGCTAGCTGACTCGGTGGATTTATGTCATCTTATCCAAATTGCATAGATCTGTGCTCATAATATCAATCACTTGATGGTTTAGCCCAGGTTTGAATATTTACGGATCGCCGTCTTATAGCTCCAATATTGATGAGTACGGCTTCAAACAAACTAGAGTGAATGAGTGAGTGAGTGAAAGACTTAATTACAATTTTTGTTGCACACTGCATTAAATAAGTTTGCTGTACATAATGGAACATAGCTGTGGATAAATGCTCCAGGCAGATACACTCGTTGACTCTGGACATCTTTAAGTAAACATACATCCTGGTGCGTTTAATTTCCTCCTCGATAACAACATTACCTACTAGTACTTCATCAACACACATATAACTAATGCCGGGAACAGGTTTATCAGAACACGTGTTTTTAAATGAAATTGAACGATAAAAAGACAATTTAATAAGTGATCGTAATCTAGAATGAACACAGTTAATAACATCATGAGTGCAGGGTGTATGTGGCTGTTATGTGTAATTACCTATCTCCAGATATTGCATAACATGTTCTCGTGACGCAAGGGAAAATAGCATAACGACTTAATCACTTGTTATCATGGCAACCGTGTTATATAATGTAATCTGTAAAATCACATTTATTATGAAAATATTTCTGATATCTGAATTACCTGTGTTTTTGTGTTGCATGGAATGTCTGCCGGGTGAAAAATACAGGCACCACAGCGGTATTACATATGTCGTATAAAATGTATACATTTTACAGGTATTCTCACGTTATCACATCCTCTTTAAATATGGTATGTGCTTGTTCGACAGAACGCGGGGTTACACATTAGGTCATTGATGACGTAATATGTGACATCAGTTGTTGGAAAATACAACTTTATAGAAAATTGTATGTACCTTCTTATGTATGGTGGCTGATTAGGGCCATCGCTTTCTCGCCTTAAAATTCGGAGGCGAGAAAGCGAGAAAGCGATATCACGAGACGAGAAAGCGATATTACGAGACGAGAAAGCGATAACACGAGACGAGATTGGCCCTAATCAGCCACCATACTTATGTCAGAAGTAAACACTTGCAACTATAAGAAAGAAAACAGCTAACTTGTCAACTATCTGAATATGTTTTGGTGCAACTGACATTTACCTGGAGTTAAGTTATGGAGTATAAGTGGCGGTGCTACTGGCGCGACGGGACAAGCTTACGCTTTTCTTGAACACCTGGTGTCACCACTGGTTTTCCGTGTTCTCACAGATTGCAACGCTATACACCAACTTTCGGAGCCTCAGACGACATTAGTATAACACTGAGGGTGAATGAGCGGGGGCGCTTGTACAAAGAACCCTGTTGGTAAAATCTCATACATCCTGAGGCGTAAAACTAAACATCCTGATAATAACAAATTTGATTAGTTGAAGATTTTACATGTTTTATTTTGTTTAATGTGTCTGTGTCATAGTAACTAATATTGTGATGCTCGAATAGTGGCTCAAAATGTGAACAGGGTCAAATGTGAAGTGACATTACAACGTGGTTCTTAGTCTGCTAGATTTCGTGACGAGTAATGATAAAATTGTTTACAACACTATTGAGTTTGTTCACTTTTGTGGACAAAATACCGTCCCTTTATATTTGACGCACCAGCGACGAAAAGGATGTCCAATGCTGTTCCTTGTTTGTACTTGCATCATATGTTTCCATGTCTTTTAAGATGAACAATTGACCTGCCTGTGCATGTATTTGTGACTGGTACCAAATGTGGGACAGGTAATGCTCAACTCTTCGGAACACATGCATATGGCATCATCACTATTTGATAGTGATTCAACACATGGCATCATCACTATTTGATAGTGATTCAACACATGCTCATGATATAGATAGAATTGTACCATTGACATTTGTTAACATTCTAGAAATGGGGGCGGCGGGGTAGCCCAGTGGTTAAAGCGTTCGCTTGTCACGCTGAAGAGCCGGGTTCGATTCCCCACATGAGTACAATGTGTGAAGCCCGTTTCTGGTGTCCCCGGCCGTGTAAATGGATGGAATATTGCTAAAAGCAAACTCACTCACTCACTCACTCACTCACTCACCACTCACTCACCCACCCACCACTCACTCACTCACTCACTCACTCACTCACTCACTCACTCACTCACTCACTCACTCACTCACTCACTCACTCACTCACCCACCCACTCCACTCACTCACCACTCACTCACTCACTCACTCACTCACTCTAGAAATGTATCTTGTCTCTGATATTAACAGTATTTACAAAAGCTTCCTGCGATTTCACATGGTGCGAGGCCAATATTTGACTTTGGAAATACATTATTTTTTTTCGAACCCGTGTACAAAATATGAGTGAGTAAGTACGGTTTAACGACGCTTTGAAGTATCGTTTAGTTTTATCCCAACACGTAAGCTTCTTGGGGGAGGAAAGAATTCAACTACAAAAATACCAATACACTATCCACACTGGTCACGCCCATCCTCCACCATATACGTCATCCCTACGTCAACACTACATATTGCCATGATAAACTGACACATGACGTTCTTGCAAAGCAAAGGCTACTTCAATCACGTTACTGTTATCTCCCCGTGTTTGCAACATGCCGTGAAACGCTTCATTTCCGCCGAGTTCAGGAATTTACGACAACCGTATTCCAACCCGATGTTATGAAACATGGTACATGTACGATCCGCGTAGTTCCACCCTGACGCCAACTTTACCTGGAGAAGATAAACTCTCGGCGCGGCAGTTGGATAACGACCATGTAGCATGTTCCGCAGCGACTACCAAACACAACGTTGTCTTGGCGTGGTGCTGTACGGGGAGATTGGTAACATCATTACCACATGCATCTTCACAGGAAACCATCGTTAATGTTTCGCTTCTCACAGCACAGGAGAGACACAAATGGTATTTCTGACATGCATAACAGTAAGCTCTTTGGTGGAGCTGTAATACGATACGGTATAAAAAAAATCAGTATCAACGTTATTCTTGACCATTCAAGGCAGTCTACTGTTAGTGTCTAGGAGAATTTACATGTTTACGTCCTGGTTGGTTCGTGTGGTGTGAGATCGAGGCATCGTCAAACGGTGTGGGGATGGACAATGGGGCATAACATCGCCTTCGAGATTATTGCACTTATGTAGCGTCATCTTTTCAAATGTGCGTGCGTGCGTGCATGTGCTTAGTATCAGTGCGTGTTTAGTTCCCCTCCTGGTCACAACTGGCATTCGTGCTTACCCTGGAGGTTGAACCTCAGCCGGGCCGGGGGCAGTACACTAGCCTAGTGGTTAAAGCGCTCACTCGTCTCGCCGGGTTCGATTTCAAGCATGGGTACAATGTGCGAAACCTATTTTTGATGTCCCCGCCGCGAAGGTCCAAGGACATTGCTAAAAGCGGCGTAAAACCATACTCAATTGTACTAAACCGGGCTAATGCTGGTTATCTAGAGCAACCAGTGGTTGATGCCGTGTGTCAACGTCTCCGATTTCAGGGGTCGAATCTCCCTACTATCAACAATGATTTGCCTGTAAAAATGTTGTTGCTGAAACACCGATCTTAATTCATTCGCCGACTCAGTTTCTTCCTCATCTTGTAGCTGGTGGGTTTAAACACAAATCAAACATCATTTGTCAAGAAAATACATTGGAAATATATTTTTCACTGCAGAAAGGTTTTTCCGACCTAATAATATAAATAAACTGCTAAACACCTCTAGAGGACTAACCAGAAATGTATCTTCACCTTTGTCTCCCGCAGCATTTCTCAAGGTCACCCGCCGGTACCTAAGGAATGGTAAAGGCAGATCATATCTCGGGGAGAAGTAGCGAGAACTGGGTCGGCCCACATATCGCTGGTTAAGGGTTCATGTTAATGAGTTCCGCATTGCTAAAACCTCCAGCTATTAACGTCGAGAATGTCCTTGATGTGCCCTTCCGTGTCTGACTTTGAGACGAGACTTCCAGTAGAACACCACGCGAGAGGTGAGATAAGTGTGCGTATCATTTTGGAGCCTCGTTTTGGTTTCTACGCCTTATTTCGTTTTTCAATTGTCAGAAATGTGGAGAAGAAACAAGAGCAACTTACATTTTTTGTATTACACTGTTCTCTGGCGTAACTCACGGAGAGGCTACCTAAATTCGCAGCCTTAATAACCCATGTCTGGTTATCCCATGCAGAGGTTTATTTCCACCGCCATTTTGTAAGGGAGATAACTCCAATTTGGTCTTGCATCCTGTTTATAAAGTGGATCCAAAGGTCGATTTCACGGTTTTCTCTCAAGGAGTGACATTATAGACAGAATTGTTCACCTGTCAGCACAAGAGGTTTCTCGAAGTGGCTTCCGTGTGTGTAAACAGCAACCCTGGGGTGTGCATAGCGCGTGCGCCTGTGCACATGCACGTTGGTGTGTCGAAGGGTGCCACATCAAGTAGGCTCCAGTGGTGATCGCTCCGAGGCCCAGGAATAATGCTTTAGAACGTTTTTAAACGTACAAACTGAATGTGGTTAAGTTACATCTGTGAACGCCCATGCCGAAATCCTGACATTTTCTGAGATATTGTTAATGTCAGTTGAAGATGCCGGGAGTCAGATATAAACCTGGAGAATGACATAATATGAGGTTAGGAATGCAGTGCGTCTAGACGGGAGAAGATGCATTACTGTATTTCTCATTACTGTATCACCATGAAACCTGAACCTACATGTAGTATCTGGTTCCCAAGACAAGATGCGGTGAGGAAGCCTAGTGGTTAAAGCGTTCGCTTGTCACAGGAAGATCCGGGTTCGATTCCCCACATGGGTTCAATATGTGAAGCCCATTTATGGTGTCCCCCGCCGTATTACTGGAATATTGCTAAAAGCGGCGTAAGACTAAACTC
Organism: Haliotis rubra; assembly: GCF_003918875.1. Taxonomy (NCBI): domain Eukaryota; kingdom Metazoa; phylum Mollusca; class Gastropoda; order Lepetellida; family Haliotidae; genus Haliotis; species Haliotis rubra. The sequence goes on along the minus strand of NW_025767065.1, from coordinate 439,831 downwards.
ACTCACACACAAGTCAAGGATGTATATTATTGAGCTGGACGCGAGCATGGTTGTAGCTGTTTGGACAGTGTTCAAACTATATCAATACATTAATCCTGTTCGTTTTACCACTTTTACTAAAATCAATTTCGGAAACATTATAAATCCATTGCAATTATATAGCTCCATTTTGACAAACACGATCATTATCTGTAAGTATACATGCAGGAAAAAGTGAATCATAGAGCGTTGCTGCAATACGATGGAGACATGCGGCAGGAAACTCCCCGCTAGAAGAGAAGGATCTCATATCATTATTCAGATATCAGATATGGAAGAATCTTGCAAGAACCTATATTCAAGACACGATCCTTCCATCTGGAACTCAACAATACCATGTATCCAGGAACCCAACAAGGCCCTATATTCAGGAACCCAACAAGACCTTACATTCGGGAATCCAACAAGGCCCTATATTCAAGAACCCAACAAGACCTTACATTCAGGAATCCAACAAGGCCCTATATTCAGGAACCCAACAAGACCTTACATTCAGGAATCCAACAAGGCCTTATATTCAAGAACCCAACAAGACCTTACATTCGGGAACCCATCAAGGCCCTATATTCAGGAACCCAACAAGACCTTACATTCAGGAATCCAACAAGGCCCTATATTCAGGAACCCAACAAGACCTTACATTCGGGAACCCAACAAGGCCCTATATTCAGGAACCCAACAAGATCTTACATTCGGGAATCCAACAAGGCCCTATATTCAAGAACCCAACAAGACCTTACATTCGGGAACCCAACAATGCCCTATATTCAAGAACCCAACACGACCTTACATTCGGGAACCCAACAAGGCCCTATATTCAAGAACCCAACAAGACCTTACATTCAGGAATCCAACAAGGCCCTATATTCAGGAACCCAACAAGGCCTTACATTCGGGAATCCGACAATGCCCTATATTCAAGAACCCAACAAGACCTTACATTCGGGAACCCAACAAGGCCTTATATTCAGGAACCCAAGGCCCTATATTCAAGAGTCAGACAAGGCCCTTATTCAGAAACCCAAGAAGGCCCTACATTTAGGAACCGAAAAAGGTCCTTTATTCAGGACCCCAACATGGCCCTACATGCAAGACCCCAACAAGACTTACATTCGGAATTCCAACAAGGCCCTGTTTTGGAAACCTCCAAAAGAAATTCGGGTATAACCGTAGCGGTTAGAGTTACTCGACATTTTACAACGAATCGAGAGAGATCGAGAAATTGATCATTTTTTGTTTGTGACCATTCCAGGTTCCCGAACGTCAGGGCTAACCCAAACCGAAACTCACTGGTTCCCCATGATTTTGGTTGTATCAAACCGCCGGGCTGGCTTACGAGTCACATTGTACCCATGTACAGAAACAGAATTTGATCATACAGTTAGACAGTTTATACAAAGCCATTCTTGTGACACTTGTACCTCTGCTCCCTGGACGAATGATCTGCTCAGCAAAAATATCACTGAGGAAGAAATAAAGGAAGAAATTAAAAATCTTAAGAAAGGAAAGTCCCCTGCAGAAGACGGCATAGCTGCAGAATTATACAAGATTTCATCAGAAACCCTTTCTCCATATTTAACCCTACTTTTAAATAAAATATTTGATAGTGGTGTATTCCCTGAAGCATGGAATCAGGCTATTATTCTTCCCTTATATAAGACTGGATCAAGAAGCAACCAATCAAATTACAGAGGTATTTCACTACTGGACAGTATTGGGAAACTTTTTACATCGATTCTAGAACGGCGTTTAAGGACATGGATAGATATAAATAATTTACTATCTGAAGCACAAGCTGGATTCCGACCGAATTATGCTACAGTTGATAATATTTATATTTTGCAGGCTTTATGTACCAAATATTAGTCTAAACCGAAAGGTCGTTTTTACTGTGCTTTTGTAGATTTCAAGAAAGCATTTGTTTATGTGGACAGGGAAAAGTTATTGTACTTGTTATTAAGTAGAGGTTGCCATGGCAAAATGATCCGGATTTTGGAAAATATGTATACATCTGTTAAAGCTTCTGTCAAAATTGGAACTTGCCAAACACAGTCATTTTCTACCTCCAGTGGTGTTCGTCAAGGCTGTATCCTCAGCCCCATTCTTTTCATTTTCTTTATAAATGAATTAGTACATGAACTATATGAAAAATGTTCCCAAGGTATATTTGTATCTCAGGATATAATTGGCATTATGCTGCTTCTGTTTGCCGATGATATTGTTCTATTCTCCTATACTGTTGTAAATTTGCAAAGGCAATTAAATGTCCTGCATTCATTTTGTTTAAAATGGGGACTTCAATTAAATTTGGATAAGACAAATGTAGTCGTATTCAGAAACGGGGAAAAAGTTGCCAAAAATGAACAATGGACATTTGGTAGTGTAAATTTAAAAATTGTATCGTATTATAAATATTTAGGCATCATGTTCTCATCCAGGCTGATTTGGTCAACTGCGTGTCGTACTCTTGCATTGCAGGCTTCTAAAGCTGTTTTCCCTGTATATAGACTGTTTCATAACAACAAGTTCTTGTCTTTTTCGACAGCATCTTCGATGGTAAAATTACACCTATTTTGTTGTATGTATCGGAAATATGGGGCTTTAAATATAATGACTGTATTGAAAAGGTGCAAACATCCTATTTCAAACGTTTCCTGTGTGTTGGGAAATTCGCATCGAATAAGGCAATATTAGGCGAAATTGGTAGTACCAATATGTTTGTTTTAAGTAGACACAGAGCTGTTAAATATTGGATTAAATTGGTTAGACTGGGTGTAAACAGATATCCACATCAATGTTATAACATGTTGACAGAACTGGATGACAGAAGTAAAAGGAACTGGGTTTCAGATATCCGTCTCTTACTGTTTGCCTGTGGGTATTCACACGTATGGTTATACCCAACTGATCGAGATGAAAAATTGTTCTAGTATGTGTTCAAGCAAGGATTAGTGGATATTTATGTCTTTATGTCTTAACTATAGTCTTGTAAAATTAGGATTTTACCCTGAGGCGTATATTACATACCTGTTTCATGATAACACGTTACTGAAGGTATTTTGTAAATTCCAAATTTCTCTACATAATTTGAATGTGAATGCAACCAGACGAAATAAGGATGCTGAAAGACAGCACACTTTAATTTATGTAACCATTGTAACAGCGGACAAGTCCAGGATGAATTTCATATTTTACTACAATGTCCAGAATTTAATGATTTGAGAATAAAGTATTTAAGATTTCTCGATGGCAAATATGTATGTAAATCCCAAATGGTAAATATATTTAATTCACAAAATAGACATACCGTTAAAGCAGTAGCAACATTTCTGAAATGTGTATTCTCCAAAAATGTTTGAAACAGTGTTTAAATATAGCTTTTCTATTTTCTTACGACGTAACAACAAAAGTGTGGTAACAACAATTGTAACATGGGCCAGTTGGCCAATATTACTGAATAGAATCTGTCTGTCTGTCTGTCTGTCATGTGGGGAATCGAACCCGAGACTTCGGCGTAACGAGGGAACGCTTTAACCACGAGACTACCCCACCGCCACCGGACACAGTGAATGCTAAATCAAGGTATGGGGTTAATAAGGGTAGTATTTCATAGGTGTTTGATGCGGATCCCAATGCTCGGTGTAATGCTGAGGTTATTTTATCTAGGCGTCGACATGGACAAGCAGACTCGGTGGATGATTTACACATACTGAACAGTATCGTGTGTGGATGCGCATTGTTCCCGGACGTGAAGGGTCTCTTTGTGAAACCTAATTACCTTCCTTCTTGTTTGAAGAGGTGTTGTGTTCTTCAAGGGTAAGAGTATCCATTGGGGGCCAGTCACACAGGCCCCGGATGTCAGGTCACACAGGCCCCGGATGTCAGTGCAGACTGTCGAAATACGCGTTTGATCGTCTGTTGTTTCTCGGTGTTTTCTTATCAGAGGGCATGCGGGTTGGAATACAAGACAGTTAATTTATAGTTATTAGTTTAGTGCACTGACACCGGGTGGCACTCCTGCCCGAGGTCTGTCAGATGTTCGGAGTGTTAAAGGTCTAAACGCATTAACCACAAGGCTACCCCACCGCCCCTGTTAGTGAATGAATGGATGGCTATTGTTTCAATATTCCAGCCATATAACGACAGCGAACACCAGAAATGGGCCTCACACTTTGCACCTATGTGGAGAATGCAACCCGAGTCTTAAAGCGGACGCAGTAACCACGAAGCTACCACCACAGCCACACTACTCCAGATATACGCCCGCGTAAAACCCGCATTTGTGACTAAATATTCAGTTATACAACCTTGTGCCGAACTTGTCTCAAGGGAAGGTTTGTCCATTCGTAGGCGAACTGTATTCGTCATATTTTGGTTATGTCGAACTTCACACAACTCGAAGTATTTACGCAGACTCCTGCGACGTCGATACAACGACGTTTAACTATATGAATAATACTTAACCCTAAAAGTCTCGCTCATGATTTCCTTTATAGATTGTGTTATTGTATTTTGGAAAACGAATCGATTCCATGTATTTCCCGGTTACGTAGAAAAGGATTGTAAATGATTATATTGTCTGGGAAATGCACCCGATTATTTGGCCTTTGGCAACAGAACAAAAAACAAATATTATTTATAGATTTTAAATATTGGGCTTGTAGATTTTCAGGTAGATGGCTAACGTTGTTAGTTGTATCTCTTGACCATTTCTGTTGGGCACCTGATCCTTGACCTGATCCTTGACCTGATCCTTGACCGGACCTGTGTGTTGTGTGACAACTAAGCACTGCAATCGAAGACCTGGCTTAGATATCCAGAAATATGGATAATATAGATATTCAAACATAGACTAAATATGACACGTGGCTTGCAGCATGAAGCACGATACTATCTCATGTTTTCACACCCTGCTAACTAACACTGACTGTCAAATGAAACGTTGGTGAGTGGTAATGCTACCCCTACAGCTGGTCATGGTTACACCTTTTTAGTGATCCACCCGTGAAGGTCGGGGGTAGAATTGGTCTTCAGTACCCCATGCTTGTCGTAAGAGGCGACTAACGGGATCAGGTGGTCAGGCTCGCGTTGGTTGATACATGTCATCGTATCCAAATTGCGTAGATCGATGCCCATGCTGTTGATCACCGGATTGTCTGGTCCAGACTTGAATATTTAGAGACAGCCGCCATATAGGTGGAATATTGCTGAGTGCGGCGTAAACCTAGACTCAATCACTCACTGTTTTAGTGATCCACTCGTATTTGCTATGACTAATGTAACTTTTAGGTCCCTCGGAATCTGGTTCGTCAGATATTCCAGACTGATCATTCTCTGGCGTTGACGTCTTGAACTCCACACACTGCATTCCAGTGGTTTGTTCTGTATACCCGCGAGGGCCGTGTTTCAGGAATGCTTCAGCGTGGGTCTGGCTGCTATTCTGGAGGTAACAGTTTTCTGCAGGAAGCTGTCAAGATGCACAATGGCCGTGTGATATATTGCATCCATAACTATCTTAGACAACAACGTATTGATGACTTAGTCCTAGTCCCAAGCGTATCATCGGAAGGAACATGGTGCAACAAATTGTCTGAACCACATTAAATACTCAACACCTTCCCAGAATCAAGCTTCAATTGGATATCACGTGACAGATTGAGTAGACGATGCGCATGCGCAGAAGTATTCCTTAAAGTTCGGAATATATTTGGCCCCGAAACAATGCTTTTGATGCAGTAATAGTTGGAAATATGTGCATGTTAGAGGAACGTTTATTTGTCTTGCTATTTTGTGTTTTGTGAAGATGTACAACGATGTCTCAATTTTCAGATTCGTCTTGCCACTGACGTCTCACTCTTCTCAGTGTCCGTGCAATAGGCTCGAGTTATGCCATCCGTCAAAGGTCGTCTTTGATGTAAATGTGTCTGGCGAGCTGAGATCCCATTACCTTCTTGTCTATACACACACACTTTTACTAAGAGTCTTGTCATTCGGTAAGCCTCTCGTTCCTGTCGCTTGCATCCATCTCAGAGAAGCACTGAACTGTGAATTGGTTCTTTATCTCGTAATGGAGGCAGTGAGAGAAAACCTGAAGAGTAAATGTTGCAAGGCCTAAGCCCTGACTGGTTCGTTATCTGCCTTGCGTGTGTAGCCACTTGGGCAATCATGTAGACTGTGTAGTAGACGGAGTCCAGTCTGGTCGGTAACCTGACTTGGTGCTTAAAAGAAGGGACAAATACCATTAGGCATTTGTCGTACACCATTGACCCGTCTGTGCTTTTAATCTCCATGGTGACCTTCTGTCAGAACAAGTGAGGGCTCTGGTAAGAATTCCTCTAAAATGAGTGTTATTTAAAGTTATAACGTTATAACGAGGGAGTTGCCTGTGAGCGAGAACATCTGCAACATACACGCATAAGTCAAAGTCAAATTGTCAAACAGTACAACGTTTTACCGTTACAACATGCGTGTCATCAATGTCGACACGGAAGATGGGGTACCGAGTGGTTAAAGTGTTCGCTCGTCACGCCGAAACCTGGGGGTCGATTCCTCGCATGGGTGAATGTGTGAAGTCCAATTCAGGTGTCCCCAGTCCGTGTCCTTACTGTCATATTGCTAAAACCATACTCACTCACTCTTGTCCTCTCCCATATCTGGTGTCAACACTCGCGATACTGCTAGAATATTGCCCGAAGCGAATAAAACCATATTGATATTTTACCTACTGAAGAAGAACTTGTTAAAGAAATGTTAACCCCTAAAGAATAGAACACAAGACACACTTCCAGGTGTAGTTATTGTGGTATCAGCTATTCTAGTATGAACTGTACCACCCTAAATGGGCCTCTATCCCCAACAGGGCCCCAGTCCTATTTATAGTGTAAGGGGGAATAACTCTGTTTGCCCTTTGTGCTAGTGAGTTGAGAGCACATGGCCACTGCCTTGCCGTGCTTGTTATGTAAGCCCATCTTGAGCTAGAATAAACCCACATACTTCAGTGATAATTGTCCTTCATATCACCACAGTTATATTTCAGTAGTTAAGATTACCTCTACCAGCAATCCCTACGCATATATGCGCTATGTAATCGACTAGCAGCACCTGTCGAATTGTCGCCCTTTGGATGAATAAACAATATTATTCAAAGCGCGACAATGCGACACAGCGGCATTTTGGTCATTTGTCGAATTGTCGCACTTTGAACAATATTTTTTTGTTCCTACAAAGGGCGACAACCCGACACTGTCGCTTCTAGTTTATGATCGATCATGATTCGGATTCCTATTTGAAGATCCGGGTTAGAATTGGTCTCAAGTCAAAACATTGACTACACAACAGTCTCGTCCTTGCAAACACGTCGTGCAGCGTGCTCTGTCGTACAGCTTACTCTCACAAACGGAAATCTGGAAATGGTGGAAATCTCAAAACGAGGCTCGGCCGCTAGAAAAGTTTGGCGGTCTGGTACGGACTTGATATTACATCAATCACATTGTGCGTTACAAGCATACACTGAATAAGCACAATAAACACATAGCAAGTGTAACCAGTGAGTCAGATGCATTGTGAACCATTTTACGACCTCATCAAACAGGGGCAGTCTGTGACGTCTTAGTTAAGGTCATGTTGCCTAAACCTCGCCATAAAACATAGAAATATGATTTTATTACAGTTTAAAATTAAAATTCAATTGTGGTTTGCAGCAGCCCATGCTTGTCGTAAGAGGTGGCTAACGGAATCGGGTGGTCAGGCTCGCTGACTTGACTTGACTTGTCTTTGTATCCCAGTTGCATAGATCGATGTCCATGGTGTTGACCACTGGATTGTCTGGTCCAGATTCGATTATTTACAGACCTCCACCATATTGGTGGAATATTGCAGAGTGCAGCGTTGAACAACAAACAAAACAAACACGGGATCCTAGGTACGGTAACATTTTTTCATCCCCATGGAAACTGGGCTTGGGATGGGAATGGATCATCGCCCACAGCTGATAAGGGTATCCTCACGATGTTTTAAAATAAAATCTCCAGGAATTATTACCACAGTCAATTCGAATATGTTCCAATGTCGTAATGCTACATTCGTACCTGACCATGCCATGAGAGGTTCTGAATGACCATACCGACTGGTTCCATAGGTCAGCGGAGTGAGCCGAGGGGCATCCCGAGTGTTGCAACCCCGGAATAACCTCTATAAAACTTCTACCATTTACACAGCTGATTCGCTAGGAGTGACAGGGAGCGATAGACATGGTTTACCTGGAATCCTGACATTTGTTAACGCCGGGATGCCCTCATTCCACCCTTCATCTGGGGGGCGAACTCGGGAAGAAGGGGCAAATAGTGGCGACGACCTTCCTGTACCAACACAGCTTGCCTTACACCACGCTGTGTTATCTCAACTGTGATTGGTTGCAGTAGACAGGATTCCTTCATGACCAATGGCGGCGTCATTACAAACTGCCGAAAACCAATACGACATTGTCGTGATAAGAGCATTTTGGGCCGAATGTATAACAAATGTCACACAATGTGTGCATTCTTATCTGCATTGTATGCATTCAACATATGCATGCATGTGCAGATCAGTATTACATTAGCTATTTCTGAAACAACGATAAGTCGTCTAAACAGACACAAAGTGATAGAATTACACCATATGTGTAAAACTGATAATGGTATAGAGATATGTAATGCAGCAAATATCGAGCATCACAGTGTGATATTTACGGTTGATATGGGATAACCTTTTCTGAAGAGGCTTTATAAACAACCGTCGCGTCTTGCGTCCAAATTTCAGTACATCTATCTCTGTTCGCTTTATAAAGGGCACAAGGTGACTACAATCAGGGAGTAATCAACTATATCTGTAGATGTCACCGTCAGGGTGGTCAGGGTTCTGCTTCACAAATCAGTTTTAGCATTTATACAGTCCCAAATATGGGCATATGAGTACAGTCTGGATAATCCGATGAAACAGACTGCAGTTTTAGCGTTAATACGGTCTTAAATATGAAACGGCAACGGAAGATAATAAACAGTCCGGATAATCCGTAGAACCAGATATTTAAAGAAAAGTAAGCGTTTGTTTCATTCATAAACAGCTGAACTTATGCTAAACGATGGCATCCTGAAAACGAAACGGACAATACGTTCTCAAATATTTACGCCAATTTGTGGCCGTGTGCTAGCTTTGTGGTACACAATACGTCAGTAATATTGATATGAATGACTACTGAGTATTGTTTTATGTCGGTATAAAGCCAGCTATTCTCAGCTATTGTATCGCAACTATGAGGCAAAATCAAAATCGTCTCATCAATCACATTAGGAGCACTGGCTGATGTTGTGGCCACATTACTAAAACTAGCTAACCATGTAGCTTCCAGAATGTCCCCGACACCGAAGTAACATGGAACCCTGTATAGATAGAAGTAAGTTATGAAAACATCATATAACAGCCGTGCGTGCGAGCTGAGTGAGGTCAAAGTGACTGTGAAAGAGACAACCCCGCTTGGGGTTTAATGGTTTCGTAAATTTGAATCAATGATTCGACGGGGCAATGATATGTTAACATAAACCCCAATGGAGAACTGGCTTATGTGAATATCTTATGGGCACTATGCTTATGAGCTGATGGGCGCCATGTGAAAGTGACAGGTCCATCACCTGCTAAAGGAAACAGGAAGTCCTTCTGGAACTGATGACCATCCTGGAACCTGGATGTAGAGGCATATCCTGCTGTTGTTGGCGTCCTATAAGAAATAATCGTACTCTGCCAGAACTAAATTATCAGTATATATTCAGTGTTCAGATGGACTAATGGTTTATGTTGGAACTTGGTTTTATACCAACAAAGCAATGTTATGTAATCAGCAATTCTAAAAATAGCTACGTTTACAAATTAATACAAATTGCTAAAAAGGTAATAATATGGCATTACAAATTCATAGACAGTACAACACAAAAGCAGTAATGACAGCAATAAAGACAACGATGGTAATATTCGCTGCAACAATGGTCAAGTTTCCAATTAGGCTTAGGCTGAGTATACAGAGTGAGATTCATCTCCACATAATTGCTGGACTGCTTGAGATGCAATGCGAGATGAGAGGCAAGACTAAGCTCCCCTTATAAACCTAAGAAAGAAACTCATGAAGATTCTAACTCCTTGATTTAGAATAAAAGAAATGCCCATAGGGTCGTAGCAAATTCCAGAAATCTGCCTAAATATAGCACAAGTCTGATATAGAACACGCCAAATGTCCACATAATATACAATGTGTTACACTTGGAATATTATTATGCAATGAATAACACTGCAACATAACTCAGGTTTAACTTAGACAAGCGTTTGCATCACACTTAATATCTCCACCCAGACTTCTGTCAGGCAAATATTCCTATGTGCAAAGTGTTTAGTTCCTCGAGTAAACGTAAAGCCTTTACGCCATATTTGTCCTTGCTCTCGGGTTTCTTAGTAGTATAGTGGTCGTTTGGGTGCACATGTACTCGGTATTACGGTGTGAGACAGTGCTGAGGTAAATATCTCTACACAAATACATATCTACATATATACACACATATATTTCCACATACACACACATCATGGTGAGCACCACACCGGGTCCATTGTCCACCTCTGACCTTCTCCCAACCACGTTCTACTCAGGCTGGCTGTTTTCCCAATCTGACCTTTCTGGCACGTGCCACCCTGTGTTATAACAGCTATATGTCCATCTGACGTCACAATGCTCAAGGAGTGAGAGTCGTTATATCAGAAGAGTAGTCTATTGGTACTCAGTGCTTGGTAATATACAAAGTTTCACGACAGAAGACTTGTAGTTATTTTCATATGTTTTCATATTGTCACATGTGCGTACGTATACGTCAATTTAATATCTAAATCCATCACTTTGCTTCAGACTACTAATTCCTATACAAGTTCAAATGTTCCTATATACGGATAGAGGTTTGGCAGTGATTGTGACAGCCTTGGACTTGATAAGGATGACATACTTTTTCCCAGACACTAAGAGTAGAAATGTTTAAACCAGCTGTTATTTTTGTGTCGCTGGTGTTGATTGTCGGCGGTGACATCTACGACATCTGCACCTCCCTCCAATGGGAGGGAATTCAGTTTGTTGTCACGGGGACGGAGGAGGCAGGGATACCTACCATGATCCAGGTGAGCTATATCCAACAGTTGTCCTGGTGAGCTATGTACTACAAGGCTCTAGGGGAGTTGAAGACTGTACTTGTCACACTGAGCTACATACTATGAGATATGTCAGCCAACTGATGCAGGCGAGATATCCCTCTCTATTGTGATGAGGCTGGACATCCTCATTGATCCTACATTGTTCTAAAGGCATATAGTATCCATATTTGTATGGAGTGGAGTGGAGTGAGTTTGGCTTTACGCCGCCGTATTCCAGTAATATCACGGCGGGGGACACCAGAAATGGGCTTCACACATTGTACCCATGTGGGGAATCGAACCCGGGTCTTCGGCGTGACGAGCGAACGCTTTAACCACTAGGCTACCCCACCGCCCCTTGTTTGTATGGAGCCTCATGAGGCCTTATTGAAGACAACACGCCCATACTCAAACTTCAACGATAAGACTTGATTATGTTTCATAATATTTTATAATATCTTATTATTATGGGAATTGCTGCAAAATCCAGCAAGAGACGTGACGAAAGTGCAAACCGCTTGATGAAATATTCCTATACTCAATCTACGGTTATAAGGAACTCAAATGTCCTCTAATTGTAGAAGGCCGGGTGGGACAACTTGGGAATGGCCAGCGAGTCCTAACTTGACACATAGAAGGAAGCGAGCTACAAAGACATATTTTATATCATTGGAAAGATCTCGGGGAGATGAACTCAAAAAGTTCATGTGCCAGTGCGCGCACGTGTTCATAAGCTCACAAATGGGCTCTGAAAATGCATTTCTGCAGAAATTACTGGCAGAATTAATTTTTTCCGCAGAAATTTCTGGCAGATTTTTTTTTTACCGCAGAAATTTCTGGCAGAAATTTTTTATTTCACTACCAGAATTGTCTTAATTGAAAAATATTAGACACCATTTTAGGATAATTCAATATGGACTTTATTTAAATGATGTTACTTTCTCCTGTAAACAACTTCAAGTTTGAGGGGATAATGGTTCCCAGAAGTAGATCGCCGCACAAATCTTACAAGGCATATTTTAACATCTTATCAAGACGAAATGAAAATAAAAATAATATGGTGATTTTTTTTATACATCTTTTATTCACGTTCTGTATAACATGAGTTTCACTGGACGAAGTTACAGTCATTTCATGTTAGACATGAACCCTGTTGCCAAATGTTTCAGAGATAGATCCTCTCGGAGAAATATGTGTCCTATATATATATATATAAATATTTGTCAGGGTTGAGATTGCGATCTGATCGGAGATTCTACCAGTAGAGACTTTACCAGTATCCTACTAGTAGAGATTGAAATCGGATCCTACCTGTCAGATCCGATTCTACCAGTACAATTTCCAATTCAACTGGTAGAAACCCTGATTGTTCTGTAGGCAAACAACACTTTATTTGCTGAACAATAATATTCATTTGTTATGCATGTTATTTTAATATGTGAAAAATGTAAAGATATTCAAATAATTCCATATCAATGTATCTCACTTTAATACAAATTGCATTAATTGATAATGTCCTAATCATGACCATTTTGTTGATACAAACTATGGTTTCACATATGAAAAAATCATATGTAGGATCAGAATGGAGCTTCCACTGGTAGAGATTGCAATTGCATAGGTTATTCTATATAATAAGTTTCTACCAGTACTGACTCCGCTTGCAATCTCTACCCTGGCATATATATCATCTCTCTATATATACATTGTATATAGTTTAGGTGAATGAATTCATGTATTCAAATCATTGAACGCTTATTATTAGCATATATTCTGAACAACATGAAAAACCCTCAGTCTTTTCCTATAAATATAAATGCATTCAATATGTTTGGACACATACTAGATACATAATAACAATATTTGATCATTTACATATTCCTAGAAATGCCTCCATCAACACGCTCAACATGACCAGCGTACCGAACTGAGATGATAAACAATACCTAAGCGACAATGTATCACTGTTCAAAGTGACAATACCCGAGAAAATCTAATTGTTTTCACACCTGATAATTTGTTGTTTATGGGGCTGTCCCTACAAGCGGCCACCGTCCCGGTTCGGTTGTCCCTGGTGGCCACAGCAATTAACAATTGCGTAATCCAGAGAGCGGCCACTCAGGGGGAAAACACCAAAACAATGTCGGGTGGTGCCGCATGGACCTTACACGTCTTTTGGGTTCTATCCAGTAGGTTTTATCGGTTCAGTTAAACACCAGATGATGATATTTTGTTGATTGTAGGAAGACATTAACAGAGAACTTTGTAATGAAACATACATTTGGTCCGCACAATTAAATTTCACAAGTTATAGCTTTATAAATATTCTCTTTCATGTATTAAAAATACTTTTTTTTCTAAACGATGCATAGCTTGATAGTTTATCCATGTATATTGTGGTATTACACAAATATGATATTAAGCAGCATGCGCAAACATATTTAAGTCATATGTCTGCACCCCCAAGTACTTACAATGTCGTATCGGAAATATTCATTGTCCTGCAGCAACAACAGGTGTGCATACCATGCAGATTTTTTGTGGTACAGGAAAAGGTAGGCAACGGCTCAGTGTCCAAGCAAACATATGTTGCTGGGTAATCTACGATAAGGGTTACTATAATTCATTGCAAATGACAAAACTCTATTAGAGAGGGGGTAATCATAATTATCAAAAGGAGCAGGTGCCCACTCTTTGCACAGATCAGACTTTACAGGGAATAAATAAAACAACATGTAGGCGTGCATCAAAGGGATTAACAGCAGCAACTATAGGATAGTGGTAATAAAGCAGTGACAACAGGAGGAAGTCAAATGTCCAAGAAGTAGAAAATATACATGGCTGGAATGCTCTGCTAAGTTGTTGCTATCAGTTCATTGTATGCAGATGGGATGAGATATCCTTCATCTCTGTTGATGGAGGGCTTGTGTCCGCGGATTTGAACTGCTTAATCCATGTTGATGTATATATAAGTCTGCTACAGCACCTCAGTCTCGCTTGACAACGGTACAATAATCTATACTGAAACGCCGCATCCTATATAATATAGACGTTGTCATCCATGAAGCGAAAATGTGTTGAAAGAACGATATGAATTTAAGTCACTAACGTGAGGCTCTAAAATCATATGGTGGTGTGCAAATCATATGCGCTTAATTCGTGATTGGTATATTTTCTCATGATATTATTGTATGAATAATCGTTTCCTTTCACACTCGTATTGCAACACAAATCATAAAATAGATAAGATCAATATATTATGATCTCGGTAGCAACAGCATGGAGCGTGTTGTTCAGTGACAAAACGATGTGAAAATTCATCGAGGAGATACTTTGTCCTTGACCACCTCAGCATATATACTATACTTCACGGAAATGACGATTTATCTCCTTTAGACAATGAAAACCTTATAAAATCCGTTCAGAATTATATAACTGAAACTAACCGCTTTACGGAATTCAAGTAACAACCTATAAACATAAAATGCACTTGGTGTCTTGTTCTTTATTTTCTTTTCTTTATTTTCTTTTGTTTTGATTCATTCATTAATGTCCTAATGTCTGCTCCATAGAATTAAGTCAAGATAATAACGAACTATATGCGGAGAAGCATTGACATAGGCCATATGGCCTGTTTGCGAATCCTATTTCCAGTTTGTCATGTCGTGTATTATGAAAAATGTAAACATTAATGGAAATTTTAAAAAATACTGTTTAAATCACAATACTGTATAAATCTCGAACAACCTCTGCGTTTTGCAGGTATATATCGTAGCTTCAAAATACCGACTTTATGCATTTCATTTGTGCAATGGTACATTATGTTTAGCACTATCTATGTGCACAAACCAGCCGTTTCAACACATTACCTGAAGAGATATTTTCATAAGCAAGTTTTGCTCTTTTACTGATCCAATGTATAGGTTGTTTATTGCAACGGCAGTGTTAGGTAAACAAGAGATGTGGATGAATGAATCATTAGGACTGGTATATTTTCAAACAATTTAACACGATATTTTGTAGGAATCCTGGGTGACTAACATCATTTAAAAAAATCAGTGGTGACTCGACATTCACAATTGTCTCTAATTTCCCAGGAATGCGACAGCAAAATTGCTAATAAAAGCATACGGTCTTTTTGATAGCAACTTCTTGTTAATTGCATAGAGCAACGTTTCTTTGTAGGTTCTCACACCATGTTCAAGCTAACGGTGACAAAAACCAAGTGATTAGAATTGCTGTGACAAACATCGTGTACTTGAATAACAAGGGGTAGATAATTGGACGAGGCCAGGTGGGAAGTAAGAACAATAAATAGCACAGCCATGAAGCCGATAAGCAGGACGGATTAAGTTGTAAAAACAGTCATAAAAAACGGGTGCTGATTGAAGTCTATAGCTTGGTCAGCTCTTCGTAGGCTATGGTATGTAGTACCCTTCGTCAGTCACTACTCGTCACACGTTGCTTTATGCAAAGAACAAGAAGTTGCTATTAAGAAGCCGCATGCTAGAATGCTAATGAAACATACAATCATAATTGCTGTTCATGACGTTGTTGTATAATTTGTATATATATATATACAACCTACTTTATCTGACCTCGTACACCTGAAACATAGTGTATCGAATAGGTCCAACACAGAACTGAACCAAAACATCTAATGTCATGATGATATGAATTGCTTAAATTCCCCAAACCGGTCTTTGAGGTAATAACAGAAGTGTATATAGTTTTAGTTTCCTGATCATGAATCAGTTATTGTCATTCTGATGCAAATACCCCAAACCCAACAAGATCAGATCCAGATCAGTTGATCACACTGATTGCTAATTACCTAGAATAAACAAGAAGTGGCCCACACGCAGGTGTCTCATAAATTATCTGATACAGGTGAAAGGACGGTCAAATACACACTCTCCCAAATAATTAGCCATTACGAGTATTTACACAGGATGGTATTTGTCGGAATCGTTTATTACTGCTGTCTAGAACACATGTTTTCTACCCGCATTATGTTATTACACAACATAATGCAGGATTTGAAGAAGTGAAACATTTCAAGTTTTATACAATATGTATATACATACATCCCTGTCTCAGTTCACAACATTATAATACTGTAATCAGAACCCTTGACCTAAACACTCACCTACTACCTATGGAAGATTCGTTCTGTTAGTTCATTCCCGGGAAGACGACAACTGTGATGTTTAAAACAACAAATCAGTGAAGCATGCAAGGATTTTCAAGTCGACTGCCTCTGGAGAACACGGAGGTTCTGTGTGATTTTAAGCAGATGGATGATACTAAATTGTTAACCGGTAAATAAATTAAATACTCCCACGAACCATTATTTACACCCCTTAAAATACATATGACATTTTTATCCGTGACAAGTTTATCGATAACAAATAATTTATATACATTTGAATGTCATCATTCAACTGTAGAAATAGTTTCAGTGCAGTTCTTATCTAGGCACATCCATGATATCCGCGATGCAGCATTGTGTTTGCGGCTCACTCTAAACATGTATCCTATCTATACAAAGACACCTTCCTCCACGTGAAGTTGGAATGAACTTGCACTCTAACTGCTGATTTGCCATTTCGAAGGTGATGCATTGGATTGCGGATAAGCAGGATATATACCAATAATAACTAGTGAGTAAATATCAACAAATAATATAGTGAATTAAAATCAGTGTCAAAGGCAATCAGTAGTAGTGAGTTGAAATCAATCAATGTCAGTCAATAAGCAGTGAGCTGAAATCAATCAATGTCAGTCAATAAGCAGTGAGTTGATACCAATGGAAATCAACAACCAGTGAGTTCATATCATGTTCATATTACAATGTGAGTTGATATCATGAAAATGAACACCGATTTCGTTATGCAGTTCAGTTTATAGTATAACCCACCTCACTAATCCATTAAAACAACACGAGTCTACCTCGGCGAAACATCAAAGGATTTTCACTGTAATACCAAATGTCGTCTTAAGGGGAAGACACCTAATCCTGATTCGATTATTGCAAGACTGTTTGAAAAACAGCTTCATTGTGGTTTCAAGATTACACATCTGCCATATACAATTTAGTGTTCCATTGTACAGTTCGACTGACTCTACAAACAATAGAGATACATAAACCATACCAAAGGGACAACGGGACTCATGTCAGAGATGAAATGACTGCAACTTAGCGCAATGAAACTCATGTAATACAGAGTGTGAATAAACGATGTATAAAGAAATCATCAAATTATTTTTTTTATTTCATTTCGTCTTGATAAGATGTTAAAATATGCCTTGTAAGATTTGTGCGGCGATCTACTTCTGGGAACCATTTCCCCTCCCACTTGAAGTTGTTTACAGGAGAAAACAACATCATTTGAAGAAAGTCCATATTGAATTATCCAAAGATGGTGTCTAATTATTTTCAATTAAGACAATTCTGGTAGTGAAATGAAAATTTCTGCCAGAAATTTCTGCGGGAAAAAAAAATTCTGCCAGAAATTTCTGCGGTAAAAAAAAAAATCTGCCAGAAATTTCTGCGGAAAAAATTAATTCTGCCAGTAATTTCTGCAGAAATGCATTTTCAGAGCCCATTTGTGAGCTTATGAACACGTGCGCGCACTGGCACATGAACTTTTTGGGTTCATCTCCTCGAGATATTTCCAATGATATAAATTATGTCTTTGTAGCTCGCTTCCTTCTGTGTGTCAAGTTAGGACTCGCTGGCCATTCCTAAGTTGTCCCACCCGGCGACACTCATTACGGGTGACCATCCTCTATATATGTCCAGCCTCATGTATATGTTTAATACGTGAGTGAGTGAGTGATTGAGTTTAGTTTTACGCCGCACTCAGCAATATTCCAGCTATATGGCGGCGGTCTGTAAATAACCGAGTCTGGACAAGCTAAGCCAGTGATCAACAGCATGAGCATCGATCTGCGCAATTGGGATACGATGACATGTGTCAACCAAGTCAGCGAGCCTGGTCACCCGATCCCGTTAGTCGCCTCTTATGACAAGCATGGGTTACTGAAGATCAATATTCTAACCCGGACCTTCACGGGTAATGTTTAATACGAAGTTTAACCCAAATTAATCATCTGTCTGAGCCGCCGTGTACGTCTTCTGCAGAATTTGATCCAGTTCTCGTTTGACGCCAACAATAGTAGGATAGCTGCCTCTACATCCGGGTTCCAGGACGGTCATCAGTTCCAGAAGGACTTCCTGTTCCTGTATCAGCAGGTGACCGACTTGTCACTTTCACATGGCGCCCATCAGCTCATAAGCATAGTGGTCATAAGATATTCACATAAGCCAGTTCTCCATTAATTTGGGTTTTATGTTAACAAATCATTGCCCCGTTGTGATTGCAAATCACTGATTCAAATTTACGAAACCATTAGCGACAAGCGTATTCAGTTAGATCAAGACAACACGAGACGAGACTGTACAAACACATCACATACATGTTAAACCATCACGTCGTAAGGTCATCAGTATTTTTAAGTGTTTCTAATCTCAAACATCAGCTAGCAAGTGAGCCCGCGGGCGAAAAATCAAATCAACACAATATGTAAATAAAAGCTTTTTCGCTAACTGTATAAAATATGAAATTTCAAAATCTATGTCACTTGGTAATAGTCTTTAAATTATTTCATTATGTAGATCTTTACTTAGAAATCAATTTTGTTGTACTTTCTCGTGAGAGCGCACTGTTAACAGTATTTTTCATCACATCAGAGCTCAAGTTTCCAAAGCCACGTGTAGAGTTGACATACGGAAACTGTATATTATTTCACGTCGGAATTAACATTTATTGATCAAGATGAGAAACACAAAAACGTACGGATGGCCTAATCACAAAAGTTGTTACAATATTTTATTTAAATATTAACTTTGATTGTCTGAATGCAAGTTTTATTTAATTGACAGAAAACCGTTTATGTGATCGAAGAAGGAAAATGCCATGCAGAATATTTGGACAATGCTTTTCCACCTCACTGCCTTCCAAGTAAGACTCACAACAACTCGGCCCTCAGTCACACATGTTTCTGTCTGGTGTGATGTGATCGCTAGAGAACGTTCAATAAGAATAATGTTTCGCAATATGTAAATATTTGCAATGTGGCAAATATATACTTATTTCACGTGAAGGATCCCCTGTGTGGAATTCCCCCAAGATTAGGCCTCAAGTAACTACAAGACTTGCGTCTTGGTTCGTTGGAATATGTCTCCAGCAATCCATGCTTGTCGTAAGAGGCGACAAACCGCATCGGGTGGTCAGGGTCGCTGACTTGGTTGACACATAGTATCTCAATATAGATCGATGTTCATGATGTCAAATACTGGATCGTCTGGTCCAGACTGAATTACTTACAGGCCGTCGTTATATAGTTGGAATACTTGTCGGTGTGGCGTTAAAAAACAAAAACAAAGGTGGGATATTGCTGATGGCTTCGCTAAACAAACAAACAGAACAAAGCAACAATTCAACATTGTACATGTATGGTCTATTGGTTGGAATTATCATATAGTCCGAAAGTTGGCGTCCTCCTCTACAGGTAACTTCACGTGGACGTGGTGGAGGACCTGGTACGGCTTCCCAAAGATGGATGGCCAGTTGTGGATTTTCGGCTACGTTGGCCACGTGAACGACTTACAATACCACGTGCAGTTGTTTCTCGAATTCATGACGCCCGCGTCGCATCAGATCTTCGGAAAGTACAACAACGGTAAGCCGGATGTATTTTGAACATGCTGGATGCACCCAACACATTAATACACGATCTTTCATTTCATCAACGACCCGTGAAGATCCGGGTTAGAATTGATCTTCAATGACCCATAATCGTAAAAGGCGACTAACTGTGGTCAGGTTCGCTGACTTGGTTGACACGTGTCATCGTATCCCAATTGCGTAGATCGATGCTCATGATGTTGATCACTGGATTGTCTGGTCCAGACTCGATTATCTACAGACCGCCGCCATATAGCTGGAATATTGCTGAGCGCAGCGTACAACTAAACTCTAGTCACACGACTGAGCTGGTGTCCGAGGCCCCCAACATCCTGTGGCGGTTACTCCTTGACTATTCCAGTTCAGAATAGGTCTCATGGTATCATGGATTGATGTTCACAATATCAAACATCGGGTTTGTCTGGTCCAGACTCGATTACTTACAGACCACCATCATACAACTGGAATAATGCTGAGAAAGGCGTTAAACGAAATAGACCCAAAACTTTGTATCTATTGTTTTATCTATTATACTTTAATTGTTTTATTCAGAACCTAACAATGAAAGATTAGTATACTATAATTGCTGCATCTGTGTTGTGATTCAGAACCTTTCTTCTAAACCACTGAAGTCATGGACACCCAAAACTGTTTATCTATTGTTTTAATAACAATGATAGATTAGTATACTATAATTGCTGCATCAGTGTTTTGATAGAACCTTTCTTCAAAACCATACTATAATTGCTGCATCTGTGTTGTGATTCAGAACCTTTCTACCAAACCACTGAAGTCGTGAACACGACCCGTGGCATCAAGAACCCGGATGTATTCAGTCCTCCGCCGTCTTGCAAAGACGCTAAGCCACAGGTAAATGTATTAATTTGAAAACTGTCACAGTATTATTATAGTAGAACAGACAACGCATCTCTTCTGTGAAAGGGCGTCGAGGTAGTCTAATAATCGAAGCGTCACGGCGAAGACGCTGGTTCGAATCCCCACATGGCTACCATTTTCTGGTGTCCCCTGTCGTGATAGTGCTGGAATATTGCTAAAAGCGGGATAGAACCATATTCACTCACTCACCGTTCGTCCGTTAACCACAGGTTCGTATCACTGAAGACACAGTTTCTATTTTCCATAACGTATACTGTATGTAAAGACAAGATATCCCAGTGAGAGCATTTCTGTTCACATCATTCAATGTCACTCAACATTCTTGAATATATAGTTGCTGCTCTGTGTAAATCTGACATATTGTCTTTGCCAGGGAACGTACAAAACTCCCGTGTACCTCCTGGGTGCCACCTTCCCCCGGGAGTCGGCTGTGCCGTAGACTGTCCTTCCTCTTCCAGTCACCGACATCACTCTACGCACTTTGACTGAAAAGAAGAAACATATTTTTCCCTAAGAGCAGAAATAAAAATTAACGAGGCATCAATGCGCATTGGAATGCGTTCATGTTGTTTTAACGCTTGAGACACCTGGACTAGTGATGGACATCATGAGCACTTCACCAGCTAGAGGTATAACATGTGTTGAGACAGTTCAACTAGTGATGGAAGTCATGAGCACTTCACCAGCTAGAGGTATAACATGTGTTGAGACACCTCATCTAGTGATGGACATCATGAGCACTTCACCAGCTAGAGGTATAACATGTGTTGAGACAGCTCAACTAGTGATGGAAGTCATGAGCACTTCACCAGCTGGAGGTATAACATGTGTTTAGACACCTCAACTAGGTGATGGACAGCATGAGCACTTCATCAGCTAGAGGTATAACATGTGTTGAGACACTTCATCTGGTGATGGAAGTCATGAGCACTTCACCAGCTGGAGGCATAACATGTGTTTATACACTTCAACTGGTGATGGACACCATGAGCACTTCACCAGCTGGAGGTATATCATGTGTTGAGACACTTCATCTAGTGATGGACAGTCATGAGCACTTCACCAGCTGGAGGTATATATTGTGTTGAGACACTTCATCTGAGTGATGGACAGTCATAAGCACTTCACCAGCTGGAGGTATAACGTGTGTTGAGACACTTCATCTAGTGATGGAAGTCATAAGCACTTCACCAGCTGGAGGTATATCATGTGTTTAGACACTTCATCTGGTGATGGAAGTCATAAGCACTTCACCAGCTGGAGGTATGTCGTGTGTTGAGACACTTCATCTAGTGATGGACAGTCATGAGCACTTCACCAGCTGGAGGTATAACGTGTGTTTAGACACACTTCAACTGATGATGGAAGTCATGAGCACTTCACCAGCTGGAGGTATAACATGTGTTGAGACACTTCAACTAGTGATGGAAGTCATAAGAGCACTTCACCAGCTGGAGGTATAACATGTGTTTAGACACTTCATCTAGTGATGGAAGTCAAAGCACTTCACCAGCTGGAGGTATATCATGTGTTGAGACACTTCAACTGGTGATGGACAGCATGAGCACTTGTTTAGCTGGAGGTATGTCGTGTGTTTATACACTTCAACTGGTGATGGAAGTCATGAGCACTTCCTTACCTGGAGGTATGTCGTGTGTTTATACTCTTCAACTGGTGATGGAAGTCATGAGCACTTCTTTAGCTGGAGGCATAACTTGTGTTGAGACACTTCAACTGGTGATTGAAGTCATAAGCACTTCACCAGCTGGAGGTATATCATGTGTTGACACACTTCAACTGGTGATGGAAGTCATGAGCACTTCACTTAGCTGGAGGTATATCATGTGTTGAGACACAACATGATGATGGAAGTCATGAGCACTTCACCAAGCTGGAGGTATATCATGTGTTTACACACTAACTGATGATGGAAGTCATGAGAACTTCCTTAGCTGGAGGTATATCGTGTGTTTAGACACTTCAACTGGTGATGGAAGTCATGAGCACTTCACTTAGCTGGAGGTATATCATGTGTTTACACTTCAACTAGTGATGGAAGTCATAAGAACTTCCTTAGCTGGAGGTATATCTTGTGTTTACACACTTCAACTAGTGATGGACAGCATGAGCACTTGTTTAGCTGGAGGCGTGTCGTGTGTTTATACACTTCAACTGGTGATGGAAGTCATAAGCACTTCACCAGCTGGAGGCATGTCATGTGTTGAGACTCTTCAACTGGTGATGGAAGTCATGAGCACTTCACCAGCTGGAGGAATATCTTGTGTTTATACACTTCAACTAGTGATTGTCATGAGCACTTCCTTAGTTGGAGGTATAACATGTGTTTACACACTTCAACTAGTGATGGAAGTCATGAGCACTTCCTTAGCTGGAGGTATAACGTGTGTTTACACACTTCAACTGATGATGGAAGTCATGAGCACTTCCTTAGTTGGAGGTATATCGTGTGTTTAGACACTCAACTAGTGATGGAAGTCATAAGCACTTCCTTAGCTGGAGGTATATCGTGTGTTTACACACTTCAACTGGTGATGGAAGTCATAAGAACTTCCTTAGCTGGAGGTATATCTTGTGTTTACACACTTCAACTGGTGATGGAAGTCATAAGCACTTCCTAAGCTGGAGGTATGTCTTGTGTTTATACACTTCAACTAGTGATGGAAGTCAAAAGCACTTCCTAAGCTGGATGTATATCTTGTGTTTATACACTTCAACTGGTGATGGAAGTCATAAGCACTTGTTTAGCTGGAGGCATGTCGTGTGTTTATACACTTCAACTGGTGATGGAAGTCATAAGCACTTCCTTACCTGGAGGCATGTCGTGTGTTTATACTCTTCAACTGGTGATGGAAGTCATGAGCACTTCTTTAGCTGGAGGCATATCTTGTGTTTATACACTTCAACTGGTGATTGAAGTCATAAGAACTTCCTTAGCTGGAGGTATATCGTGTGTTTACACACTTCAACTGGTGATGGAAGTCATAAGCACTTCCTTAGCTGGAGGTATATCGTGTGTTTACACACTTCAACTGATGATGGAAGTCATAAGCACTTCCTAAGCTGGAGGTATATCGTGTGTTTACACACTTCAACTGATGATGGAAGTCATAAGAACTTCCTTAGCTGGAGGTATATCGTGTGTTTATACACTTCAACTGGTGATGGAAGTCATAAGAACTTCCTTAGCTGGAGGTATATCGTGTGTTTACACACTTCAACTGGTGATGGAAGTCATAAGAACTTCCTTAGCTGGAGGTATATCTTGTGTTTACACACTTCAACTAGTGATTGTCATGAGCACTTGTTTAGCTGGAGGCGTGTCGTGTGTTTATACACTTCAACTGGTGATGGAAGTCATAAGCACTTCTTTAGCTGGAGGCATGTCGTGTGTTTATACTCTTCAACTGGTGATGGAAGTCATGAGCACTTCTTTAGCTGGAGGAATATCTTGTGTTTATACACTTCAACTAGTGATTGTCATGAGCACTTCCTTAGTTGGAGGTATATCGTGTGTTTACACACTTCAACTGGTGATGGAAGTCATAAGCACTTCCTTAGCTGGAGGTATATCGTGTGTTTACACACTTCAACTGATGATGGAAGTCATAAGCACTTCCTTAGTTGGAGGTATATCGTGTGTTTACACACTTCAACTGGTGATGGAAGTCATAAGCACTTCCTTAGCTGGAGGTATATCGTGTGTTTACACACTTCAACTGGTGATGGAAGTCATAAGAACTTCCTTAGCTGGAGGTATATCTTGTGTTTACACACTTCAACTGGTGATGGAAGTCATAAGCACTTCCTAAGCTGGAGGTATATCGTGTGTTTACACACTTCAACTGGTGATGGAAGTCATAAGCACTTCCTTAGCTGGAGGCATATCGTGTGTTTACACACTTCAACTGGTGATGGAAGTCATAAGCACTTCCTAAGCTGGAGGTATATCGTGTGTTTACACACTTCAACTGGTGATGGAAGTCATAAGCACTTCCTAAGCTGGAGGTATATCTTGTGTTTATATACTTCAACTAGCGATTATCATGAGCATTTCATTAGCTTCCCTAGCTAGAGGTACATCATGTGCCATCCATATGGGGATCCCTTTCACTTCAGCTGCCCATTGCCAATGTGTTAAAGTCACGACAACGGCGGCAGATTTGTATCACGTCAGCGACGACAACCCTGTCCATAAACATAAGAAATCTCTACTGAAAACGAATTCCATTTTACAAGTCCGGCTCTATCATAACCACGCGTTTATGACAGTGGTGGACCAAGTGTCCGTGAAAAGGGCAGCGTATTCAGTAGAACCGGTGGCATCCCTCACAAACATACGCAAAGGCAAGTCAACTCCAAACCTGAACCATAACACATGGTGCCATGGCATTAGCAATTGCCTACCATTACCGTTTGGAATAACACCATTGTTTTCACACCAGTATCAACGAAGGTGGAGAGTTCTAATGCACAGATTTCTACTACGAAATCCCAGCACCTTCCCATATAAACACATGCGTTGCGATGAAAAGGAGATGTAAAAAATATCCAGCCATTCCTTACACATTTAATTGTCATTTGTTCCCATAAACAATAATATCCTGGGCTTTTTACAGTAGTTTCAATGCTCAATTGTACCCAGGTGTTCTAATTAGGATATAAACATCCTGTATAGAGCCAGGTTACCTGTAGAATGCAACGCGTTTGCTTACAAATTCATATCAGGGCGATGAAATGTACACATAACTTAGGCCGTTTATTTGTTATTAATTGGTTTACGGATTTTTTTCCAAAATACCTAGGGTCGGTGGTCGAAATAAAAATAAAAATAAAATTGAAAGTCTTCAATTTTTTTAAGTGTTTGTCTCAACATTTGAGTCGGTAGGATTAAAAAAAATAATCCAAATTTTGATATTGTAAGAGAAGTGTAATTATTGTGAATCATAAGAGTGAATGACTGAGTTTTTGAAACTCTGTAATAATTTCAAAAATATGTTGACATCACCTGTAGAATGCGGTTACCTCACTATTACAATCAACCTGACATCATTTAATAGTCGTTGCTTGGTGACAGTGCAACAATGGTATGGACAGTCTGGACATGTCTCTTTTCCATCTTTGAAGCATCGAATATATAGGATTTGTCATGTTTCCAGTGTAACATCTCTGCAAACATCAGCCTTTCTCCATTATGAGATGAGAGGTAACTGATATTGCACTGGAAACATGAAATATCCTCTATATTTAATACAATGAAAGTACAAACAAGGGACATATTCACTACTGACTTTAATACTGCCCAGTCGTCTTTGACTTGTTGCTTATTTGTTTGTTGTCCATTCAATCGTTAATAAACCAAAAAATTAATTTGACTTAGTCAAGCAGTATTGGCAGAGGCTTAATTTAATTCAGTCATGACAGATGGATATGATCATATTATTCAAATAATACCGTACAACTGCAACGTAAATAAGTTAATATTAATGAAAATGCAAGCTTACACATTTATAAGGTCCAGATAAACCATGAAGGGTGCAAAAAAATACGGCGATTTTTCCATTTGTAACATGTCATAATTATCCCTTACTTTTTTCTTTTATATTTTCATGTTTACGTAATCGGAAAACTATTAAAATGAGATTTCTCAAATAATATGTATGGTCGTCCATTTCCCGATACAAGTGGCTTTCCGCACGGTAACGTGATACAACAGTGGGGAAATACCTCCGTTTTCGATGCTTCGAATGAAAAACATGTGAGGCGATTCGTTTGATGGCGGGTATCGTTCGAAAGCTCTGAACATCAACAATATCACTGTACCCTTGCCAAGAGTATTTTCACAGTTGTAAGAAGCGAATTTATTGGATAAAGATTGGTTTCTAATGACGCTTTTCTGTCACGCAGTCGGCTACGAGGATCTTGATTGGTCAAAATCACACACGTGACCTAAGACAGCCAGTCATACTACAGCAATGGATACCGTCCTCGTAAAGGAAAACTTTGAGATTCAGACGAAAGTTTTGGGTAAAATCATGCTATTCTGAACGTGTTACGCACAAGATCACTACCTATACGTATATTACGGAGCTTAGTGGACGTATCGTGCTAGGTTATGACCTGTGACAAAACTGCTTCATGCATATATTTTAGCATTAAACATCGTGTCCGAGCGCGAGGTTCGAGGCGACGAAAGCCGAGATGTAACTTGAATTACATAACACGATCGCACAATAAAGATGGAAATAGTAAGTTATAATGTACATTTGACAACTTTTATGAGTACTGTTATTGAATATGTTCTTCAGTTTATTCAATTTGTTTAATTATTATCTTGAAACATCGCTACTTTGCTCTTTGACAACTTTGATGTGGACCCGTTGCCGAAGCATGTGTCCGAGAATTGTTTTTCAATAACATTGCGAAAAATAGCTTATATTCTGTAGATAATATATGGTCATTTGAAATCTAATAAGTGTTTTCTGACATTGTTATTGATTCGTAGTCGTGCCCACGATTTTTCTACAAGAGAAATATTTATTTCTGAACCAGTGCAGATAGATGACTGATTTTAATATCGGGTATGTCAGTCGATCTTTTTTTTTAATGTAGGTTTTGATACCCAGGACTCGGCGGTAATAAAAAACACTTCTCATTGAAATTTTATTTTTATTTGCCATTGCCAAAAATTAGGGTCGGCGGATCCGTAAACCAATTAATAAAAAAAACCCGGCCTTATCAATGAAAAAAGTTTGTTTATCGCCGTTCTACTATTTTGGAGAAACGAGCGACCCAGTCGTTTCAAGCACTGTAGTTCCGCTGTGCAGGGTTGCGCACCTACATCACTTATAGCTCTCCTCCCACATCCGTATGCAGTGGCGGATCCAGAGGGGGGTTCAGGGGGTTACACACACACACACACACACACACACACACACACACACACACACACACACACACACACACACACACACACACA
Organism: Haliotis rubra; assembly: GCF_003918875.1. NCBI lineage: Eukaryota > Metazoa > Mollusca > Gastropoda > Lepetellida > Haliotidae > Haliotis > Haliotis rubra. The sequence goes on along the minus strand of NW_025767065.1, from coordinate 411,946 downwards.
CACACACACACACACACACACACACACACACACACACACACACACACACACACACACACACACACGGTATGTACTCGAGTGTTACACATACTCGCATATTTTACATACGATCAAAGGGTGTAGGACTCTCATTTCTACGCAGACTGTGAGGGCAGGGACGAATATATAAAAGATTAAATTCTCCTTGTAAGTTCTGTTGTCCCGAAAACTCGTTCGTTCTCACGTTTACTTCCAAGTGTTTGTTTCAATGCACTTTTCTTAAGCTTGTTTTCTAAATGATTTTCCAAAATACAATCGGACTTGTGTTCTTAAACTACAATGGTAGCGAGAAACACTTCTCTTTCCCTGTAAACTGAATGAAAGAATGCTTATCGCCTGTGCTAGTGTGTGTCACTTGATAAGATAAGACTGACATACTGTTCTGGACAGCTAGACATGTATAACTCAGCTTTTATTTTAGTGTTGCTGTTTTTCAGTGTCCGAGGTGACATCTACCAGGTATGCTCCCGCCGCCAGTGGGAGGGAATCCAATATGTTGTCACGGGGACAGTGGAGGCAGGGGTACCTACCATGATCCAGGTGAGCTATATCCAACAGTTGTCCAGGTGAGCTAAAACCAACAAGGTTAACTATATCACACAGTGAGCCTGTTGATAATCCTACTATGAAACAATATACCACAGGGATCCAGGTAATATATATCCTGCAGTGATCGAGGTAATATACTACAATGATGCAGATTATATATATCCTACAATGACCGAGTTGATATATGTAGAGATCCAGGTAATATATATCCTGCAGTGATCGAGGTAAAATACTACAATGATGCAGATTATGTATATCCTACAATGACCGAAGTGATATATGTGGAGTTCCAGGTAATATATATCCTGCATTGATCGAGGTAATATACTACAATGATGCAGATTATATATATCCTACAATGACCGAGTTGATATATGTAGAGATCCAGGTAATATATATCCTGCAGTGATCGAGGTAATATACTACAATGATGCAGATTATATATATCCTACAATGACCGAGGTGATATATGTAGAGATCCAGGTAATATATATCCTGCAGTGATCGAGGTAATATACTACAATGATGCAGATTATATATATCCTACAATGACCGAGGTGATATATGTAGAGATCCAGGTAATATATATCCTGCAGTGATCGAGGTAAAATACTACAATGATGCAGATTATATATATCCTACAATGACCGAGGTGATATACATTGTATGTAGAGATCCAGGTAATATATATCCTGCAGTGATCGAGGTAATATACTACAATGATGCAGATTATATATATCCTACAATGACCGAAGTGATATATGTAGAGATCCAGGTAATATATATCCTGCAGTGATCGAGGTAATATACTACAATGATGCAGATTATATATATCCTACAATGACCGAGTTGATATATGTAGAGATCCAGGTAATATATATCCTGCAGTGATCGAGGTAATATACTACAATGATGCAGATTATATATATCCTACAATGACCGAGGTGATATACATTGTATGTAGAGATCCAGGTAATATATATCCTGCAGTGATCGAGGTAATATACTACAATGATGCAGATTATATATATCCTACAATGACCGAAGTGATATATGTGGAGATCCAGGTAATATATATCCTGCAGTGATCGAGGTAATATACTACAATGATGCAGATTATATATATCCTACAATGACCGAGGTGACATATGTAGAGATCCAGGTAATATATATCCTGCAGTGATCGAGGTAAAATACTACAATGATGCAGATTATATATATCCTACAATGACCGAGGTGATATACATTGTATGTAGAGATCCAGGTAATATATATCCTGCAGTGATCGAGGTAATATACTACAATGATGCAGATTATATATATCCTACAATGACCGAAGTGATATATGTGGAGATCCAGGTAATATATATCCTGCAGTGATCGAAGTAATATACTACAATGATGCAGATTATATATATCCTACAATGACCGAGTTGATATATGTAGAGATCCAGGTAATATATATCCCGCAGTGATCGAGGTAATATACTACAATGATGCAGAGTATATATATCCTACAATGACCGAGGTATATGTAGAGATATATGTAGAGATCCAGGTAAATATATATCCTTCAGTGATCGAGGTAAAATACTACAAGATGCAGATTATATATATCCTACAATGACCGAGGTGATATACGATGTAGAGATCCAGGTAATATATATTCTTGCAGTGATCGATGCAATGATTATATATATCCTACAATGACCGAGGTATATGTGGAGATCCAGGTAATATATATCCTGCAGTGATCGAGGTAATATACTACAATGATGCAGATTATATATATCCTACAATGACCGAGTTGATATATGTAGAGATCCAGGTAATATATATCCTGCAGTGATCGAGGTAATATACTACAATGATGCAGATTATATATATCCTACAATGACCGAGTTGATATATGTAGAGATCCAGGTAATATATATCCTGCAGTGATCGAGGTAATATACTACAATGATGCAGAGTATATATATCCTACAATGACCGAGTTGATATATGTAGAGATCCAGGTGATGTATACCCTGCAGTGATCGAGGTAATATACTACAATGATGCAGAGTATATATATCCTACAATGACCGAGGTGATAATTGTAGAGATCCATGTGTGGTATATCCTGCAGTGATCGAGGTAATATAAATCCTATAATATAAGTTGTTCACTGGTCTCGAGGGGCCCCGAGGGACCAGTGAACAACGTATTTATCTTACAGAACACCTCAATGGTAATTTTGAACTGTTTGAAACACAGGTATCGGATCATAGTATGGAGTACCAGACGACAAGAAAAACAATTTAGAGTTATATCCCTTCCATCAATTTGCATTCGTAAAACATCGGTAAGTGCCATATATCATACGTGATTCAATGTTATTCGAGATAAAGAATTACTACTACGAAGTACCAAATGAGTTCGGCATTCCCAGCAGGGTACATAGAAAATGTTACTCGCTTGTAAGAGGGGTACATTGAAAATATTAGAAGAGCGCTCAGCCAATCAGAAAACGACATTTATGTGTGAGACAAGATAATGATACAGATTATATATATCCTACAATGACCGAGTTGATATATGTAGAGATGCAGGTGTGGTATATCCTGCAGTAATCGAGGTGATCTAATTCCTACGTCGATCGATATGATATATAAACTCTGTCAAAAAAGAAACGCAACCCCCTGTATTTTAGAGATTTTGATCTGAAGTTTTAGGACGACACGGCATTTTTATTATTTAAGACAGAAGTCTGAAATTTGGCAGAATAATAACCCAGATGGGCATGTTTAAAATTGTCATTTCAAAAGTCATCTCACAGACACCAGTTTGTCACCAGGGGGGGCGTCTGTCTCAGTATCTCGTATGAGCACCACGCGCTGCAATCACTGCACGGCATCTCCTTGGACAAGAACGGATAAGACGCCGGATTCTTTCCTGGGGAATGGCTCTCCACTCCTCCTGCAGTGCAACGGCGAGCTGTTGCAGCGTCTGTGGCGGCGGCTGACGTTGACGTACGCGTCGATCCAGAGTATCCCACAGGTGTTCAATAGGGTTGAGGTCTGGTGATTTAGAGGGTCATGGCAAGACATTGACGTTGGAATTCTGCAGAAAGTTCATTGTTGCACGTGCAGTATGAGGCCGGGCGTTGTCCCGTTGAAAAATCTGTGTCTGTTGGTCAATAATCGGGAGAAGGTGAAGCTCTAACACGTGGTTGATGTAACGTTGGGCTGTCAGGTTCCTGGAACGATCACCAAGTCAGATTTCTGGTTGTATGAGATGGTTCCCCAAACCATGACGCTTTCTCCGCCAAATCTGTCCACCTGTCGGACGCAGATGGGCGCTAAACGTTTATGACGTCTCCTATACAGACGCTGTCTTCCGTCGTGACGTTGCAAAAGAAAACGTGATTCATCAGAAAACCAGATTCGCCTCCAGTTTTGTAAAGTCCGTATCCTTACGTTGTTGCACCACCTGAGTCGTCGGCGTCGATGTAGGGGGCGTAGTACAGGTCCAACAACTGGTCTACAGGCACGTAAACCCGCTTCTTTCAGACGGTTCCTAATCGTTTGAGCTGACACTCTCCTCAAACCTGGTATTTGTGTGGCAGTCACGGTTGGTAGGGCATGCCGATTACGCAGGTGATGGACCCGGATGTACCGATCTTGAAGGGGGGGTCGTGATTCTTGGCCTTCCACTTCTCGGGCGATCGTTGGTCAAATTGAAGTTGTTGTAGCGGCTCCAAAGTCGGGATATCGTTGTTTTGTGAACATTTAGGTGCCGTGCAACAGTTCCAAAACTTTCTCCGGCTTGAACACGACCAATGGCGATATTTCGGTCGGCAGCACTCAATCGTGGCATTTTTAACACAGCTTTTCGGCGACAAATGAATGAATATAATACGGAGGCACATGGGCTTTTATACACCCCTACATTAACTGCCATTTTCATGATTTGCATGTGTTTTTTTTGTGCGAAGTCACCATGAGGGTCATTTCATGCGTTGTGACGGAATAAGCAATAAAATACACTTATGCGTACAAATGCAGTTGTTTGGATGGTAATCTTCATTAATTACGTGTATCATTTCAATACATTCGAATAAAATTTAGTTTGGAAGCAATAACTTCATTCAAACGAATTTTTCATATCTGAGGACAGGGGTTGCGTTTCTTTTTTGACAGAGTTTATATATCCTACAGTAATTCAGATGATATATACCCCACAGTGATCCAGGTATGATATACCCTACAGTGAGCTAGGTGAACTCAGTGCTTATGTGGTCCAGATAGATATAACCCACAGAGATCTACTTACGAAACAGTCTAGTGTAGATTTTGTCTATCACATTGCCAATCTAGACTGACTAATCATCCAGGTGGGGGTTTTCAACCTTATAATGATGTAGATTTAGGAGGAATAGATCCTACAGTAACACATGTGAGCTACATACCAAATTTATTCGATCCAGTTGATATATATTCTACACCAAACTAGCAAAACGAAGCATGAGTCTCATTAACCTGTTCAGACAATGACCTACTTTTCAGCCGATCCGATTTTCTCGTGTGAAAGTGAAAATAGACATCATAAACAACTATGGTTACACTGAATTCCAATTCCTTGTTTCATAAGAATATGGTATTTACAAATGAATTTCATTTTAAACTTTAATAACATCGTATTTCTATATTTTATGGCGAGGTGTAGGCAGCATGACCTTAACTAAGACGTCACAGACTGTCCCAGTTTGACGAGGTCATAAAATGGTTCACAATGCATCTGGTACACTGGTTACATCCGTTGTGTTTTTTTGCGCTTATTCGGACGGTTTAGTTCTGTAACGCACAATGTGATTGATATAATATCAAGTCCGTACCAGACCGCCAAATATTTCGAGCGGCAGAGCCTCGTTTTGAGATTTCCACGATTTCCAGGTTTCTGTTTGTGAGAGTAAGCTGTACGACAGAGCACGCTGCACGACAAGTTTGCAAGGATTATAAGGAGCGTAGTGTTGCAATATACAAATGCTTAGATGTATCAAATAATACTGATTAATATTTATGTATCCAGTTAAATGAATTGGTCTAAAAATTCTGGACTGGTTATTGTACTAATTTGTGCAATAGGACGGAACCCAGTCAACAGGAAACGAGACTGTTGTGCAATCAATGTTTTGATTTGTGAGACATGCATAACCCCTTGGAGTCAATGCAAGACATATCCTATAGTGACTGGGAGAATATTACATCCAAAACACTAAACCAACCCAATGATAGGTATATACCACATTTCATTTGAAACCTCTGAGTGATCAAGGTGATATACATAAAAGGCTAATTCGGGGCATGGGATATATTGATATCACGACAGTTCGACATTGTATACATCTACACTCTTCAAAAAAAGAAACGCATAGGTGATTTTGAGAATATTGGACTCATGTAGCAGCGGCTACAATAATACAAATATACTATTTCTTTCCACGTTGTCTTTGTGTGATTGTAAACAGCGTCAGGACCAAAACGCGGCAATTGTATCTTTTCCCCTTGTTTTAAAAGTGTTTGATGAAATATTCGCCAAAACGTCACCAAGAAAATATGCAAAGCAAAATGCACGTGCAGGTAAGCGGAAAAGCATGCGGTATCGATCACTATTAAAAGGCAAACGTTGTGTTGCATTTTGTCGTTGGCTCGTCACGCCGAAGACCCGGGTACGATTCCCAACATGGGTACAATGGGTACCATTTCTGGTACCCCCGCCGTGATATTGCTGAAAGCGGCGTAAAACTAAACTCATTCACACACTCTAGCGATAGGTGCGTTTGCTAATTCGCGATTGCATGAAGAGCCTGGCTTAGGATCCCGGAAGGAGGGTGAGCAAGAGAAAAAACATACTGAAAAATACATTATTTTTCATTTCACATGACGATAACCATTATGCATTTTCACATGTTTGTGTGTTATTGAATATTCGCTGTCCGGAAATCTTAAATATTTTGAAAAAAAATCCTCAGAGACAAACCATCATTCAGACTATCTTGGCTTTATCAACCTTGCAAAGAACCGCTATTACAATGTTTATACTTGATAATCTCGCAGAGTACGATCCAGTTCTCGTTTGACGCCAACAACAGTAGGATAGCTGCCTCTACATCCGGGTTCCAGGACGGTCATCAGTTCCAGAGGGACTTCCTGTTCCTGTATGAGCAGGTGACGGATTTGTCTCCCTTCAGATGCAAAGGCTTCAGGAGAGTCGCAAACTGTAGTTTGGCAGTTTAAATAGTGTGACCATAAAATGTGTAGATACAGCTCTTTGATGCCATTGGTCAAAATGCAGCATATGTCAGCATAGATAACTTTATGCCAACATGAAATAGGTCTACCCTTAATAAATTTTGCAGATGAAAGAGAATTTTATTTTAGAGTGTTTATTTTTTAGAAAACCGTTTATGTGATAGAAGATGGAAACTGCCACGCCGAACATCTGGTCAATGATTTTCCACCGCACTGCCTTCCACGTAAGTCTTCGTGTACCACACCAATAATAAATACCCAACACGTATTACAAACATTTAAGGTAAACTGTTTCAAACCTAGTTGCGTGCCTACAACAGCAAATACCTTAATACCCCTCTGTCCATGAAGTGAATATGGTTTTCCCTCCTGGCCAAAAAGTGGGTACGTTTTTCTCCGTTTTGTCAATGAAGTGAAAACATTACCCACTTCATTGACATAAAGGACAAAACCGTACCCACTTCATTGACATAAAGGATAAATCCGTACCCACTTCATGAACAAAAGGGAGAAAACTGTACCCACTTCATGAAGAAAGGGAGTTTTCTCCCTTCTGTCCAAATTGTGGATACGGTTTTCTCCCGTTTGTTCATGAAGAGTGTACGGGTTTCTCCAACCTGTTCAAAAAGTGGGTACTCTTTCATTTGGCGGGAAATCTGACTGGCCAAGTATTGGTGGACAGCAACGTTTCCTAGGATACAAATGTCACGACTTCTTTAAGTGGAAAATAAAAGCTGGTATGATGCAGCTTCTCCGCTTCTTCTTCCTCACTTCACTTGCTATGATAACGGTGTCACAGAACACAGAAACGTCGCTTCTACCGCAATAACGAAGATGTCAATCCATAATGTGTGTCCCTCTACGTTCTGCAACCCAAATCAATATAAAATGTTCTATTTGAGTCGATATTCGTTATCCCAAATCATTGGAAATTATGAGAATGTATAGATGACACTGCATAGTACAAAAGTGTAATTAGATACTGTATATGTGAAAATGTTCATGCAAGCATCAGGGGACGTGGTAAGCTTAGTGGTGGAAGCGTTTGCTCCTCACGTCACATGGTAACAATGTGTGAAGTCCAATTCTCGTCTTCCCCGATTTGATGTTTCTGGAGCGGCGTAAAATTTAAACTCATTCACTCACTCAATCACAGGCAACTTCACCTGGGAGTGGGCGAGAACATGGTACGGCTTCGAGCTGCCGGACGACGAGCTGATTATCTTCGGCTACACCGGCGACGTGGGCGACCTCCACTACAAGGTCCAGATGTCGGGTGAACTGATGACGCCCGCCTTGCAGCAGATCTTTGGCAACTACAACAACGGTAGGCGCTAGAACAAAGTGATGAAGTGGACTCACTTAAATACTGCAATGTTCACTCTAGTGGTGGTTCATTGATGCAGGTAATGCGTAGAATAAAAGTTAGGCATCACATGAAGTTAAGCAGTGTCGGCCGCGGAGAATATGTTCACGGGTGACCGAGGTAGACAGATTGAATTCTGCGAGTTCCAGGGCGTCGGTTCTGTCCACATTTCAGCATAATGTTGCACAGGTGATGGCTCTTTTAACAAGTGACTTCGTTCGAGACATGCACTAAATGGGTACCAGATAGGATTAGATGTGTATCGATGAAAAAACAAGCTAAGTACACACGTATCATTGCCGGCTGGGCAGAATAAGACCGTAGTTCGAGATTATTATAGATCCAACTGATATGAAGTCTGTATTGTATAACAAAGTTTGGTGGCCATCATGACCAATCGACACGGACCTTTGCTATCAACCACTAGTTTACCTGGAATGCTTAGAACAATATTCACTCATTAACGTTTAGAAAACATGTACCGTCAGTGCAAGGGAATTGACACCATCCTCTGTGTGTTTGTTCTCACGCACTGTAGCCAAGTGGTAAGAGTGTTTGCTTGTTGTGCAAAGTCCGGGTTCGATTCCGCATATGGATTCAATATGTGAAACCCATTGTATGAATATTAAAACAGCGTAAAAAAACAACACACACACTCTCAACGTGACGTGATGGGCAACACTGTCTGGTGTCAACGTCAACGTGAAAGTAAGGCCACTTCACCGGCATTTCAACTGCTGAACTGTGTGTGTTTCAGAACCATTCTTTCAAACATCTGAAGTCGTCAACACGACCCGGGGTATCAAGAACCCGGATGTGTTCACGCTGCCATCTTCCTGCGAGTCAGCAAAAGTAGAGGTATTTCATAATATTTCTCATAAATCTATCAGAATATGGTATCAATGTACTTGCTACAAAGGCGAGCCCTCATTACCACACCTTAGGAAACGGTTATTCAGATGTATAATACGAGGAAGAGTGGAGGTGGTGGTGGTGGTAGTAGTAGTAGCAGTGGTGGTGGTGGTGGTTGTAGTGGCAGCACCAGCAGCAGCAGTAGCAGCAGGCAGTAGCAGCAGTAGTAGTGGTGGTGGCAGTAGGTAGTAGTAGCAGTAGTAGTGGTGGTGGTGGTGGTAGTGGCTGTACCAGCAGCAGTACTTGGCAGTAGTGGTGGTGGCAGTGGCAGTAGTAGTAGCGAGTAGTGGTGGTGGTGGCTGTAGCAGTAGTAGCAGTAGTAGTGATGGTGGTGGTGGTAGTGGTAGTGGTGGTAGTAGTAGTAGTAGCAGTAGTAGCAGCAGTAGCAGTAGTGGCAGCAGTAGTAGTAGTAGTAGCAGTAGCAGTAGTAGTGGTGTAGTAGTGGCTGTAGTATACTAGCAGAAGTAGTAGCAGCAGTAGTAGTATGTGGTGGTGGCAGTAGTAGTAGTAGTAGTAGTAGTAGTAGTAGTAGTAGTAGTAGTAAATATTAGCAAAAGTCCCACATGTCCTAAATCCCTGCTATATCGCTCCAAAAAGAACGCTGCTCATCCTCCAGTCCGTTTTGATGACATGTTTTATGTAAATTTTATGTTTTTTCGTGCCAGGGAACCTATGAAACCCCTAAGTACCTCCTGGGTGCCACCTTCCCCCGAGACCCCTCCGTGTGACGCTCTACACCTGGCTGACAGACAAGTTCCACGCTCTACACCTGGCTGACAGACAAGTTCCATGGGTGATCCATGCAGATATGACAATAAAGGATATTTCTAAAATGCCTAAAGTCTGTTGTCTGACAACAGAGTTGGACACTAGCTGCAGCTGACTCTGTCTTGTCATCTTACAGTCAAGTGTACAAGTTGTGTAACGGTGGGGGTCTTTATGCTGCAATACGTTACTGTGGTTCCCATATTGTTTTGTTTGTTTGTTGTTGTTTAACGCCGCCCTCAGCAATATTCCCTCTATATGGCGCCGGAGTATATTATCGAGTCTGTACCAGACAATCCAGTGATCAATATCATGAGCATCGATCTACGCAACTGGGGTAACGATGACATGTGGCAACCACGCGAGCCTGACAAGGGTTCCTTATCGTGAAGATATGTAATTAAATTATAAAATGGTATAATTACATATAATTAGGTAATATCAGTTTGCCTGGTGCCGACTAGCTATAACCTTGAACAGGGTGATTCGAAAATTCGAACCCACGCCATTCGGACCCTGGCGCCACTAAGGGATGCAACTCTCTTCAGATTTCTAAAGTTTACCATTTGGACCAGCAGTGCCTCTAGGACATCGATGTAAAATGTGAATGGAATTGTGAAATACCATTTTCAGGTACATATTTCAAATTCAGATATTACCGCCCCAAATAGCTGCAACTTGCTAATGCGAGGTGAAGCAGTGATTCCTCCCTCATCTACTCAGTTATATCAGCCTGTATAAATTCCCCATTCTCTTCCCACAGAGGTTACTCAAGTCCTATCTTCCTACGAACCTCTGTTCTAATACGGCCCTTTCATGGTGCGAGTGTTCACCATTCGTGATTGGTTGCAATCAGATTTAGTTGTGCAATCAGCGACGTTGTTTCAAAAGTGATCATTCGCAAAGCCTCGGTAATATTCGTATGCTTCGGAAAAACTAGAACCTCATCCCCTGCGCGATGCGCAAACATTTCACGTCTACATCTACGTCTAAGTTTACCTCTACATCTACATATACGTCTACCTCTACGGCAACAACGTCTACCTCTACGTCTATGTCTACATCTACATCTACGGCATCCAACATAAACACACGCAAGGGCAAATAAATAATTCACACAAAAAAGGGATTATATAGTGCAAATCAAACTATGGAATTTCATCTGAACTCAGTTTCATTACTGACGCGATAAATATTCAAATGCCCACCAAATGTTTCCACCAGTATACCAAATACTTATTCAAAGCTTTACCGAGGAATGTTTTCCTTTTAAACGAAGATTTGAAGACACCAGCATAGGTCAGAACTTTGTTTAAGATAACAGCAACAATGTTGAGAGTCACGATTGTCGTTGTATTACTGACATCCGTTGCTAACGTTGACATCTACGATGTATGTGTCCCACATCAGTGGGAGGGAATCCAGGCTGTCGTCACTGGGACGGTGACGCAGGTGAGACGTTGACGTTACGTTGTAGGCAACTGATGTGCATGCATATCCGTGTTGTGAGCTAGTGAAGTGGACGACGAGGTTTGAATAATGCAAATCCTTCCACCACCAGTGAATACAAACAGTCGATGCCCGTGAAGATCCGGGTTAGAATTGGTCTAACATTGCTTGACTTCAGCTTTATCAGGAATGGGTTCACTTGGTTTTGTTGTTTAACGGAGCACTCATCAATATTTTAGCTATATGGTGGCGGTCTGTAAACAATCGTGTCTGGACCAGACAATCCAGTGATCAACATCATGAGCATCGATATACGGTGTTAGGATACATGTGTCAACCAACTGTGCGAACCTGAGCAACTGATCCCGTCAGTCGCCTCTTATAACAAGCATAGGTTGATGAAGATCAAATCTGACCTAGACCTTCACGGGTTTGGCTTCACTTCGAGTTCAAGACCAAACACACCTTGAATGAACAACGCCTATCCTTGAAGATGCATAGGGATCCATGGGGTGGCCTAGTGGTGCCGAAGACCTGGGTTCGATTCCGAAAATGGGTATAATGTTGTGAGGCCATTTCCTGTGTTCCATCCGTGATATTACTGGAATATTGCTAAAAGCGGCGTAAAACCATACTCACTCACTCTAGCAAGCATCTCATTCACTCAAGCCTCTGGTTCCTGGGACCCATTGTAACTCGGAAATACCAGTTCTTAGAGTTGTTTGTTTTGATCTCAATTACACCCACAGAGAGGCAGTTATGTTTACCATCGTCAGGATGTAGATAGGATCATATCACAGACATACACAGGCACAATAACGCGGAAGCCTAACGTCTCAAGTTCAAACCAAAAGTAATCATAATATGCTATCTGGTGTGCTAGAATGTTTGGAAGAGGTCAGACAAGAGGTATTGACACAGATCATCCTTATACAGGTGTACTGGATCTTTATGTTCACGTCCGTGTCTGTTTTTGCTAAACGCCTTTTGATAAAACACAGAAAAACATATATACGATTGAGTATTGCCGTCAGTTGTTCCATGTTCACACTCCAGTCTAGATTATCTTTGACCGAGCAGGTGGTGCCAAGTGTGTAGAATACTATGTAAACCCTTTATTAGGTCAAGAATTAAAGAGCCACTGGTATCATGTTCTAAAATGGCAGAGAAAACAGCATGTTTAAGTTCCGACAAATACCAAACGTAACAGGTGTCTTTGGCATCGATAAGGTGTTCCTTTCTTGGGGGTGAAGATACGTATAACACCTAGGTTTGTCCTTTGTTAAGGGACCTCTGAGGTGAGGTGTGGTGAAATTGGGTTTTACGTCGTGCTTGAGAATATTTCGCTCATATGACGACGTGCATGTGTGTGTATGTGTATGTGTGGCTGCTTGTACTAGCCCAGACAGAAGCTGGTTTTATAGTGCTAGCCCACTGAGATACCATGCCGCAGTGAAGCATGAATACCCCACTCAGACACATTATACTGACTCCGAGCCGACCAGTCCTTGTTGTACCCATTAATACCGAACGCCAGGCAGGGACCAACAAGTACCATATTTTAACGTCTTTTGGTATGACGCGGTCAGGGATTGAACCCGCGCCCTTCCGCTCTCCGGGCGGACGCTCTAACCACTACACCACGGAGGCGGTCTGGGTCCTCTGAAGATCCTGGTAAGAATTGGTCTTCAGAAACCCATGCTTGTAAGAGGCTACTAACGTACGGGATCGGGTTTTCAGGCTTGCTGACTTGGTTGACACATGTCATCATATCCAGACTTCGTAGATCGATGCTCATGATGTTGATCACTGGATTGTCTGGTCCAGACTCGATTTAATTGTAGACCGTCTGGAATATTACTGATTGCGGCGTTAAACAACAAACAAACAAACAAATAAACTAAACTTTAGGGTCGTGATGTATTTGCTGTGTACATTCTCACAAGTGAAGGTGTTCGTTACATGAAGAGCAAGCCCTGTCTTACCTGTGTCCATTCTGACACGTACATGTGTCCATTACATGGAGACAGGGCTGTCTCCGTCTTAGCTGAATCCATTTTCTCACAAATGAAGGTGTTTGTCACACGAAGAACAAGCCCTGTCTTACCCGTGTCATGAATAACGATGTCTAGTTCCACGAAAAGCAAGCCCATTCGTCTTTGACCTTGTCAGGACGAATGAGTTGTATCCGTTCCACACAGTGAAACGAAAGTAATTTGGAGCAAACGCTAATCAAAGTATTCATCTTTAGGCTGCTTCCGGTTCCTAGTGTAATATAGATTAGATGGTTTCACATCTTCATGTGGTTACGATTGTAAATGTAATGAAGATTGATAATAATGTAAAAAATATTATTACTCTTAAGACGAGAGATACCAACATGTTAATGTACCATGCAGGAGCCGTTCTGGAAGCGAGTACAGAACAGTTGATATCTCGTCAACTACAAACAGGACTATCTTGCCCACTTAACTGTGTGATGCCCAGACATGCACACCAAAATTGGCCAAAAGAGTTGAGGAACATGGTGAAAGTCTTTTAGAGCGGGTTCAATCCTTGCGTGATGTTATCATTGGCAGAATGCACTGACTCAAAAGTTTAAACAGAGCTGTGAAAACCACATTCTACCCCAGTCAGTTTTAGTCGAAATGACTGTCCTACATGTCCTTTCGTTTAAAAGGGATTACCTATGACTGTATAAAAAATGATAGTTTTCTGTCAGTTTTATTAACTTTACTCGATTTGTTTACAAACATCGCACAGCTGTAATACTGCTGAAACAAATATAGCATGTTATTGTCACATTTGTACAATCGACTCTGCTTTTAGCAGAGATTTCTTATGAATCTGGAAAGAGTTTTGTCGCTTCTATTTACTTTATATTCTTTATAGTTATATTCTTACAGTCCCACGTGTAACATGTGCTTCTGTAATATAATACATGTTGTATTCGGACAGAGTACAACCCGATTCTCCTTTGATGCCAACACCACCAGAATAGCCGCCGCTACATCCGGGTCACGGGATGGCAGTGGGTTCCAGAAGGACTTCCTGTTCCTGTATCAGCAGGTGGTGCAAACATCTGAGTTGAAACACATCTAGTGCGGAGTTAACAATGAAAACAGGGGGGATACCAGCGCTTTGAGCAGGCACTAGTGCGTGGATATGGGCGCTATATAAATATCAAATAACAATAGTCAGTGGATGCCCTTCCTTGGCACAAACAGCATATCTTAAAAGACATGATGGCATGTCTCGTTGCTTCTACTATCGTCTTCGCCATGCCTGTGACTTTGACTCCGAGGTCCATCCATGGTACGACCCTGAATATGTCCAGGGCGTCATGGAAAATGACAGCTTTAAACTTCTGTGGAATCGGCCCATATACAGCCTGAGAAGAATTCCTGCCAACAAACCTGATCTTGTGCTTTTTGACAAAGCCAATGAATTGATTTATATCATTGAATTTTCTGTCCCTTTTGACAGCAACGTGATTGGCAAGATTCAGGAAAAGCATTCTAAATATGCGGATCTCGCTTTTGAAATGTCTAGCTTGCATCCCAAGTACATTGTCGTCAGGCTCCCCATTCTACTCGGTGCCCTTGGTTTAGTACCTCCTGATCTCTTGGCGCAGATCAGGAGAGTGCCCGGGTTCTCCACCAGGGAGCACAGCCCTTCTGACACTCTGGGTAATGCAGAAGGCTGTGGTGTTGGGGAGCCTTCATATTCTCCGGAAAGTTCTTGGTGGGTTCGACTAGGCAGTGTTTCCTTGGAGATGTCCCATTCGCTGTCTGGGCTGCGTGTAGAGGGGCAAGGACCCTGAGCTGATGATGAGCTTTACCAGCCTGACTGTGCCAGGATCACCCGAACCCTCTCTGCTGCATTTTGTATCTTAATCTTAAAACCTGCACTGGGATGAAACGAGAATCGCGTTTGAAATTATGTCGCTGAAAGTCACCACCATAGAATTTGTGAGCACAGAGTGCTTGGAGACAAAAACAATGAATGATTACCCCCACGTTACAAGCGTGGTAAAATAGGCCACCAGCAACCTATACTGGTCAAAGGGTTTGGTTGGTTGGTTTTACGCCGCACTCAGCAATATTCCAGCTGTATGGCGGCAGTCTGTAAATAATCTAGTCTCGACCTGACAATCCAGTGATCAACATCATGAGCATCAATCTACGCAATTGGGATACGATGACATGTGTCAAACAAGTCAGCGAGCCTGACCACCCGATCCTGTTAGTCGCCTCTTACGACAAGCATGAGTTACTCAAGACCAATTCTTCCGGATCTTCATGGGTCCTGGTCAAAGGAGGTGAATAATGGGGTCGTGGGTCAGGTTGATGCGTGTCCATATAACCCGACTATGTGGATCGTTGCTCATGATATCAATCACTGGATTAATTGGACCAGACTCGAATATTTTCTCCTCCATCATACCTCTAAAATATTCTACGCGGCCTTCAAAACTATATGTGCTATTAATACCATCCGGAGGCGGTGGGTTAAAGCGTTCGCTCGTCACGCCAAAGTCCCGGGTTCGATTCCCCACATGTAGAAACTAAACAAAAGATTACAAAAACATATGAGAATATGATATTCTCGGCATGACACAGGTTTCATCATGAAGCTGCTAATATGATGGACATTTTTATCAGCCCATACTCTTGAATGGAGAGAGTGATATATTTACAAAATGACCCCCATGAAAATTCACTAGCCAGTCGGGTCAGTGACTGAGGAGATTTACTGGCCCGACTGGATTTTACTAGCCACGGGCTAGCGGGCCAGTGGCTCTTTCGCACACTGTACTAAGCTGATTTTTTTCAAAAGAATTTCGCTGTAGACGATATCCGTGCATTGTATTGTTACAACTTAATTCAGGTTTATTGCAGCCATACTAGGTGTTTTATATGTTAAGTAAGGTATGGGGATGAGGTGCTGTTATAGGCTTGGGAAGTTGTTCAAATCTAATTCATGTCGTTCAAGTAGCACACTTTTAACAATAGTTAACTTTTATCGTTAATATCAATATAGCATTTAATGGTTTAAAGAAGCAACGATTTAAGACATTATAACATCTATACCGAAATTCGAAACAGCCAAAGGAGCCGAGCATCTGTGAGCTATGTTCCAATGTCACTGTGTTTGCTTTCACCAGGGAAGAGTGTACATCACAGACGGAGGAAGATGTCGGGCATACCAACTCCTCCAACACTTCCCTTCTCCATGTCTTCCTCGTAGGTAGCGAATAGTCCCATATCTTAAATATGTATTTTCAAATCTAATTTACAATAATACCCCACACGTCGAAAGAGGAAATGAAACTATTTTCAGATATTTACACATTTGCACTTAAACTGTTTTCAGAGCTAATTGCTCAGATGTAGAAATAATGGATTTATTGGGAACAAGATGAGTGTAACGATCCATTGTTCATGAAATTTGGAGCTATCCTTCCACATCAAATGTTGATGTTACTGAAACACTGCTGGAATCGGCACCACCATCTGCCAATCATTGATGTCATACGTTTCTTCTCCAGAGAACTTCACGTGGTCCTGGGACGTCACGTGGGAGGGGTTTCTCGATACAACGGACAGACTGTTTATATACGAGTTTGTGGGTCCTGTACATGATCTGTACTTTCACGTACAGGTGCTGTCTGGCAACAATATACCCATCACCATGCAGCAGACTTGAACTGTCGATAATGGTCAGTCTCTACACACCTTCCACCGAATCTGAATGAGTGAGTTTAGTTGTATGTCGCTTTTAGCAGTATTCCAGCTATATCACGGCTGGGGTACAACAGAAATGGGCTTCACACATTGTTCCCATGTGGGGAATCGAACCCGGGAATTTGGCGTGACGAGCGAACGCTTTAACCACTAGGCTACCCCACTGCCACTGAAAAAATCAAGAATCCGGATGTATTCACGCTCCCGTCTATCTGCAAGACAGTAGAAGTAGAGGTTTGTTATCTATACTTGACATTGTACATATTTTTATTGATTACAGACATCACAACCCCATCTCAAAAACATTTTCTTAAAAATAATATATATATAAGACTTCCGCTATTTATTTTGGAAACTCTTCTCCATCATAGATAGTTCCACCCACCAACCATTGTTTCCTGACAGTGAAACTCGACCAAGGTGAACAGCACCAGTCGAAAGTGAAGGTCGATGTTACAATACAATTAACTGCATATTCCGAAGAAATACTTTCCTGTCGGGTGATTAGAGATGAAGATGTTGGTATAGAGATATCATTGAGGATACATACCGACCATCAGTATGGCCTTATCTGTTGTTGATATCTGCTGGATGAAGTTGTTATTTCTCTGTTATTTCTGTTCCATTGTCAACATACCATTCTCTTATTAATGAGTCATGCTGTTGCAATTAAGTTACAAGGTTGAACTTCGTGGTAGAAAGCTCTATAAGGAACTTTGATGCTGACAGTGGCTGGTGCTGTGAGCACATGGCCATGAACAGGAAGTCAGATGAGAGTGATCCCCCTTAGTACATACTGCTAACCTACAATTAGTATTGTTAATAATACTATGTTTATCCTTTAGTGAGCCTCTGTTGGCCAGACATACATGTGTTACAGCTTTTACACCACCGAGTCCATAGGGATGGTGCTATTTTCCTCCAAACTGACGTTGTGTTGTTGTTTTTGTATTTCAGGGTACTTTCGACGCGCCTGATTATTTTATCGGACTGAACTTTCAGTGAGGTTGTGATAGGTTGTCCCATGAGTGAGATGTTTTGAGTGACTGTATGAATAAAGTGAGAGGAATATTTTCTTCTTGGTTTTGTATCAGTTGTGTCAATAATTAATTGTATCAATGTCATAATTATGGGGGTTGTCGAATATCGCATAAAGCGGCGTAAAACCATACTCACTCATAATTATTGCGATGTATAAGTCACCAATGCTCATATGAGACGCGCCCGCACACATGTACAGAAGCAGAATGGAAGTAAATAGTTACATTCGGTATTTCTGGACATGAGTTTCATCTTAGTGTGCTCATCTTCCAGACGTCTGAACGAATGCCCCGGGCAGAACAGAACCGAGCCTGCTTAAGTATCGGCAGATATCATGTCAATACCAAAGTGTTGCGGAACAGTGTTACAAGTTCATCTCATAAGCCCTTTGATCATCCCAGGTTTCACAAACGACCAGCCCTCGCGGGGCTACCAGGTTGGATCTGGTCACATACAACCTATACTTACCTCACAGGTCGATTATATTGATCTGTTGGACGGACTGAAAAAATGGAATTAATGTTTCTAAATTTAGATATGTTCAACTAGTCGATACGATAGGCTCACTTTGGCAGACATGTCAAGATCATTTTAATCATTGCTCCTAGACTAAAATTCTAGAATATTATTTTTATCATATTTCATTTGAAGTCTTTGCTTCATTGACCTTTAAAAATAAATTCCCCTGAGCATCCTGAGGCAAAACAATTAAATATCTGTACTTAAGCACTTGGGAACAGGACACACTCAAATACAGAGACACGGACTCCAGTATCTTCCCCCAGGAACAAGGCTCTTTGTTTAGATAATGTCACGTTTTCCTATGGATCAACCCGCCAGATTCACAAATGTGTTATTTGATCTCACAGTTCTTGCACATTATTTAGTGTAGATTCAATAGGTTACTATATATAATTTCGTATACATTTTGTTATATTTTGGCTTCATCCTCTATGATGCCCTCGGTGTAGGTCAATACAGGTTATATCAGCCAGGAGTTGTTATTTCTTTGTGCTGTGTGTTGCCGATGTTATTATACCAAGAACTGAAATCCGATGTTATTTCTGGATGGTCTCGAGGCTGTTGTTTCTCGTGCCTGTGCCCATATTATCACATCCATTATGCTGAAGGCGACACTATTTCCCTCTAAACTAGCTAAACTGGTATTTTCTCTTCCCCTGGTACTCTCAGCACTTTGGGCGACTTTATCAGACTCAAGTTTCAGTAAGGATTGGCATCAAAGATCACTGTCAGGCTATGTACTGATGTATTTATTGTAAAAGTATGGAGAGCATTTCTGAGCTGTAGAACATAGAGTGGTTAAGTTACAAGGTTGAACTTCGTGGTAGAAAGCTCTATAAGGAACTTTGATGCTGACAGTGGCTGTGAGCACATGGCCGTGAACAGGAAGTCAGATGAGAGTGATCCCCCTTAGTACATACTGCTAACCTACAGTTAGTAAGGTTAATAATACTATGTTTATCCTTTAGTGAACCTCTGTTGGCCAGACATACATGTGTTACAGCTTTTACACCACCTAGTCCATAGGGATGGTGCTATTTTCCTCCAAACTGACGTTGTGTTGTTGTTTTTGTATTTCAGGGTACTTTCGACGCGCCTGATTATTTTATCGGACTGAACTTGCAGTGAGGTTGTGATAGGTTGTCCCATAGTGAGATGTTTTGAGTGACTGTATGAATAAAGTGAGAGGAATATTTTCTTCTTGGTTTTGTATCAGTTGTGTCAATAATTAATTGTATCAATGTCATAATTATGGGGGTTGTTGAATATCGCATAAAGCGGCGTAAACCATACTCACTCATAATTATTGCGATGTATAAGTCACCAATGCTCATATGAGACGCGCCCGCACACATGTACAGAAGCAGAATGGAAGTAAATAGTTACATTCGGTATTTCTGGACATGAGTTTCATCTTAGTGTGCTCATCTTCCAGACGTCTGAACGAATGCCCCGGGGCAGAACAGAACCGAGCCTGCTTAAGTATCGGCAGATATCATGTCAATACCAAAGTGTTGTGGAACAGTGTTACAAGTTCATCTCATAAGCCCTTTGATCATCCCCGGTTTCACAAACGACCACCCCTCGCGGGGCTACCAGGTTAGATCTGGTCACATACAACCTATACTTACCTCACAGGTCGACTATATTGATCTGGTGGACGGACTGAAAAAATGGAATTAATGTTTCTGAATTTAGATATGTTCAACTAGTCGATACGATAGGCTCACTTTGGCAGACATGTCAAGATCATTTTAATCATTGCTCCTAGACTAAAATTCTAGAATATTATTTTTATCATATTTCATTTGAAGTCTTTGCTTCATTGACCTTTAAAAAAAAAATTCCCCTGAGCATCCTGAGGCAAAACAATTAAATATCTGTACATAAGCACTTCGGAACAGGACACATTCAAATAAAGAGACACGGACTCCAGTATCTTCCCCCACGAACAATGCTCTTTGTTTAGATAATGTCACTGTTTCCTGTGGATCAACCCGCCAGATTCACAAATGTGTTATTTGATCTCACAGTTCTTGCACATTATTTAGTGTAGATTCAATAGGTTACTATATATAAATTCGTATACATTTTGTTATATTTTGGCTTCATCCTCTATGATGCCCTCGGTGTAGGTCAATACAGGTTATATCAGCCAGGAGTTGTTATTTCTTTGTGCTGTGTGTTGCCGATGTTATTATACCAAGAACTGAAATCCGATGTTATTTCTGGATGGTCTCGAGGCTGTTGTTTCTCGTGCCTGTGCCCATATTATCACATCCATTATGCTGAAGGCGACACTATTTCCCTCTAAACTAGCTAAACTGGTATTTTCTCTTCCCCTGGTACTCTCAGCACTTTGGGCGACTTTATCAGACTCAAGTTTCAGTAAGGATTGGCATCAAAGATCACTGTCAGGCTATGTACTGATGTATTTATTGTAAAAGTATGGAGAGCATTTCTGAGCTGTAGAACATAGGAGTGGGTTGCGTTTTTATTTATAAAACCGAACAAGTGACGGAAACCATTTCCATAATTATACGAAATCTTTGTTAAAACCTCTGCTAATAGCATTAAACGATTTCAAAGCAGTTGATTTTCGAACTGTTGAGATCTATTAGGGCAGACCGAAATCTACCAATGCACATTGGACTACCTGGTCTACTAGGCTCTACCAAATCCGATAACTTCTACCGGGATCTACCAGAGTTTACCGGGGTCTACACGATCTTGGATCTACCATAGTATATCTGTGTATACTCGATCAACTAGGATCTCCAGGGACCATCACCGTCGACCAATCTGTACCTGGTCTATCCGGTTCTGGAAATTCTAGTATAAAGGGTTTTTCCACAGTATAGAAGGGTAACTGGGGTTTACAATGTCAACCAGATCTAGTCATTGTTCGGGAAATTTCGTCAGATGTTGAGGGTTCTTCGATCGCTGCAAAAACGTTTATATGCCAGTTATACCAGGTATAAGGTCATGTATGGCCATTGGCTGTACAGCAAAGTTTAAACCTATAGAAATCTTTAGATATAAGAGGCAACTAACGGGATCGGGTGGCCAGGCTTGCTGACTTGATTGACACATGTCATCGCTTCCCAACTGCGTTGATCGATGCTCATGATGATGATCACTGGATTGTCTGGTCCAGACTCGATTATTTTAAAAACGCCGCCATATAGCTGAACAATTACTGAGTCTGGCGTTAAACAACAAACAAACACTATCTAAACAATTCAACTTGGTTCAAAATATTGAATATTCCAAAAACGTATTTGCCGTTTATTCATTTGGTGTCGATATGAAAATAAAATATGCAAGCGTTAAAGTGCCATTGTAATGTAGTGCTCCTTTGATGATGATTATTAGTACACCATAGAATCTCATTTCAAACCCAGATCTGCCTGTACGCCGCATGCGCACTTGCTGTGTTTAAGGTTAACACGTGTGGTGGTGGCGCCACCTGCGGGTACAGGAACAGGAAGTTGTTCTGGGACCATCTGTCATTTCGTGACCCGGAAGTAGGAGCAGTTATTCTGGTTTTGTTGACATCAAATGAAAAAGCGGTTTGTAAATACCCCAGAGCAACTTTTTCACATTTTCTATGCGCAATATATATACAAAGGTTCTTTCCTCAGACCAAGTCCTATTTAATTCCTGATCTCACCTCCTATTTCTGGAACCAATTCATCTTTCATGCATTGCAAAACGACAAACATTAATAATCCCAATATTTTACAAGCAGTTACACAGATAGAGTTGGTTAATACATGTTGTTATTGTAACACACGTGCTGACACCTGTAGGATCAAAGGTTTCCGTGTGATCAAAACTTACGTAAATGTGAAACCATAAATACATGTTGCTTGTGTTTGATAAAAAGGCGTTGAACAAAAACAGACGGGGATGTGAACAAAACAGTCGAATACATCAGGGCAAGGTTCACCTGCGTCAGTAGTCTTTGTACGAACTCTTAAACTCTAAAGAGTGGCGGTGGACTCTAAAGAGTGGCCCAGTGGTTAAAACGTTCGCTCGTCACGCCGAAGGCCAGGGTTCAATTCCCCACATGGTTATAATGTGTGAATGTGTGGGAAGCCCATTTCTGGTGTCCCCTGCCGCCATAGTGCTGGAATATTGCTAAAAGCGGCGTAAAACCATACTCACTCACTCACGCTTTCAAAAGATGCTTCCACATTGAGATAGCATGTTATACATTTAAGGTTTCTATGTTGATTTTGGTGTCAGAACCAGGCATTTGGTAATTAACACCAACACTTATTTTAGGAAGTTTACTTTTCATTCTGAGAGTGAGCGAAAATACTTTTACGCCGCTTTTAGCAATATTCCAGGAATATCACGACAGGGGATACCAGAAACTGTCTTCACTCACTGTACACATTTAGGGAATCGAACCCGGGTGTTCGGCGTAATGCTTTAACCACAAAGCTCACTTCCGCCCCTTAATTCTGCATGATGTTGCAGTAGCAGACGTGGGTGTCTGGATGTGGTGGTGGACATTGATGCCAGATTGGGTCCTCAGTAACAACTAAACACGTCTTGCAGAGACATCAGACCTCTAATCATACACAGATCTATTTACCCGTGAAGATCCGGGTTAGAAATGGTCTTCATGATCATTAACACCTGCTTGTAATAAGAGGCGACTAACGGTATTTGTTAGGTAGGGTGGCCCCTATGTGTGTGTACTTGCATCTTCCTACTACGACGCCGGTTTGATTCCAGCGAAGGTCTCGATGCAGCTACTTTAAGTAATTCCGTTAACTACTCATACGAAATCTGTGCTAACACCATTAATAAGTAGTCTAACTGGTTTTAATTGATCTAATTTTGTTAGTAGTTGTCACATCTGTTAAAGAATTGTGAACGTCTTTTAAGGCATCGACAAACTAGGGATTTATTTTATTTATATCACCATAATTTTGAAACTTCATCTACAAGACAAACTTGATAAAAGTGAATACTCCTTTCACTTTATTCACAGTTACTTAAGATATTGTCCCTTGGGAGAACCCTACACAACCTCACTCGAAATTCAATCCGATGAAATAGTCTGGAGCGTCGAAAGTGCCCTGAAAAACACAAACAACTGAGTTAGTTTTGGGAACATAGTATCCCTGTGTACTCCGGGAACAATTAGGTGAGTATGGTTTGGTTTCACGCCGCTTTTAGCAATATTCCAGCAACATCACAGCGGAGGACACCAGAAATGGGCTTCACACATTGTACCCATGTGGGGAACGGATCCCGTGTCTTCGGCGTGACGAGCGAACGTTTTAACCACTAGGCTACCCCGCCGCCCCACTCCGGGAGCAGTCATAGCCTGGTTTATTGATGGTTCAATACCTACACTACAACATGAAACTAATAACTGTTTCACACAGATACCAACTCTATAAAATGTCCTATGAGTGGTATGTTAGCTCGCCTTCATTCTCGGAGTACGCTATCTACATTCTGATATATTATGTTTTTCAGCACCATGCAAGTGCTCGTTGTTGGCACCGAGGTGATAGACCTGCATCACTTGGAGCTTTCATCCCAACTGAGATATAAATACTGACCAACTGAGATATAAATGCAGCTCCAGTACTATTATGACATTCTCCCTGAACCCATTCGCTACCATACCGTCATTTTGGAAGTGACGTCACCATTCCATTTCCATTTATCACTGACTTTGTGTAGATTTGTTCTCGCTTATGGGTGTAATCTGACTGGACGGGTATTTCGAATTCGGTTCTTTAATTACAGTAATGGTACTGAATGGGTCCAGGGCATGTACCCTAATGGAATGGAGACGGGTAGAGGAGAATAACCACGTCACACACCAAACGTCAAAACGCGTCGTTGTTTCTGATACTGACGTGACGACTTATTAGGTTTTATTTCGCCGGAATTAATGCAAAGCACAATTTAAATTCAAGGCCTTGGCATCATTAAAGTTATTTCCTCAGAAATGTCAAGGCTTCGTGTCTAGTGATTTGACATTCATTCATTCGACGCACCTGTTTCCAGTTTCATTGTCACAATCTTCACAGTGATTGCTTGATGCACGTCTCTATGAACCAGTCGCCCCTACTAATTGTGTTATTTTTTAAGCAAAAGGCGAATATGAATACCGTAATTCCAATTACTTAGCTCTCTTCAATGGTTTTAGGAGTGGACAAGTATTATCTATTTAAAAGTATGATACAAAAGGTCAAGGACAGTTAACAAACCTCTACTTCTGCTGTCTTGCAGATAGACGGGAGCGTGAATACATCCGGGTTCTTTATCCCCAGGGTTGCATTAGTGTAGGCTGTCGTGCGGAAAACGGGATCTGGAAGATAACTGTCAGTTTCAAATGCACTTCACGTCCGGTCGACGGAGTATATTTTTATGGCAAACCTCAGACCACAATTATTTTGCTCCTTTCCATCAACAGTGAAATGACAGTACGCCTTAGCCAACATCGTTCCCAGGCTGAAACCGTTACGATACATTGAGTCGCACAATACCCATGCTCCTTTAAAAACAAGGGGAGGTAAATGTGGTGTGGGGTCACCTGGTGGTACTGAAGACATACCGGAAGAAATCCTAGCGATCGTAGCTGTTCTATATCCTCCAAGAACTGATAGAGCTGCAGGGCCAAGGTCAAGGACTGATCCGGGATTTTCGACAGGAAGACGTCAACATTCTTGCTATCATTGCAATCATAATATGTTACGTGACAATTTCCGGACGTCTGTGCGCGTATATGTGTCAGTATGTTTTCTTGTGTAGGGGCGGTGGGGTAGCCTAGTGGTTAAAGCGTTCGCTCGTCACGCTGAAGACCCGGGTTCGATTCCCCACATGAGTACAATGTGTGAAGCCCATTTCCGGTGTCCCCGCCGTGATATTGCTGGAATATTGCTAAAAGCGGCTTAAAATCCATACTCACTCACATATTGTGCGCGCGCGTGTGTGTGTGTGCTTGCGTGCGTGCATGCGTGCGTGCTTGTGTATGTAATTCTTTCTGAAAGGGCGGGATTCAATGGATCTCTGCACTGTCCGTACACATTTACCACAGATCTACCTCCACCTGTTCGGGTTTTGGTTGTTTTTTTTCTTTTGTGTTTTATTTTTTACGAGCTATGTTGTAGTTA
Organism: Haliotis rubra; assembly: GCF_003918875.1. Classification (NCBI taxonomy): domain Eukaryota; kingdom Metazoa; phylum Mollusca; class Gastropoda; order Lepetellida; family Haliotidae; genus Haliotis; species Haliotis rubra. The sequence continues at coordinate 386,109 of NW_025767065.1, read as the reverse complement.
ATATAGCCGTTATCTTCACGGCATTTTGATTCCGTCGTAATGACAACTAAAGCACTATTCTAATGCTAGAAAAGTATTTTCGTTTACAGCTGAAGCGGTTTTGTCATAATTATATCTGGGTAATCTTAAACTGCCTCTCTCCGTGACAGCGCGCGTCACTCATTACAGATATATTATTAACGTATCATAACAGATCATCGTTTAGAAAAAGACGGAAATTTAGTTAGTATAGGATGCTGACAGCAAGATTAGCGTTATAAGGGGTTAAGCTATTTGGTTGGCATCACGATAATTGCTCCAATCACACATTAAGATGTAATCCCGCACCAAATCAAATCACATTTTTAAAAAGCAGGAAATGAGATGGAAGATGTTTTATGCAACAATCAGATAGATTAGACGGGCGACAAACCAGTGGTTGGTTGCTTCAGCAACGTCTAGCACACTCAGTCACACAATACATCCCTCTGATCCAGTCACTACAATAATCATTAGAGCTAACGGTGAGAACCAGTGGTTGATAGTATCACTCCATGATGTACTCGATGAAGCTGATCCAGTTCTTGTTAGCTACTTGTAACAATAATCAGACAGCAAGATTAGAGCTATGTCACGGTGAGAACCAGTGGTTGATAGTATGAGTGACACTCCATGATGTACTCGATGAAGCCGTCAGTCACACAACTCATTATAACCCTCTGATTCTATTCATGTTAGTTGACTGGTGTTATATTAATCAGACAAGCAAGATTAGAACAATATCACTTTCCAAATTTACGGTGCTTCACCAATTTCCTGAATAGCATGAAACCACGTGATGCCTGAGATCGCATAATTCTCATGTAAGTTCTTCAGGGTTTTACTATAACCATCAAACATGGATGTATCCTTTCTGTTGTGGGGCAGTTTATACAACGTCAACATGACAAGTAACATATCATGTGTTGTCATGATTTCAACAACTGGCCTTCCATCAAACATGGGTGTACACATTGATATGACAAGTAATATATCTTTAAACTAAAGTGAATGACTACAAGTTTTAAAGATGCGACCTACGTACCTAAATGTACAACATTAGGGTGATGTTTATTCTCCAACCATAAATTTCCCAGTTCATGTCGAGCGATATACAGTGAGTTCAAATTAAAGAAGTCTACGTTTTAGCTTTGATAGCTGTTTAAAACAGTTAATAAAATAATGTTTTTATTTTTTTTTTTAAACACAGTCTACATTTGAATAAGTTATTGTCATCATTATAAGTTACATTGTGCCAAATATCAGCTTCGGGGGAAAATTTATACAGAACCAAGCATTTTGAAAGAATTTTATGGCAAGGACAAAGTTCAAGGTCAATTAAGAAACGTGGTAAATAGGTCACAATGCAAACTATTTACATACCAAATTTAACTATTCCAATGAGTAATTTTAATGGATCTAGAGACTCACCCTGGTCGACAGTTCCATTTTGCTGCATATAGACAGGAAGTTTCGTGTAAGCCAACACTTGCACGTGACAGTACAGGTCGTGTAGATCACCCACAAACTCAAACATAAATAGTTTGTCGGTAAAAGTGACAAATCCGTCCCACATCATGGCCCAGGTCGACGTGAAGGTCTCTGGAGAGGAAACCAATGACAGATGATAAAGATGGTGATTTTTAACATTGTTTATAAGGCTTGCATTACTTCGGGTTTTCCTCTTACGTAAAGCTGTCACGCCGTGATATAACTCAAATACCGTCCAAACCGGCGTTAAACTTCACTTAATCATTAAACGTGCTGTAAATATCCAGTTTAACGGTATTTCTATGCATATATTGGTTTCTTTCTTTCTTCGCAGATTCAGGCAGCGAGTTTCGCTCTCTTAATCATGTTTCCATATTGGCAGGTAGTTTGTCACTTTCATGAACAATAGATGGAGATGGCGTCCTATGGTATTGCTCTCAACAATGAAACAGCGTGTCGTCATATATAAAATGGAAGTTTGCAAATATCGGAAAATGATCACCGTTTATCTTTCTATTGTGATAGGTTATATGAGTGGAAAATACATTCCAAGTCTATTATCTTCGATAATAATATTGACCACAAGCAACCTACGAGGAAGACATGGAGAAGGGAAGTGTTGGAGGAGTTGATATGCCCGACATCTTCCTCCTTCTATGATGTACACTCTTCCCTGGTGAAAACAAACACAGCAACACTGGAACATAGCTCACAGATGCTCAGCTCTTTTGGCCGTTTTAAACAGGGTATGCAAGATAAAGTGTCCCCTTAATCGCTCTAGCCCGTGAAAATCCGGGTTACAGTTGTTCTTCAGTAACCCACGCTTATTGTAAGAGGCGACTAACGGGATCGGATGGTCAGGCTCGCTGACTTGTCATGTCATCGTATCCCAATTGCGTAGAACGATGCTCATGATGTTGATCACTGGAATGTCTGGTCCAGACTTGATTATTTACAGACCGCCGCCATGTAGCTGGCGTTGAACAACCAACCAACTAGGGCTGGGACGGATCCAAATGTTCTTCCCGGGTACCCCACCCGTTATTACCATACTATACCCTGATACCCGTTATGTTAATTCCTGTAAGAAACGGCAATATGTTCTTCAGCTCGGAGGCTAAAATTTCGAGTTTTTCAATATCTTAACCATGTATTATATTCAAAACAGGTGACTGTAGATTATGTCTAAATGTTCAAACACAATGCAACCTTTCAATCATGAAAGGATAACATTTACATTGATCATAATGGGTCCGGGTATTGAGACGGGTCCAACTCATTACCCACCCGTCCCGGGTATCCGGGTCACCCGCCCCAGCCTTACAACCAACCAGCCTGAGTCGTTCTTTGATTTTTATAGGATAAATCATAAAATTTATGTCAATTAAAGTAACGAGATTCCAATTGGCAAACTAATAAAGAGTCATTAGTAGAGGTTGCTAATGTTTCTCTGATATTGCCAAATGCGGCGTAAAACCACATTCAATCACTTACTCACTCACAAATCAACCTTCTCCCTGATCACCCGGTCCATTACGTCAAGTCGCATCCTGCGACCAAGGAAGATTGCTGGATATCTAGTCTAACCAAAAACATTCATTGGGGACAAGTAGTTGTTTGTTCTCCAGGAAGAGAATGATAATGGCCACCAAGCTTTCAAGGTTAAAGTGGTGTGTGTGTGTGTGTGTGTGTGTGTGTGTGTGTGTGTGTGTGTGTGCGTGCGTGCGTGCGTGCGCATATGTGTGTTTAATATGTCTGACAGCGCTACCGTCTGATACAGGAACAGGAAGTCCTTCTGGAAACCACTGCCATTTCGAGACCCGGATGTAGAAGCGGCTATTCTGGTATTGTTGGCATCAAAGGAGAATCGGGTTGAACTCTGGCAGAAAATAGAAATGAAATAACTTCATGCTTTTTGTAACACATGCTTCGACATTGCTATTTTGGTAAGCAATATGCTCCAAAATGCTTTGTATATTTTCCGTTCATAAATCAGAAAATTCCACCGTGGGTGGAGCTCCTAAAACTAATTATTCACGAGAAGGGACACCATATAGCAAGTGGTTTATATTCATGTAACGAATAACTTACAGACGCCCATCTCCGTGCATTAATTTTGGGCGAACCCTGCTAACTCTTAAGCAGTGTGTGGAGTATACAGTCTTGTGTCATTTATTGCACAATGCTGTAACCAGGTCATTGGTGCGTTGTCTACAGATAGTGACGACACTGCAGAACTGCCGTCTGTAGTCACTGATGATGAAGAAATGTGTGCTGAAACCTTGAAGTATTCACGCTGTTGAAATCGTCCACTTACACTCACAATACAATGCAGATATACATACATATCAGTGTCTACAGTGTTGATGGTAACGTCAGCGTTACAACGTCTTACCTGAATCAGCGTCAACGTCCCTGCCTCCTCCGTCCCCGTGACGACAGCCTGAATTCCTCCCATTGGTTGGGAGCACATATCTCCTCACCGTTAACAACACACGCCAATAACACTAGGACAACCGCGACTCTCGGCATAGTGACTGTAATCTTAACTTGATCCATTATCTTATCAAATCTCAGGCATATATAGGTGTATAGTGTCTTAAACTATTCTATAGAAAAGAAAGCATTCCTTCATGAGCTGACATTGCCGCGGACAAGTCCAATTCTGTTAAGGGGTGGTTGGGTAGCCTAGTGGCTAAAGCGTTCGCTCGTCCGGCGAAGACCCGGGTTCGATTCCCCAGATGGTGCAATGCTAAAAGATTGCTAAAAGCGGCGTAAAGCTAAACTCACAATCTGACATTCCGACACGCGATCGTTTTCCCCGACTGAAGTTTCGAGTTCGAATCCAGTCCACGCACCTTTGTAATGGTTGGTCTGGAATATATTTGTGCGTTGCGATGTACACGTAGACGTGGGTGTTTGTCAGTTGCTCAAGACGTTGCACATCAAGTAAGAATAATGGGAACCCAGTCTCTTCCAAAGGCCCACTAACGTTGGTTTCAGTATATTTAAAAACAGTTTCTGTTAACTCCGCTTCTGCCATTATGCTAATTACGCTTGGACTCACGTGGCCTTTTCGCCCGTGACGTCATATGTGACTAAAGTCGGCCATATTGCCTTTGACCAAGCGCTACAGTAATACAAATCGTATTTTTTCTGTCGTTTTTGTAAATGGCCACCTGCGTTGAATAACGGGCGCAAAGGAATAATATTAATTTTTACGATTTGGATTGAGGTTTTTGGTTCAAGTAAGATAACTTAATAATTTTTGGACCAAATTTTAGTCCAACACCTATTGTACCAGCTAGTTGTTACAGAAAGATATAACTACTTGTGTTCAACACAGCAAGTTTCCTTTTACTGTTTTTCACAGACCGTTTTAGCGCACGGTTTGAAACGAAACGCCGAATTTACTTGAAAGGTTAAGCTATCTTGCTGTCTGGAGCCCCCCAGGCTCCGGATATAGATACATATCACAGCTTTCATAATATTTACTCAGATAAACTGGGAAGCCGTAACAGGCATTTACCGAGATCGTTTATAAAGGTTAGTTTACAGAAATCACCTGAAATGATATATATTGATGTTCAACGTTATCTCACAATAACTGACACAACGGGTCTATCGTGATAATATTTATTGATATTTTGTAAAGGAGGATATGTTCCATTTACATGAGATTATTTAGTATTTCAACAAACTGAACTATTTTGTGTGTTGGGCCTCGACCTGAACAAACAAAGGCAGAAATAGGTGTTTAATGTGTATCCATGGAAACCCGACCCCGCGGAACGACAAATGGACCACGTTTATGTTCCTATTGTGTAGGACGTGAAGAAAACATTACAAAAACATAGACGGTCGTAGGGTATGGTGTAGTTTGTGTGAAGTTGGTTGGTTGGTTGGTTGGTTGGTTGGTTGGTTGTTTAACGCCGCACTCAGCAATATTCCAGCTGTATGGCGATAGTCTGTGAATAATCGAGTCTGAACCAGACAATTCAGTGATCAAGAGCATGAGCATCAATCTACGCAATTGGGATACGATGACATGTGTCAACCAAATCAGCGAGCCTGACCACCCGATCCCGTTAGTCGCCTCTTACGACAAGCATGGGTTACTGAAGACCAATTCTAACCCTGATCTTCACGGGGATAGTGTGAAGAGTGAGTGAGTATGGTTTTACGCCGCTTCTGGGTGAACACGTCACCGACAGGTTATGTGTGATTCATATTTTGACAAAGGACAAGTTGGAACCGTTTGCTCATTGAAACAGGCATAATTCAATCAATGAAAACCTTTACAAATCACTGAGAAAGGGTTAATATATTATCTCATGAATGAGAAACAGACATTATTCAAATATTGTATGTTAATGTACAGAACACTACATTCTGTTTGAACAGTCTGATGTTCCGGAAGCGTTTCCTTTACATTTACACACAGCACGTTTCTTTTCTTTTATGTAGATAAAAATAGTGGAATAGCTTATAATACAAACGTAATAACGGATTACCGATAATTCCTTTCATTCATTTTGGCCATAATTATGTATTTGCGTCATTTCAGAAATCAAAAGCATGAAAGTGAATGAAAGAGTCAACTGTCAGAATCTGAAAAAGAATGATAATTGACTAGTCAATATTTCAAAGTATTCTGCAACTCTACAAGCTGAACTTTTCTATTGTATCTTTTCCTACATATATTTTGAAAATCCTAAAGGTCTTTTAGTCTTATAAGGTTGATACTGAAGTCCTTAAGGTTCGCACTGAAGTCCTTAAGTCTTTTAGTCCTTAAGGTTGATACTGAAGTCCTTAAGGTTGGCACGGAACTCCGTAAGTCTTTTAGTCCTTAAGGTTGACCTCAAGACCTCAGATAGGGGTTTTTCATGTTCGAGACTTCTGTGTAAAGGTCGGCAATACCTAGATAAGGAAAACTGATTCATGTTCGAGACCCCTGTGCGACAGATAAGTGCTATAGGTCACAGCATTGCTGATTCTACACTCGCCATGCTGAGGGTGTTAGTGTTGCTGGTGACAGTATTGGGAGTGGTCGTGGCCCAGGAGTATCAGTTCTGCACTATCCCCCAATGGGAGGGCTACCAGAGCACCTATGGGGGGAATTTTCCGGGAGGGGCAGGTTACTTTAGACGAGGTACGTAACCTGTACTGTAGACAGGATCTGTCTCTCTATAACAACGGAATGATAAGATAACTGGAAAATTATTTGGACCCAAACCGAAACATGAGTCTCATTAACCTATTCAGACAATGACCTACTTTTCAGCCGATCCGAAGTTTCTCGTGTGAAAGTGAAAATAGACATCCCAAACAACTATGGTTACACTGAATTCCAATTTCTTGTTTCATAAGAAAATTGTATTTGTAAATGAATTTTAATTTTAAACTTTATTAACATCGTAATTCTATATTTTATGGCGAGGTGTAGGCAGCATGACCTTAACAAGACGTCACAGACTGCCCCTGTTTGAAGAGATCCTAAAATGGTTCACAATGCATCTGGCTCACTGGTTACATCTGTTATGTGTTTTTCGCTCTTATTCAGTGTAGTACTGTAACGCACAATGTCATTGATATAATACCAAGTCCGTACCAGACCGCCAAACTTTTCGAGCGGCAGAGCCTCGATTTGAGATTTCCACGATTTCCAGGTTTCCGTTTGTCAGAACTGGCTGTACGACAGAGCACGCTGCACAACGTGTTCGCAGGGATTAGCAGGAGCGTAGTGTTGCAATATACAAGTGCTTAGATGTATCAAATAATACTGATTAATAATTATGTATCCAGTTAAATGAATTGGTCTCAAAATTCTGGACTGGTTATTGTAGTAAGTTGCGCAAAAGGACGGGACCCAGTCAATAGGAAACGAGACTGTTGTGTAATGAATGTTTGGACTTGACGTGTTTTGGGGTCGATTTATGTCGGTATTAGTCTATGTGGAATGTACATGTGTCTTTGAAATCGAATAGATTGTGTGCCCCGTGAAGATCCGGGTTAAAATTGGTCTTCAGCAACCAACCCGTATACCATTTTTGTAGATCGATACTCGTGATGTGATGTACTTGTGTTGAGTGGGGTATAACACAACAAACAAGGAAGTTTATTAGATTAATCCCACAGGTGCCACTTGACACAATGGTCACCCTCTATAAATGACCATAGTTCCAAGTTTCGTTTGCGTTTAGTGTCACAGACATGTCTGAAGGCAGGTGATAAGATGGATACCTGCTTGCTTATGTCACGTTACTTCAACACTTACACAATCAATCGCTCAGTCCCCAATTAATTCAACCCGTGAAGGTCCGGGTTAGAATGTACCTTCAGCGACCCAAGAGGCGACTAACGGGATCGGGTGGCTTGGTTGACACATGTCATCGGTTCCCAATTGTGCAGATCGATGCTCATGCTGTTGATCACTGGATTGTCTGGTCCAGACTCGATTATTTACAGACCGCCACCATATAGCTGGAATATTGGTGAGTGTGGCGTAAAACTCAACTCCTTCGACGCACTCCTTCGACCTCCCACCGACTAACTCACTCACCACTCATTCGATCCCCTTAAACCCATTCACTCACTCACTCATTCGACCCCTACTCACTCACTCGATCCCTACTCATTCACTCCTTCCTCACTCATTCGAAACCAACTCACTCACTCATTCCATCATGCCACCCCACCCCACCCCACCCCTCCCTCACACATACACAAAATCACTCATTTCACAGATCTACACACTCACCATTCCGCCATTCACAGTTACTCACTCATACACTAATTACTCACTCACAGCTGCTAACAAGGATTGCCTACGACCAGAACAACACCAGACTGGCTCTCTCCACCAGCGGCACGACAGGCGGCGTCTACCACAAGGTGGACTTCATCTACAACTACACCGAGGTAACATTGGGTGGCCACGTCCTCCTAACCTTGACCCGAGTTTGAAACGTAAATATATACGCCCTCCTCGATGTGAGACTCAAGGTGTTCTTGTTCAAATTACCCAACATTAAATGTCTTTAAACAGAGTGACTTGAAACATGCCTGTGTGTTTATTGTATCTGGTTCATTTACAATCCTCCATCTTTCCGGTTTCATCTTTGTCGCAGCGGATCCTGTACACTATAGAGGGAGGTAACTGTATAAAGACTCCGCTGACACAGCCGTTCGAGAGACTATGCACTCCAAGTAGGTATTGCGTTCATCTGACTGACTACTCTCCAGAAACTGTGAGTGAATGAGTGAGTGAAACGGTTATATCATGTCGGCTTGAGGTGGGGGATTCCCACACTCATGCAGACACAATGTTGGTTGAGAAGCCTGTATGACTAAGATGCAAGGATCATTGTACGGGCAATCTGACATAAAAGGTTCCTGGTTGGCCCTTGTCGAGTAGCGAGTGAAACCGCCTAAGACGACTGCCCCCCGCCAAAACTTAAACAAATGTAAAGTGATCAAAGCATCTTTCATTTAATAATTTATCAACTGTTATCCAAAAATATATCTTTTTTCAAAAATCATGCTGATGGCATTTGAAACTTTGAGCCAGTCTGATGTTTGCCTATGTTCTTTGGAAAGAAAGGCTGTTCATCAATTGGTAATGATGTGGTTTCACTCACCCACTCACTCACTCAGTCCACTTACTACTACGTACACAACTATGTTGTTCCCACAGAGTGTGGTGGGGTAACCTAGTGGTTAAAGCGTTCGCTCGTAACGTTGAAGGCCCGGGTTCGATTTCCCACATGGGTACATTGTGTAAAGCCCCTTTCTGGTGCCCCAAGTGGTGAGATTGCTGGAATATTGCTAAAATCGGTGCAAAACTCATTCACTCACTCACATTCCCACAGAGGATGCCGTGATGACGTGGGGCAAGACGTGGCTGGGAGGGGCGGGGCCCAACGACGAGCTGTGGATCCTTGGCTTCACCGGACAGCTGAACAACATCAGCTACCACATGTCTTTCAGCCAGTTCCCCATCATTCCGGTGTTTGAGACGCTCATTGGGGACATCAATGGAGGTAAGCTCGCTAGTTCGATTACGAGTCACTATCTTCCATAATCGAGTGGTTACTGCGTTCGCTCGTCACGCCAAAGATCCGGGTTCGATTCTCCACCTCAGTAGAATGTGTGAAGCCCATTTCCGGTGTCCCCCGCCATGATATTGCTGGAATATTGCGAAAAGCGGCTTAAAACCATACTCACTCACATATTGTGCGCGCGCGTGTGTGTGTGTGTGCTTGCGTACGTGCATGCGTGCGTGCTTGTGTATGTAATGCTTTCTGAAAGGGTGGGATTCAATGGATCTCTGCACTGTCCGTACACATTTACCACAGATCTACCTCCACCTGTTCGGGTTTTTGTCTTTTTTTGTTTTTTTCTTTTGTGTTTTATTTTTTACGAGCCATGTTGTAGTTATCATAGCCGTTATCCCCGTAAAAGCGGCGTAAAACTAAACTCACTGACTCACTTTTTATAATCGGGGAGAGGAAGGTCGGTATCTGTCCCTGGGGCGCGTCATACAAAAAACGTTACAATATGGTCATTATTGTTACCCTGGCTGTCACTAGGCAACAAGGGGATAGATCAAGAGCTGATCGCTCCTGTGTCCTGTGTCCTGTTTGTTGTTTAACGCCGCACTCAGCAATTCCCCTGCTATATGGCGGCGGTCTGTAAATAATGGAGTTTGGACCAGACACTCCAGTGATCGACAGCATGAGCAACGATCAACGCAATTGAGATACGATGGCATGTCAACGAGCTGGACCACTCGATCCCGTTAGTCGCCTCTTATGACAAGCATGGGTTACTGAAGATCAATTCTAATCCGGATCTTCACGGGTTTATGTGTCATATGTGAATGAGTGGGGGTATTTAATGTTAAACCCGTGGCATGCTGTGTCACCGTGCTATCGCTATAAGACTGTTTCGTATAAACACAAACCCACACGCATTTACATGTGTGAGATCATCTTGAATCTCATTTCAACTCATCTGATGGTTGGTTCAATCAAGTTTGATTGAAGTGAGTGAAAGAGTATGGTTTTACGTCGCTTTTAGCAATATTCCAGTAATATCATGGCAGGGGACACCAGAAATGGGCTTCACACATTGTACCCAGGTGGGGAATCGAATCCGGGTCTGGTTTAACCACTAGGCTACCCACTGCCCCAGTTCGATTGTACGTTGACAGTGTACAAGGAAATCTATACAACATATTACCGTCCTTACAGATCCGATGTATCAGAACTCCAACTTCATGAACGTCACTGTTGGCATCCAGGACCCGGCAGTGTTCACCCCGCCGCCGTTGTGCAAGGCCGTAGACGTCAAGGTAGTGACAGACGGAGTTGTCGACGTCATGACATGACTTTCGTCGATGTTCTACTCTTGGCCTGTATGATAAGGGAGGGTGTTTCGAACTCACCTAGCCTCATGCTCAATCACTCAATCTGATTGCTAGACTAGTTAATGCTACATCCTATAACTGGTGGCCAGTATTTGCGGGATAGTACAGCATGCGTTATATTTGTAGGATATTAGAAGTTGTTTGCTTCGCGATAACGTTTTGTAAGGATGTAATATCACACTGTAATTAGTTGAAGGATGTTATACCATACGGTAATTAGTTGAAGGATGTAATACCACACGGTAATTAGTTGAAGGATGTAATACCACACGGTAATTAGTTGAAGGATGTAATACCATACGGTAATTATTTGAAGGATGTAATACCATACGGTAATTATTTGAAAAATGGTATATTATGAGGTTAACTATGTGAACCATTGTATATCGTATATTGTATATCGTGAGGTAAACTATTTGAAAGATGGTATATTACGCGGTAAACTATTTGGAAGATGGTATATCGTGAGGTAAACAATTTGAATGATGGTATATCGTGAGGTAAACAATTTGAAAGATGGTATATCGTGAGGTAAACAATTTGAAAGATGGTATATCGTGATGTAAACAATTTGAAAGATGGTATATCGTGAGGTAAACAATTTGAAAGATGGTATATCGTGAGGTAAACAATTTGAAAGATGGTATATCGTGAGGTAAACAATTTGAAAGATGGTATATCGTGAGGTAAACAATTTGAAAGATGGTATATCGTGAGGTAAACAATTTGAATGATGGTATATCGTTGAGGGTAAAACAATTTGAATGATGGTATATCGTGAGGTAAACAATTTGAAAGATGGTATATCGTGAGGAAAACAATTTGAAAGATGGTATATCGTGAGGTAAACAATTTGAAAGATGGTATATCGTGAGGTAAACAATTTGAAAGATGGTATATCGTGAGGTAAACAATTTGAATGATGGTATATCGTGAGGTAAACAATTTGAAAGATGGTATATCGTGAGGTAAACAAGTTGAAAGATGGTACATCGTAAGGTAAACAATTTGAAAGAAAGTATATCGTGAGGTAAACAATTTGAAAGATGGTATATCATGAGGTAAACCATTTGAAAGATGGTATATCGTGAGGTAAACAATTTGAAAGATGGTATATCGTGAGGTAAACAATTTGAAAGATGGTATATCGTGAGGTAAACAATTTGAAAGATGGTATATCGTGAAGTAAACTATTTGAAAGATGGTATATCGTGAGGTAAACAATTTGAAAGATGGTATATCGTGAGGTAAACAATTTGAAGATGGTATATCGTGAGGTAAACAATTTGAATGATGGTATATCGTAGAGGTAAACAATTTGAATGATGGTATATCGTGAGGTAAACAATTTGAAAGATGGTATATCAAAGAGGAAAAACAATTTGAAAGATGGTATATCGTGAGGTAAACAATTTGAAATGGTATATCGTGGGGTAAACAATTTTGAATGATGGTATATCGTGGGGTTAACAATTTGAATGATGGTATATCGTGAGGTAAACAATTTGAAAGATGGTATATCATGAGGTAAACAATTTGAAAGATGGTATATCGTGAAGGGTAAATAAACAATTTGAATGATGGTATATCGCGGATGGGTATATCGTGAAATTAAACGAATTTGAAAGATATGGTATATCGAAAATCAATTTGAATGATGGTATATCGTGAGGTAAACAACTTGAATGATGGTATATCGCGAGGTAACAAGTTGAGGTAAACAATTTGAAAGATGAGTTATCGGGCAATATCGTGAGGTAAACAATTTTGAAATGATGGTATATCATCGGAGGTAAACAATTTGAAAGATGGTATATCATGAGGTAAACAATTTGAAAGATGGTATATCGTGAGGTAAACAATTTGAAAGATGGTATATCGTGAGGTAAACAATTTGAAAGATGGTATATCGTGAGGTAAACAATTTGAAAGATGGTATATCGTGAAGTAAACTATTTGAAAGATGGTATACCGTGAGGGTAAACGAATTTGAAAGATGGTATATCGTGAGGTAAACAATTTGAAAGATGGTATATCGTGAATATAAACTATTTGAAAGATGGTATATCGTGAGGTAAACAATTTGAAAAGATGGTATATCGTGAGGTAAACTATTTGAAAGATGGTATCGTGAGGTAAGTGAAATTTTAAAAGATGGTATATCGTGAGGTAAACAATTTGAAAGATGGTATATCGTGAGGTAAACAATTTGAAATATGGTATATCGTGAGGTAAACAAGTTGAAAGATGGTATATCGTGAAGTTAACTATTTGAAAGATGGTGTATCGTGAGGTGTGAGGTAAACAATTTGAAAGATGGTATATCGTGAGGAAAAACAATTTGAAAAGATGGTATATCGTGAGGGTAAACAATTTGAAAGATGGTATATCGTGAGGTAAACAATTTGAAAGATGGTATATCGTGAGGTAAACAATTTGAATGATGGTATATCGTGAGGTAAACAATTTGAAAGATGGTATATCGTGAGGTAAACAATTTGAAAGATGGTATATCGTGAGGTAAACAATTTGAAAGATGGTATATCGTGAGGTAAACAATTTGAAGATGGTATATCGTGAGGTAAACTAGTTGAAAGATGGTACATCGTGAGGTAAACTATTTGAAAGATTGTATATCATGAGGTAAACTATTTGAATGATGGTATATCATGAGGTAAACTATTTGAAAGATGGTATATCATGAGGTAAACAATTTGAAAGATGGTATATCGTGAGGTAAACAATTTGAAAGATGGTATATCGTGAGGTAAACAATTTGAAAAGATGGTATATCGTGAGGTAAACAATTTGAAAGATGGTATATCATGAGGTAAACTATTTGAAAGATGGTATATCGTGAGGTAAACCATTTGAAAGATGGTATATCATGAGGTAAACAATTTGAAAGATGGTATATCATGAGGTAAACTATTTGAAAGATGGTATATCATGAGGTAAACAATTTGAAAGATGGTATATCATGAGATAAACTATTTGAAAGATGGTATATCGTGAGGTAAACTATTTGAAAAGATGGTATATCGTGAGGTAAACTATTTGAAAGATGGTATATCGTGAGGTAAACAATTTGAAAGATGGTATATCATGAGGTAAACTATTTGAAAGATGGTATATCATGAAGTAAACTATTTGAAAGATGGTATATCATGAGGTGAAACTATTTGAAAGATGGATATATCGTGAAAGGTAAACAATTTGAAAGATGGTATATCGTGAGGTAAACTATTTGAAAGATGGTATATCGTGAGGTAAACAATTTGAAAGACATGATAAACTATTTGAAAGATGGTATATCGTGAGGTAAACAATTTGAAAGATGGTATATCGTGAGGTAAACAATTTGAAAGATGGTATATCGTGAGGTAAACTATTTGAAAGATGGTATATCGTGACGTAACCTTTTTGGAAGATGGTATATCGTGACGTAAACTATTTGGAAGATGTTATATCATGCGGTAATTATTTGAAGAATGTCTTAAAGTACGGTGATTATTTTGAAGAGTGTTACAACACGCTGTAATTCTGTAAGGAACTGACAGTCAAGGCCAGTTGTTTGAAGGGTCAGGTCGCTAAAGTTATCAGTTCACCAAAATTCAGTGTTAATATAGTAGATTGAATTTGTACCCAGTCGATAATTATTGAGGTCATGCTATCACTACACGGCTGGTAAACAATTTGTATATCCGGAAGCACGCTCTTTCTCTCATGGGGCACTCGCCCGCATATATGAATCTTGCATCAGTAAACATGTGGATATATACTACTGTTTAATGTTTTATTACACACACAAACGCGCATACACGCCATGTGCACACACGTAGGTTCACACACCTACACACATTGCTTTATAATTTTACATCTTAATATATAAAAGAGTACAAGACTGGTGTTTGTATGCCGACTGTGTTGTCCTCATAACAAAGCATTATGCAGCCACGAGCTTTACTTGGTGTCCTGGCTTCTCAGGTATCCGGATAGATGAGGTCTGTCTGATTGAGGTTACCTTTGTTTCAGCCACCCGACAGCTCCACCCGACGTTCTCATGGTATCCTGAAAATCTAGGACTCGCTCGTAGGATTTACCATTTAGAAATAAAGAATATTGGTATTAACTTGTGTAATGCCACCAGTTGTTTCAACACAGTCGGCGAGTCTGTGAGTGAGTGAGTGAGTGAGTGTATACATCTAGAATGTGACGGATTATGCTTACCTCCATCATTAAATGATACCGCACAACGATCAGGTTTTAACTGGTTAACTAATAGTTGATGTTAGGTAATAATTTCGATTTTTAAAACTATGTTTGGAATAACGAGAAAATAATCGAAACTAAGAACAAATCTGAACGTATTCAAAGTAACGCGGAAAACCCCGAAACTTCGAGTAAATAAGTAATATAACGAATACAATATCAGAATTTCGACTTTTGAAATAAATTTGAAATAACGAGAAAATATTAGAAATTACGAATATATAAACGAAGTATATAAAAAATAAAAATTTAAAAAAGAAACGAATTATCGAGAAATTTCGGTTTATAAATAAAGATCCGTGCTTTCCAAGCAATTATACGGGTTTCGTATTGAGCAGAATGTACTGACCAAGAGTACATTTCATTCTTGTTGGCAGGTGTTCGTGAATCAAAATGTGAGGAATAACCCCTTGCATTTCCGTATAAATGTCTTGCCATATTGTATAACACTATACCACCAGGCATAGATGACCTATCAAACATCTCATCTGCCTTTTGCTATATTCTGTTTATCACTACACGCACCACCAATCAGCCCTCTAGTAGTGGGTGTTTGTACAGGTAACAGACAGTATGATTAGTTGGCGATGTCACGTGCTTATACGTCACTGTCCCGGGGCATGCTGGGTATCGTTATGTTCCACTAGCAAATAGAGCAAGTTGCATGCTTATTTAAGATGAAACTTCAGCTAGCAGTCACGTGTGTGGGACTGATCTCGAATCATTGATGTGTTGTTTAAAGATGAAATGTAAACGAGAGTTTTCGAATCCAGTGGTTGACATTATGAGCACCGATCAACGCATTAGGTGAGTGAGTGAGTTGGGTTTTACGCCGCTTTTAGCGATATTCCAGCAATATCATGGCGGGGGACACCAGAATCAACGTATTAGGGATACGATGACATTTGTCAACCCACCCGGTCACTCGTCTCTCATGGACTATCGCCGTCATATAGCTGGAATATTGCTGAGTGCAGGGTAAAACTAAACTCACTCACTCACTCATGGACTGATGTTTTTTACCGGATCTTCACGGGTTTGTTCCAGCATGGCGAAGGCAACATATATCTGACAATACCTTAAACAAAAGGAAACTGTAACAAATACATTCTTCTATGTATGAGTGAGTTTGCTCTAACGCCATTTAAACAGTATTTCAGTTATTTCGCTGTATGTATCAGTGTGAAAGGAAAGCCGTACGTGACGACTGTCTCACACGTGTATTACTGTGGTGAAACATACGAGCACGGTGTGGCGCTAACAAACCGAGAACCATAATGAGTGTCAATTTTGGATTTGAACCCATGATCATACGTTTTGAGACCCGACTACGGAATAAAGTTACACAGCTAATTGGGCACATGTGAAGATCCGGTTTAGAACTGATCTTCGGGAACCAATGCTTGTCGTAAGAGGCGACTGACGGGAGGATCGGGTGGTCAGGCTCGCTGAGTTGGTTGACACGTGTCATAGTATCGTAACTACCTAGATCGAGGTTCATGCAGTTGATCACTGGATTGTCTGGTCCAGACTCGATATTTACAGACCATCGCCATATTGCTGGAATATTGCTGAGTGCGGCGTTAAACAACGAACAAACAAATTTGGCAACATCAGCTCCTTTGATACCCTTTGTCATAAGAGTCATCAGTTAATGATTCTGATGTGTACTTAATTGTGAAAATGACATGAACTGGAGTTTGGATCACGCCATGCTTCATACAATAGCGGGGCGGTGGGGTAGCCGTGTGGTTAAAGCGTTGGCTCGTCACGCCGAAGACCCGGGTTCGAATCCCCACATGGGTACATTGTGTGAAGCTTATTTCTGGTGTCCCCCGCCGTGATGTTGCTGGAATATTGCTAAAAGCGGCGTAAAACCAAACTCAGTCAGTCAATCAGTCATACAATAGCAAATATAAAAACAGCAACATACGTTGTAACAATAAGTTCTTAAATTTCATATTTGCACCGATGTTTGAGTCGCGAATCATCACCATTCTGCCCAGACTCAGTTTTATCCTACAAAGACTGGGCGAACTCATAATATAAACAGATGTGTCTTCATTAACAACAGCCCGTTGCACGATCCATTACTTGCCGGAAATAAAGAATATGTCGGATGTAAATATGCCCTTTACTTTGTAAACATGTGGGTGATATTTACTGGTTAAAAAAACTGACAGTCTGTAAACACAGAAACGATTTAGACTGGAACTTCCACGAGGATGGCTCGATCTGGCATCGCACAGAGTCTTTGTATAATTCCACAGGCAACGTGTATTGCCATAACGCTAATATATGACGTCACAACAGGTGACGTGACGTCATGGATATATCACTTACAGTTGCATGTTTGTGATATAATGTTTTAGGATCTCGGTGACCTTGACCTTCTAATTTGTCAGCAGACAGACATAATGTCAGAGTGACGTGGTAGACGTTGGATTCACGTGAATGTATGGATGGACTGAACCCTTGAAGTAGAGCGTGTCTGCTGTAAATGTTTGCGAGAATCTTCGACTCCTGGAAACGTCACGTGACAACTTTTGGCATGTTATTCCCTACTATTTATTGGGCTAGGTGAGATGTAATGGGGTTTTCATCCATACTGAGGGCGGTGGGGAAAGCTTGTGATTAACGCGATCGCTCTTCACGCCGAAAACCCGGGTACACATGGGTGCAATCTGTGAAGCATATCTGGTATTGCTGGAACATTGCTGAAACTGATGGACTGATGTTTTTTACCGGATCTTCACGGGTTTGTTCCAGCATGGCGAAGGCAACAAATATCTGACAATACCTTAAACAAAGGAAACTGTAACAAATACATTCTTCTATGTATGAGTGAGTTTGCTTTAACGCCATTTAAACAGTATTTCAGTTATTTCGCTGTATGTATCAGTGTGAAAGGAAAGCCGTACGTGACGAAGTGTCTCACACGTGTATTACTGTGGTGAAACATACGAGCACGGTGTGGCGCTAACAAACCGAGAACCATCATGAGTGTCAATCTTGGATTCGAACCCATGATCATACGTTTTGAGACCCGACTACGGAATAAAGTTACACAGCTAATTGGGCACCTGTGAAGATCCGGGTTAGAACTTATCTTCAGGAACCCACGCTTGTCGTAAGAGGCGACTGACAGGAGGATCGGGTGGTCGTTGAATGCTCGCTGACTTGGTTGACACGGTGTCATCGTATCGTAACTACCTAGACCGAGGTTTATGCTGTTGATCACTGGATTGTCTGGTCCAGACTCGATATTTACAGACCATCGCCATATTGCTGGAATATTGCTGAGTGCGGCGTTAAACAAAGAACAAACAAATTTGGCAACATGAGCTCCTTTGTCATAAGAGTCATCAGTTAATCATTCTGATGTGTACTTAATTGTGAAAATGACATGTACTGGAGTTTGGATCACGCCATGCTTCATACAATAGCGGGGCGGTGGGGTAGCCGTGTGGTTAAAGCGTTGGCTCGTCACGCCGAAGACCCGGGTTCGAATCCCCACATGGGTACATTGTGTGAAGCCCATTTCTGGTGTCCCCCGCCGTGATGTTGCTGGAATATTGCTAAAAGCGGCGTAAAACCAAACTCAGTCAGTCAATCAGTCATACAATAGCAAATATAAAAACAGCAACATACGTTGTAACAATAAGTTCTTAAATTTCATATTTGCACCGATGTTTGAGTCGCGAATCATCACCATTCTGCCCAGACTCAGTTTTATCCTACAAAGACTGGGCGAACTCATAATATAAACAGATGTGTCTTCATTAACAACAGCCCGTTGCACGATCCATTACTTGCCGGAAATAAAGAATATGTCGGATGTAAATATGCCCTTTACTTTGTAAACATGTGGGTGATATTTACTGGTTAAAAAAACTGACAGTCTGTAAACACAGAAACGATTTAGACTGGAACTTCCACGAGGATGGCTCGATCTGGCATCGCACAGAGTCTTTGTATAATTCCACAGGCAACGTGTATTGCCATAACGCTAATATATGACGTCACAACAGGTGACGTGACGTCATGGATATATCACTTACAGTTGCATGTTTGTGATATAATGTTTTAGGATCTCGGTGACCTTGACCTTCTAATTTGTCAGCAGACAGACATAATGTCAGAGTGACGTGGTAGACGTTGGATTCACGTGAATGTATGGATGGACTGAACCCTTGAAGTAGAGAGTGTCTGCTGTAAATGTTTGCGAGAATCTTCGTCTCCTGGAAACGTCACGTGACAACTTTTGGCATGTTATTCCCTACTATTTATTGGGCTAGGTGAGATGTAATGGGGTTTTCATCCATACTGAGGGCGGTGGGGAAAGCTTGTGATTAACGCGATCGCTCTTCACGCCGAAAACCCGGGTACACATGGGTGCAATCTGTGAAGCATATCTGGTATTGCTGGAACATTGCTGAAACTGATGGACTGATGTTTTTTACCGGATCTTCACGGGTTTGTTCCAGCATGGCGAAGGCAACAAATATCTGACAATACCTTAAACAAAAGGAAACTGTAACAAATACATTCTTCTATGTATGAGTGAGTTTGCTTTAACGCCATTTAAACAGTATTTCAGTTATTTCGCTGTATGTATCAGTGTGAAAGGAAAGCCGTACGTGACGAAGTGTCTCACACGTGTATTACTGTGGTGAAACATACGAGCACGGTGTGGCGCTAACAAACCGAGAACCATCATGAGTGTCAATCTTGGATTCGAACCCATGATCATACGTTTTGAGACCCGACTACGGAATAAAGTTACACAGCTAATTGGGCACCTGTGAAGATCCGGGTTAGAACTGATCTTCAGGAACCCACGCTTGTCGTAAGAGGCGACTGACGGGAGGATCGGGTGGTCAGGCTCGCTGACTTGGTTGACACGTGTCATCGTATCGTAACTACCTAGACCGAGGTTTATGCTGTTGATCACTGGATTGTCTGGTCCAGACTCGATATTTACAGACCATCGCCATATTGCTGGAATATTGCTGAGTGCGGCGTTAAACAACGAACAAACAAATTTGGCAACATGAGCTCCTTTGTCATAAGAGTCATCAGTTAATCATTCTGATGTGTACTTAATTGTGAAAATGACATGAACTGGAGTTTGGATCACGCCATGCTTCATACAATAGCGGGGCGGTGGGGTAGCCGTGTGGTTAAAGCGTTGGCTCGTCACGCCGAAGACCCGGGTTCGAATCCCCACATGGGTACATTGTGTGAAGCCCATTTCTGGTGTCCCCCGCCGTGATGTTGCTGGAATATTGCTAAAAGCGGCGTAAAACCAAACTCAGTCAGTCAATCAGTCATACAATAGCAAATATAAAAACAGCAACATACGTTGTAACAATAAGTTCTTAAATTTCATATTTGCACCGATGTTTGAGTCGCGAATCATCACCATTCTGCCCAGACACAGTTTTATCCTACAAAGACTGGGCGAACTCATAATATAAACAGATGTGTCTTCATTATCAACACTAGACCGTTGCACGATCCATCACTTGCCGGAAATAAAGAATATGTCGGATGTAAATATGCCCTTTACTTTGTAAACATGTGGGTGATATTTACTGGTTAAAAAAACTGACAGTCTGTAAACACAGAAACGATTTAGACTGGAACTTCCACGAGGATGGCTCGATCTGGCATCGCACAGAGTCTTTGTATAATTCCACAGGCAACGTGTATTGCCATAACGCTAATATATGACGTCACAACAGGTGACGTGACGTCATGGATATATCACTTACAGTTGCATGTTTGTGATATAATGTTTTAGGATCTCGGTGACCTTGACCTTCTAATTTGTCAGCAGACAGACATAATGTCAGAGTGACGTGGTAGACGTTGGATTCACGTGAATGTATGGATGGACTGAACCCTTGAAGTAGAGAGTGTCTGCTGTAAATGTTTGCGAGAATCTTCGACTCCTGTAAACGTCACGTGACAACTTTTGGCATATTATTCCCCTACCATTTATTTATTTACCGTTCACGGATAAACCTGGAGACGTCACTCTAGGTCAGATGTCACTGATGGTAATTAAAGTGACATTTGAATGTTGTAAATGTATAAAATGTATTAAATGAAGTCAATAGGTTTTGCCGCTCTAGGATATCCCTGGAGACATCGCTCCAGGTCAGATGATGTGGTCAGTGATGGCGACTGGTGCTGTCTGACAGACGAGAGGGGGGAGACACCGCGGTGTTTAATCAGTCGATAGATGCAGGAATTAATGAACTGGCCGCAGAGGAGATGGCGTGGATATTGCTCTAATGGAGATTTGTCTGTTTCTCATGGTCAAGTTCATCACAAGCGTCGGACACTGAAGATTAACGTTTCTGTCTTGATGGGAATGGAATGAGGTGGAAGAGTGTTGTCGTCTGATTGTAATGCTGGTCGTCCAAAGGCCATTGTGTATCGTCTGAGTCTCAAGTTAGATATAACAGGCATTAACACATTCTCGTCACGCTATGTCGTCTGTCTGTATTGCCGGATACACAGTAATTTTGTAAGTCTTCTTAATGCTTACCCACATTCCGGCGTATCCTTTGTTTTGGTTTGTCGTCAGTGATAATGTCGACTGTAAACTTGTTAAAATAATCCAGATCTATGGCAGTTGAATGGTTGGAGGGAGCTACTAACTAACTTCATGTGATTGAAGGTATTCAGATGGACCGTGTTGTCGTCTGCCACTGGTTCAGCTCGTATCGAGATCATTAGAGATGGTCAGTGCTTCCCGCCGAAAAGACGTGAGTCACAATATGTCGTCTGCACCTACGTCAAGGTTAAACAGGTCAGTCGTCAATATCCACGGTGTTGTGTCACCTCTCTGTTCACACCGGGTGTATAAGCAGAGCAAGTCGTTTGCGTTAAATTGGTTTATTGACAATGCTTCCCTTTTATAAAAAATAATAACAACTATATTCATTGTAATTTTTCAAAGAATTCCAGTTTAAGAGTTATATTTGGGTATAACCTGAGACAGACAAAATAGCGCGCAAGTCTTGAGCTCTAAGAAGTATATAAAGAAACCATAAGGATGACGTTGCGGTTTTGTTCTTGATTTGATTTAAACATATTTATTCAAGAGAATGGATTGGGTACAAGTTATGCCAACTTAGTGAAACCCTCTCCTATTTACAGTGCTTACATGTAAAAGTGAAACAAACTATATGTACAGGGATAGAAAGATATATACAAAATGATATATACAATACAATGAATACATGAATTAGTTAGATCATACACATTATATCCAATCACTTAACCTTTTGGAATTTGATATATATTTTTGAACTTTGTTCTTGAATACGGTTTTGTTCAAGTAAGTCACTCACCGTGCACTGACCCTGCATCTTAAACAAATGGAACTGACGCAGCTGTGGGGACCCTAGGATTCTCGTGATTTCTCGATTACCGAGTAATACTCAGCTATAGAACTTCATCAAACATCCTGAACATCTAGAAAAGATGAAGTCATTCCTGGAGTGGAGAACGATTTGCTGTGGATTCTGCAGCTGGTTAAGACTTCGCATCTTCTCCCTACGATGAAAGAGGTGTTCGCTTAACGTCCTCCAGGTAAAGCTGTTCCTCCATCCGACGTATAAACATCAACAAACAACACCCAGCATCAAACACAAGCGTGCCTGTTTCTAAAGAGCCCCGCATCTCGTGGTCATCAACACAACACTGCTCAGTACTGACCCCTGTGACCTACTGGTGTCTGGCACGTGCACCATCAGCACGTGCACCTTTAACGCACATAATTAGCCACAGGTTCCAAACGGCTGTATCCGACATTAGCCCTCAATGTTTGAACAGTGCTTGCTGAAGGCGATGTGGGTGAATCGTTACGTGATGTCTGATAGTATATTCTGATGTCATGATGACGTCATACAGATAATGATAACATACCATTCATACTGGTCATGAGTAAGTGAGTTTAGTTTTACGCCGCTTTTAGCAATACCCCAGCAATATCACGGCGGAGACACCAGAAATGGGCTTCACACATTAACCAATGTGAGGAATCGAACCTGGGCCTTCAGCGTGAGGAGCGAACGCTTTAACCACTATGCTACCCCACCTCCCCAACACCAGACAGAGAGGGGCCCAACAAGAAATACTTTTTAATCATGTTCCGCCCACTTTCCAAAACGGCCGTTTTCAGATACAGTCCGTTTGAGTCAGAAACGGACCGATGAATTGCAAATTTTATCATTGTACAAAATTGCCACATAAATATATATCGTACACATGTTTATCATTTACTAATACCCAACAGCTTTCTTATTTTTTAAAATTTGCCGGACTCCACCAAAAAAGTTGTTTAAGAAACTATCATAATTGAAAACGCAAAAGTTGTTATCTGTCGCGGCGGGGTGAAACCGCAGAAACGGAACACAAATATAAGAAAGCTGTTGGGTATTAGTAAATGATAAACATGTGTACTATATATATTTATGTGGCAATTTTGTACAATGATAAAATTTGCAATTCATCGGTCCGTTTCTGACTCAAACGGTCTGTAGTCGTTTGTTGTCATACGATTTGATCAACATGTTGACGGATGTCTTCAAAGATTATCTGTTTATTTAATTTTATTTTCTGCTATTGTCATTTCTGGATGTCTTTATGCTCACTGTTCTGCCTCTTCTCAGAACGTCATAAACCCAGGTCTTCTTGGAACAGCGGGCTAAACACAAAATGAACGAATCATGAGCAGATTGCGAGGTGAAACAGAACTTTAAGTTACAGAGTTTGAGGCACTAATTTGTTCTGGTAAGAGCATGTACTTTATATCGGGCTAACACTTGCTGACTTGAAGGTAGGTTGGTTCCACATACAAAGCAAGGATTCCGGTCAATCGGAAAACACTTTACTTGTGGCCTCGACAGGTTTTGTTCTATCTGTACCCAACGAACATTTCAACTTCAATTGGTGCTGGTTATACATCAGAAGAGTGAGTTAGTGAATATAGTTTTACGCCGCTTTTAGCAATATTTCAGTAATATCACGACAGGGGACACCAGAAATGGGCTACACACATTGTACCCATGTGGGGAATCGAACCCGGGTCTTGTGCGTGACGAGCGAACGCTTTAACCACTAGGCCTCCCCACCTCCCCTATAGCAGAAGGAGGGAAGGCAATGTGAAATCAAACGATAACTGAGTATAGTTTTACTACGCCTCAATGTTCCAGGAAGGTCGTCGTGGAGAATACCGTCACATTGTAACCTGATGTGGAATCGAACCCAGGTCCAATCGTGACTGGTGAACACTTAAACCACCCAAGGGTTCTGATAAGACTACCTCGTCTGTGAAACATACCCACAAGTATTTAGCCTGTTAGTTTAAGCGTTTCCTTGTTCGAGCCCCCAAGTTGGTGAAATATGTGAAGTCCAATTCAGGTGAGGTGAGGTGAAATTGGGTTTAACGTCGTGCTGGAGAATATTTCGCTCATATGACGACGTGCATGCGTGTGTATGTGTATGTGCGGCTGCTTGTACTAGCCCAGACTGAAGCTGGTTTTATAGTGCTAGCCCACTGAGATACCATGCCGCAGTGAAGCATGAATACCCCACTCAGACACATTATACTGACTCCGAGCCGACCAGTCCTTGTTGTACCCATTAATGCCGAGCGCCAGGCAGGGACCAACAAGTACCATATTTTAACGTCTTTCGGTATGACGCGGTCGGGGATTGAACCCGCGACCTTCCGCTCTCCGGGCGGACGCTCTAACTACTACACCACGGAGGCGGTCACTCAGAGGTTTCAAATGAAATGTGGTATATACCTATCATTGGGTTGGTTTAGTGTTTTGGATGTAATATTCTCCCAGTCACTATAGCATATGTCTTGCATTGACTCCAATGGGTTATGCATGTCTCACAAATCAAAACATTGATTGAACAACAGTCTCGTTTCCTGTTGAATGGGTTCCGTCCTATTGCACAAATTAGTACAATAACCAGTCCAGAATTTTTAGACCAATTCATTTAACTGGATACATAAATATTAATCAGTATTATTTGATACATCTAAGCATTTGTATATTGCAACACTACGCTCCTTATAATCCTTGCAAACTTGTCGTGCAGCGTGCTCTGTCGTACAGCTTACTCTCACAAACAGAAACCTGGAAATCGTGGAAATCTCAAAACGAGGCTCTGCCGCTCGAAATATTTGGCGGTCTGGTACGGACTTGATATTATATCAATCACATTGTGCGTTACAGAACTAAACCGTCCGAATAAGCGCAAAAAACACAACGGATGTAACCAGTGTCGTTACATCGTGCTGGAGAATATTTCGCTCATATGACGACGTGCATGCGTGTGTATGTGTATGTGCGGCTGCTTGTACTAGCCCAGACTGAAGCTGGTTGTATAGCGCTAGCCCACTGAGATACCACGCCGCAGTGAAGCATGAATACCCCACTCAGACACATTATACTGACTCCGAGCCGACCAGTCCTTGTTGTACCCATTAATGCCGAGCGCCAGACAGTGACCAACAAGTACCATATTTTAACGTCTTTTTGGTATGATGGGGTCGGGGATCGAACCCGCGACCTTCCATTTCAGGAGTGTCTCGACGTAACATTGATGAAATATTTTTAAAACCATATTACAATACCAGCTCACTCACTAATACATTTAAAATGTCCAAGCAAGTCTAGATTCATTGGGTTCCCTAATAATATATATGAAAACTGCTGCTGATATCACGATGCACCGATTGTAACGTTTCCTCACAATCATAACTTATGGAACAGTTTGCTACAGTCAACCCACCTCGTAGTTCGCCCCCTTGCAGCTAGGTGGCGGGACGAACACATCCGGGTTCTTGATTCCAATCGTTGTGTTGACGAAGGCATAGTTAGAAAACATATACTCTGCCAGAAAAATGAGATGGTTTATTAAATGATATAAGTGACAAACTTTATTACAGAACAAAAGGATCTAAATATCTAACAAAACTAGATTCCATTGTAAGATCATATGCATGTGTTTATGAATCACTATCAGACATGCTGATATCTGGTATTCGCGACAATGTGGTCGAATCCTTTCCCACCAGTGACACCCGTCATAAACACATGCATGCTGCAAGGCAAGTAAATTGTTCACTTAAACAGACACGAAAACAGTGCCACAAGTCAAACTTGGGAATGGAGTATTTTTTAACACTGATGCATCAAATTTGTAAATGATCTCTAAAGGTAAAACTAAAAGTCTGGAGTTGCTGGAATAATACCAGATATAAAGGATGAGTGAGTTTAGTTTTACCGCTTTTAGCAATATTCCAGCAATATCACAGGGGGGTGGTACACCCGAAATGGGCTTTACGCACTGTACCTATGTAGGGTATCCCACTTGGCTACCCCACCGCCATATACAGCGTAAATGACTCTTTCCCACCTCCCCTAAAACTGATCATCATAACCCCGCCCTGCTTGTCACAAAATCAATTACACCCCCACCCCTTCCCTTCCGATAGTCTTTAAGTATATGTTTCTAAATATTACTACCCCACCCCATCCCCAACCCCATAATTTATGAACGGTCCCTAAAGGAGAAGCTGACTATTGGAATGTTGAAGTAACCCTAAATGTCACACAGACCTTGGAGAGTGTAATGTCACTGTGACCCTTTAAGCACAGATCTATATATGAACGCAGTTAAACTGTTTTGGTCTCGTTAATTCTGGCTCAGGTGGGTAAATCTATTTATAAACCTTTTAATACCTTTAATCCACGTTCTTGCGTCATCGCCATAGTTACCATTTAAGATGTAAACACACGCATATGGCGCAGAATATCTCTTTCGTTGCTCGAATATGTGCCAAACTGGTGCAATAAATAGGAGTTTGGAATCGAACACTGAAAGACAGTAGACAATTCAAAGAAGTGGTAAATGGGAGTTATTTTCGCTGTTGTCTGGGGAAGGGATGGGGAACGTGTTCTGTAATCACCGTGCCAATTACCTGCGTCAAACTGAAATATGAATCACAGGTCAACTGGCTCTCCTATTTACTGTGTCACAATCTAAGCGCACTAATGCCTCTTCGTGGTTGTGATAGACTGATACATTTGTTAAAATTGGATGGTTCTTAGGGACCGATCATAATTTAAAAAGTTATGCTTAAAAATTATGGGATGGGAGGGGAGGGTAATTGATTTTGTACATGACAAGCAGGGGGGTCACTTACATTGTACATGGATTGGGGTGGGTGGGTGGGGTGTTGGGTGTTTCACATCGTACATGCTTCTCCATGTAAATCACCACCACCGACCCGAGCCATAAATTATGAACGGTCCCTTATTGCAAATAGTCATAATGGGGAGTGAGCCAAATAACGCTTTCTGAACGAAAGTGTAATATCATTTAAAAAGTGCCTGCACAGCTTGCTCTGACGTCATTACTCACGACAGGTACAGTGCACCTGTATCATGTGATCACGTTGTGTCCTCTATATTGCACCTGCCTGAGGTAACCAATATGTCTTGTAAGTGATTAGCATCTAACAACTATCACAGTGTGGAACCGACTCGAATTAACCATACATTAACGTGCTGTTACGATTCTGAACCCGTCCGACCACTGAACATTTCATTAACCAAGCAAATGGAGTTTAAGTATTAAATTCGATTTCCAGAACAGAGGGGCCCAAAATGGGTTCCCCTGAAGATACCTCATCTGTATCATAGATAATTTGGCTTTTGAGCTACAGTACATAGCCCCAGTACATATAGTCTTAGAAAGACGCAGTCACCTCCGTTAATAACTCCGTAGATTGTCTCAAACACCGGCATGTGGTCGTACGTAGTCTGCAGGATGTATCTGATGCCTTCCTCTGTGCCTCGGAATTCTTGAATCCATACTGCGTTGTCGTAGTCCATGCCGTATCTGGTCTTGTCCCAGCTGAAGTTGGCGTCCCCTGAGGACGAGGATGTGAAGTGACGTAAACTGGGATTTAACGCCGATTGCACGATCATTGCATTCATACAGCAATAGGCATCTCTACGTCAGGCTGGTTATGCTTGTGAGAGAAAATCCAGTATAACATATATTGACTCCGAAACGACTCGCCCTATTATCCACGTACTGCAAAGCGCTAGGCAGGGAAAAACAAGTACCATCTTTTGGTATAACGCAAAATCGAA
This sequence comes from Haliotis rubra, assembly GCF_003918875.1. Classification (NCBI taxonomy): domain Eukaryota; kingdom Metazoa; phylum Mollusca; class Gastropoda; order Lepetellida; family Haliotidae; genus Haliotis; species Haliotis rubra. Next base: position 357,696 of record NW_025767065.1, on the reverse strand, counting down.
CCACTTCTGTCAATAGGACACGTACCCGTGAAGATCCGGGTTAAAATGATCTTCAGCAACCCAGGCTTGTCGTAAGAGGCAACTAACGGGATCGGGTAGTCAGGCTCGCTGACTTGGTTGACACATGTCATCGTATCCCTGTTGCGTAGATCGATTCTCATGGTGTTGAACATGATTGTCTGGTCCAGATTCGATTATTTATTGACCACCATATAGTTGGACTATTGCTGAGTGCTGTGTTAAGCAACAAACAAAAATGTTCTCGAAATCGGACACGTACTTACGTGGAATGCATGCTTTTCTGAAAGTTTCATTCAGCAGGACTTTTCTGCAGGTGTCGTTTTCGACTATGTACAATGTTTTCTGGAACAAAATTACATATTTTAAACATACTTTATCAACATACTTATTTTGGTCCATTCAAGGAGGGCACGGGTGGCCAAGTTGTCGAAGGCGCTGTTGAGCTGCACTCTTGGGCTCGAACCCTTTCCTCGTCGGTTATATTTCTAGGTTTGTCAGCTCCATGGGTCATATAAGTTAAATATTAAAAGTGAATCGAAACATTTTTTTAAGGACAGACAACTTCTTTATTGCAACAGATGCACCGTGTTGGTGTAGATGCTAACACGTGACTTGCTTGACAATGGGGTTAGCGTCTACACCTAAACGTTGTATATATTGCAATAATGAAGTTGTCTAAACATAAACAAATATTCTCCTTCATCAAACCAGCTTCCTAATGCCACTCAAAAGAGGTAAGATGAATATTGTTCAAAGTGCATTAAGCGGAAAATACTCACTCACATGTGTGTAATCGTAGATTTTCTGGACTTCTGGTGATTGTCCGTCTTGTGGCTGTGTGGTCGCTATTCTCGAATGATTCTGGTCGTACGATATTTTGAAGCTGCTCTGTAGTTAGAAAATATTACATCCTATAGGCGTTTGGCAGCCTGTGAGATGCGACTTCAAATATCAATTACTGTCGGTCCAGACTTGATTCCTTAATCCACCGTCATATGACTGGAATAATGCTGAGCGCTACGTTAACCAATCAGGTAGTCGATACAGGTCAGTGTCAACAAAGGTAATAACCACTTGTGGTGAGATGATTTCAGTAACGGACCAAATTTCAAGCGGACTGCGAATTGTAATATGTCTTATCTTGCCTCTAAACAAAACATTTCCTTCATATTTTCATTAGATTTGTGATTAGACACCATCATAATAAAGAACACGACTCCGATGTTTTTGTTTGAGTTTTTTCAACTTATTGTTCAAGATAGCGTTAAACCAATACAAAACATTCTGTGAACTCACAAACGTCTTAATGACGTCACAGTGTAAAGAATATTTTGTCGACTATATTAGCCAGTGAGAGCGTCTGTGTGAAGACGTATGTATCAGGGATTCCGTGAATGTCTCGGATAATCGCAACTGTCTTGACGAAATAACAGTAAACTTGCCTACCGTTTCCATGTTAGGAACGTCATTCTTGATGACTCCTTGCAGTGTGCGCTGTACCGACTCCCACTGAGGTAGGGAGCACCAGTCAAACGGTAAACTGCACGTGCTCGCTGTCACCATGCACGTGAAGATCAGGAGTCTGAGGAATGACATGATTCACGGACTGAGGACTGTCTATGAACATGACATTGAAACTAGGCCTCCCTTATCTTATCAGGTCTGTCGGGACACAAGTGTGTATTTTGTAACGAATATTTCAGTATTTGATGTCAGTGTAACAAATGGACATTTTCGAATATCTAAGGAAATTTTTGGTATGTTTTAAAGGGATGCCTATGTGCATACCTAAGAATGTTAAGATTCTTTACTGAAAAACCTTTTCTTATACATTGTAAAATATTTGAAGATTTTTTTAATGAAAAACCTTTCCTTATACCTTGTAAAATATTCGTCTGCTGTCTACAATTCCAGAGTGTCCCATTTTCTGGTGTCCCCCTCCGTGATATTGCTTGAATGTTGCTAAAAGCGGCGTCAAACCATACTCACTCACTCCAGAGTCACACGTGTATGGGGGACCACGTGACTTACTCACTTGTCAATGTGGTTAGATTAATTACAGACGAAAGTGGCGACTGAATTTAAATGATGTGCATCTGTCCTAATTAGCTGAACCAAGATAAAGCCAAGTCAAGGAACAGGAAGGGAATAAACGTTATTTCTTGACATCAGAACTGACGTCATATGGATTGTATTTCATCTTCCCCAAAGCAGATGTCTGTGAATGTTACCGATTTACTTCATCAACGGAAGTTATCAAGTCACTAGATACATCGAATGTGCTCTTTAAAAATATAATTAATTTGAAACAGCAGTTATATAACTGTATGACGTCTAAAGCACTAGTTTTGTCAAATGTGATCCATTTAAAACGATCACTGTGTTACATAAGCATTAATGTACGATATTAGGTGGACCGACCCCCCACCCCCAAAATAAAAGCATTTTAAAACAATAGACCTGGTTTATATTAAGAATGTGTTGTTTTTAACCTTAAGTAGTATTCACAGTGATTTGACAAAACAAACGATAGAGACACGCCGGACTGCTGGACGAACGAAAGTACACACCTTCATCAACAGGGTCAGTGACATGTGTCAACCAAGTTAGCGAGTCTGACAACCTGATCCCGTTAGTCGCCTCTTTACGACAAGCATGGTTGCTGAAGGTTCATTTTAACCAGGACCTTTACGGGTCGTACAGGAAATAAAGTCTGTCCAAGAATTGCGATAGAGGACACCGATAGGGAACTAGACATATTCTATCCGAGGAATGAAATTGTGAGACACCATAGATAAGAGAGTGAGTGAGTTGGGTTTTACGCCGCTTTTAGCAATATTCCAGCAATATCACAGCTTGGAACACCAGAAATAAGCTTCACACATTGTACCCATGTGGGGAATCGAACCCGGTTCTTCGTCGTGACGAGCGAACGCTTTAACCACTAGGCTACCCCATCGCCCCTGAAGTGGTGTGAACGCTCTGGATTCCAAAATACTGGCTGCACACTAAGGATAAGCAGGGGCGGTGGCGTAGCCTAGTGGTTAAAGCGTTCGCTCGTCACGCCGAAGACCCGGGTTCGATTCCCCACATGGGTACAATGTGTGAAGCCCATTTCTGGTGTCCCCCACCATGCTATTGCTGGAATATTGCTAAAAGCGGCGTAAAACTAAAACTCATTCACTAATGATAAGCTAACACTTTACAATACCATAGGCGGAACGGGTCACAGAGAACAGTACTGACAATAGTTCTAAATATATACGACCGCCTCCGTGGTGTAGCGGTTAGAGCGTCCGCCCGGAGAGCGGAAGGTCGCGGGTTCAATCCCCGACCAAGTCATACCAAAACACGTTAAAATATGGTACTTGTTGGTCCCTGCCTGGCGCTCGGCATTAATGGGTACATCAAGGACTAATCGGCTCGGAGTCAGTATAATGTGTCTGAGTGGGATATTCATGCTTCACTGCGGCATGGTATCTCAGTGGGCTAGCACTGTAAAACCAGCTTAAGTCTGGGCTAGTACAAGCAGCCGCACATACACATACGCATGCACGTCGTCATATGAGCGAAATATTCTCAAGCACGACGTTAAACCTAATTTCACCTCACCATATATACACGGCATGGAGACATGATGTATGGTTAAACCGATGACTCATTACTGAGTTTAACCAACTTCCCACATCGGTCCGAGGGTGTTTCTACCATCATAAAACTGATGATGATGATGATGAGAATCAGATGCGCACAATTTGGTGACGACATCATCATCAGCATCATCAATTTTAATTTCAACAGATAATGAGCTTGAAAAATTTGCAGCATACATTTTTAAGTGAGGGTTTAAACGAATATCTACGATGTTGTTAAAAATATAATAACTTCCTTACGTCTTAACTGTGTTGGGAAGTGAGTTAAGGCAGGCTGGTAGGACACTTAAACTGATGTTGTACGACTTGCCCAGTTGATAATATCTCATCGAAAACAACTTACAGACATCTGAAGCGAGGAGATAGCGTTTTCATGTCTACGATCCACAGTTCACAACAACCGCACTTAAGAAAATAACTCGATTCCAGAATATGATAGCAAAGAAGTTTGAAAAGTTGCTAAATGACTATTCAAGAAATGCATGCTTACATCCTAGGAAGCCCTGAGAAGATACGGGTTAGAATTTGTCTTCGGCAACCCACACATGTCGAACAATTCTATCGAATTATTTATGTATATGTAACATGCATCACTGTTTGTTTGTTTCCATCAGTTGTCACGTCAAGTCACTAAGGAAAACGTCGCGTCATGTAAACCAGTGATCGATATTGTAAGCATCAATCCACGCTGTCGGAGTGCAAGAATGCAGCAAAAATAGAATAGTCACCGAAATTTGGGCCCCACACGAACTCCCCTTCAACCTCCCCCATCAATCCGGTCGCCCCTGGGAGTCTGTCCCATCCCGGAATCCCCACGAGATCCCTCTATATCAGACTCTGTACAGACTAAAGCTTAGTCTCTGAATATATATAATTTTGATAGTAACAAACAAGACCATTTAAACTGAAAAGGAGCGCCAGGGACACCAGAGATTCAGAACCTGAACCGTGGGAAATCTAGACTTGCTATATTTAGGGCTTTAGCATTGCAGATAATGTTTGGCAGTAGGGAAAATAATGTGGTTCAGGGACTGTGAGACAGACTAGAATCTATATAAATGAGTGTAGTAATATGGATAAAATATACAGTGAGTGAGTGCATTGTAATTTTACATCGGATTTATTTCAACCAGACCAAGTTACTACACATACACGCGTCATACCAAAACACGTTAAAATATGGTACGTGTTGGTCCCTGCCTGGCGCTCGGCATTAATGGGTACAACAAGGACTGGTCGGCTCGGAGTCAGTATAATGTGTCTGAGTGGGGTATTCCTGCTTCACTGCGGTATGGTATCTCAGTGGGCTAGAACTATAAAACCAGCTTCAGTCTGGGCTAGTACAAGCAGCCACACATACACATACACACGCATGCACGTCGTCATATGAGCGAAATATTCTCAAGCACGACGTAAAACCCCATTTTACCTCACCTACTACACATACACAAGTTCTTTAAAATGAATGGTAAATTATACATCCAGTGACCAATCAATTACCATTTAGGAAGGCGAGGGCGAGGGCGAGGGCGAGGGCGAGGGCGAGGGCGAATATTTTTCAAATTAAGCTTTTGAAACAAAACACATTATTTCTCATCCAGCATCGTATTAAGCACACGGATTTGTTTTTGGGTTGTTTGTTCAAATCATGCGTCACAAAATGACATAGCTCCTCTAAACTGTAGGTGATAAATATCCAATAACCTCGGTATGACGTCAAATAATCTCCATGACGTCACGGTTGAGATCAGATATCATCGCTGAAGATGTTTCGGGGTTTCTTTTCGGAAACATGACTAATTAAGGCGGATACGCAGCACTGAAACACCGATATCTTCTGCTAACGATGTGTTTTAAGCATGCCCGTGCTGGAAGCTACACGTGCCAGATGTGCAGGGTTCAAGGTCAGGTGATGGGAAAATGGTTTTACCTGCTGATGGCCACATCCCGGAGATTATTCTGTTGGTGCCAGAGGTATGTTTTAGGTGGAGTGTGTTTGTTGATGTGAGAGGATCGGACACACGTGGATAGAGGACTTTTGTCTGGATATCACACTATCTCCTTAAATGCCTTTGTGAAAGCAGGTGTATACACATACCCAGATACTTTGTCCATTGGAATATGGTAATTTGATCACAGACCTGTCTGCTACACGTGCATGCCATGGGAAGGTGATATCAGGTTCAGGTGTGGTTTGGTTCAGCAATATTCCAGCTATATGGCGGCGGTCTGTAAATAACCGAATCTACTCCAGGCAATCCACTGATCAACAGCATGAGCATCGATCTACGCAATTGGGATACGATGACATGTGTCAAAAAGTCAGCGAGCCTGACCACCCTATCGCGTTAGTCGCCTCTTACGACAAGCGTGGGTTACTGAAGACCAACTGTAACCCGGATCTTCACGGGTGTTCTAAGTGTGGTCAGGGACTCCTGGTGGTTCATTATCGGAATAGACAGATGGATACGCACCGTCTGCATACACGCTGAAACATTGCGTATATTTCCCCTGTCTAACATTAGAGAGTAAGTCGTGCCTAACAACTAATTACTTCTGAAACACAATCTTATGATCCACTGAACAGAAACAATGTATTTATCACATCATTTTTTAATTTCTTGATAGAACAAAGAAGTTCAGGGGATCTGTTAGGGCTTCGGGAGTTTTGTGCATGGAACCTGATTTACGAGGCTACTAGATTGGTAAAGGTTTAGACCGATTGTTATTACACATCAGCCGTCCATATCGCCTGTAAACAATGTCCCAACCTTGTACAGAGGATATGCCTGTTTAAGAATCTCTAAGAATGGACATAGGTTCAAATCAGTATTAGTGATCCCCAGCGTTCATACCACTCCTGGGACGGTGGGATAGCCTAATCGTTAAAGTCACTCGTCACGCCCAAGGCCCGGGTTCGATTCTCCACATTGGTGCAATGTGTGAAGCCCATTTCTTGCCACCCCCGCCGTGATATTGCTGGAATATTGCTAAAAGCGGCGTAAAACCCAACGCACTCACTCATACCACTCCACGACTCCGTCCAAGGACTACAAGCAACAGTTGCTATTGCACTATATCTCCCCTTTAATGAATCTAATAGACGTTTAATGATCATACTATGCCAGAATATATTCAGCTGGAGACGATTCAGCTCATGTCGGGGAAAGGTCTTGCCAGTTATCTTACAGCTTCTTTAACGCTTCAGTGTTTGGAGTGTGTGCGATATGAATGATACAGCCACTTGGAGCTGCAGCCACCGTAGCTGAATGCACGGAGCATCAGGACGTGGGGTATAACCTTCATTATCACCTGCTTTACAGCATCCACGTGAACTTCTCGACAACCTGTTAAGTCATAAACGTCTTGTGCATTCCGCTGTTGTGATTTATCACTGAAGAGACTTCCCAACTAGAGCGTGGCAGGTATGGCAAAAAACGTGTTTCAAAAATATACCACGTACCTGTCTATACTATAGCTTCCCAAGGTTGAATCATATGTTTGTTGAAGTCTATTCGAACATTTAAATGAGAGCTGGATGGTCACCAACTGTATTACATAACCATATATTAGAAAGAATAACATATACCTTGCAGGTATATACCAGGTGTTATAATTAATACCAGAAAATATAATTAATTTGACTACAAAAGACAAAATGGACTGAGAGTGCTAGACCCACGGACGATATATGTGTGTTAATATGGCGGATATAACTACGTAAAGTAATGGTGTGGATGTTGCTATATTTAGCAGGGATTATGTGTGTCCAGGGATCTTCAATAACACAATAGATGTATCTGAACACTCTGTGGGGATTAAGACTAGATAAGGTGACGCGTCTCTATAATCTCACATTACATCAAGACCAACGGATCTCCAGCCTTGGCCTATTTTGGAAGCTTGTCTTTTGTTGCTACGAGGTGAATATTATTACTGCTAACTTTATTGCTGTTACCACACAGAAATCTTCCATGGGTCTAGCCTTCTCAGTCCATTTTGACTTTACTACTCACATTAATTATATTTTCTTGACTGTATATTTCTTAGTTTGAAGAGACACGAGTAGCCCAGTCGTGTAAGGCGCCACTTTGGCTGTGCAGAGTTACGTCCCTTACACACAACAGGAATCGCTGATAGTAGGTTTGAATCCTGTATCCTGGTTTATCAGCGCCATAGCCGTCTTCATGTTTTTGACCAAGGTGGTAGACGTCACACCTGCATCACTACGGGTTTCCTCTCACACAAAGCAGCCACGTCGTGATATAACTGGAAAGATGTTCACTCACTCACTCACTCACCCACCGACCCACTCACTCACCCATCCACCACCCACCCACCCAAATTAGTTCCGACAGGAAATGTTCGTTCACAGAAGTGAAATACCGATATTCAGATAGGAACAGCATTTCATCTCTGAAGACGTATCACAAATTGATATGCTACCACCATATTTTTACAGTAAGGAAAATGTAGGGTGGAGAATCGTGTTGTGACAAATTCCTCAGAACTTACTGTTTGTTTTCTGTAAATAAACAAACAAACACTTCGGTGCAGTCTTGCAAAAGAACCCCTTGCTTCTTCATGTTCTGGAACCGTACCGACATCATCCTTGTGATTCTACACCTTCCGAGAATACCTGTCTGGGGTGTTTATTATCTAACAGACATCATAGAATGTAGAAGCTGTCAACAGGTTGGACGATGTAAATCTGAGAGCAAATACAGACGAAAATTCGCACCACCGCAAATCTTAAAAATAACTGCAGGAAGCTTTGCCTGTCTGTGAAAACACGTCGAATGACAACGTTGTATTTGTATAACACACCCGTATAGCTAAACACTAGTATGGTGAACACTTATTGTTTATGGGAGACAGGTTGTATATTTGAAGAGACAAGCTCGTGTGTGATGGAAGCCAGGTAAATTTCATAATGGCAATAAGTTTGTATGGGAAAATGTATTAAATATCAGTGCATCCGACATGTTTGAACGCGTGCCTGTCACAAACCCTTGAGAAGATACTCATATAATAGCAGAATCGCGCAGACGTGAAGTGGCTGCCCTCTCGTCTGATTCTGACGAAGAGCAGACGAGATTAAACCATCACTTTCTTACAGATTCCTTTTGAACGCTTCAGCACGTAATTACTACGGTTCGTTGTATGAGAGACACTACTGTTCCTATCGTGGGGACTACTGTTCTATCGTGGGGACTACTGTTCCTATCATGAGCTACGGTCCTGAGAAGCAGACGGTATTAGCTTATCGTCTGCCTCCGATTATGTACAGACGCATGACGCGCATGTATTTGGTTTATTGTGAAAGGAGCGCGATGTTCAGGTCGTGGAGATTAATTTACGGTCAGATTCAGTGTAATAATCTAAATAGCACCAAGGACCAGGTTCTCCTGACATGCTCTTTTCTGAACATATGTGAGAATAACACGTTTTCTTGAATGTATCTGGTCATCAGATTCAGAGAAAAAGCTGACATGAATAGGAAGGTTGAAGATTGCGAGGACCAAACTTGTAACCTTGTCACCTTGACCTTCACTCTCGCCGGTTGAATGAGTGAGTGAATTTAGTTTTACGCCGCACTCAACAATATTCCAGCTATATGGCGGCGGTCTGTAAATAATCGAGTCTGGCCCAGACAATCAGTGATCAACAGCATGAGCATCGATCTGCGTAATTGGGAAGCGATGACAGTGTCAACCAAATCAGCGAGCCTGACCACCCGATCCCGTTAGTCGCCTCTTACGACAAGCATGGGTTACTGAAGATCAATATTCTAACCCGGACCTTCACGGGTACTCGGCGGTTGAAAATTTGGGGAGGATGATACAAAAGACTCGGAAAGAAATATTCGAGTCAGGGAAAATGCATTTCGCCTTCTTTGAGTTAAATGGGTTAGATAAAATGGACCTGTACAAAAGTTGCCGGGAACCTCCGAGAAAATGTACCTTAAATTTGAAGGAAATGGACCCGAATTTTGGAGAAACACAAAACTGACACAAATCTTTAGTGACTCAGTTCATTAACTGATTAGACATTTACTTTATTTATTGATAGGGCATTCACCTTGACTGTCTCAGTGTCAAGGTTTCCACCTCATTCTGCCAATCCAACTATTCCTGAATTACTGGTGTGTGGATGTCGCTGCACTCACTCAGAAGTGGCAATAGTAGAAGAAGATTCGGACGGCCGTTCCACCTCAGACGGGATGTCCTGCACGGCAGCATCTACCCGCCAACTGGTGCCCATAGCTTCCTGTGCGACAGCATCTACCCGCCAACTGGTGCCCATAGCTTCCTGTACCACAGCCTCTACCCGCCAACTGGTGCCCATAGCTTCCTGTACGACAGCCTCTACCCGCCAACTGGTGCCCATAGCAGCCTTCCTGTGCCCCAGCCTCTACCCGCCAACTGGTGCCCATAGCTTCCCGACAGCCTCTACCCGCCAACTGGTGCCCATAGCTTCCTGTGCGACAGCCTCTACCCGCCAACTGGTGCCCATAGCTTCCTGTACCACAGCCTCTACCCGCCAACTGGTGCCCATAGCTTCCTGTACGACAGCCTCTACCCGCCAACTGGTGCCCATAGCTTCCTGCGCAGCCTCTACCCGCCAGCCTCTACCCGCCAACTGGTGCCCATAGCTTCCTGCCTCTACCCACCAACTGGTGCCCATAGCTTCCTGCACCACAGCCTCTACCCGCCAACTGGTGCCCATAGCTTCCTGTACCACAGCCTCTACCCGCCAACTGGTGCCCATAGCTTCCTGCACGACAGCCTCTACCCGCCAACTGGTGCCCATAGCTTCCTGTACCACAGCCTCTACCCGCCAACTGGTGCCCATACCCGCCAACTTCCTGCATAACACAGCCTCTACCCGCCAACTGGTGCCCATAGCTTCCTGCGCGACAGCCTCTACCCGCCAACTGGTGCCCATAGCTTCCTGCGCGACAGCATCTACCCATCAACTGGTGCCCATACCTTCCTGCACGACAGCCTCTACCCACCAACTGGTGCCCATAGCTTCCTGCACGACAGCCTCTACCCGCCAACTGGTGCCCATAGCTTCCTGCCCGACAGCCTCTACCCGCCAACTGGTGCCCATAGCGTCCTGCACGACAGCCTCTACCCGCCAACTGGTGCCCATAGCGTCCTGTGCGACAGCCTCTACCCACCAACTGGTGCCCATAGCGTCCTGCACGACAGCCTCTACCCGCCAACTGGTGCCCATAGCTTCCTGCCCGACAGCCTCTACCCGCCAACTGGTGCCCATAGCTTCCTGTGCGACAGCCTCTACCTGCCAACTGGTGCCCATAGCTTCCTGTACGACAGCCTCTACCCGCCAACTGGTGCCCATAGCTTCCTGTGCGACAGCCTCTACCCACCAACTGGTGCCCATAGCTTCCTGCCCGACAGCCTCTACCCGCCAACTGGTGCCCATAGCTTCCTGCCCGACAGCCTCTACCCGCCAACTGGTGCCCATAGCTTCCTGTGCCACAGCCTCTACCCGCCAACTGGTGCCCATAGCTTCCTGTGCGACAGCATCTACCCGCCAACTGGTGCCCATGGTGCTGTACTCCCACCAACTGGTGCCAATAGCTTCCTGCCCGACAGCCTCTACCCGCCAACTGGTGCCTAGCTTCCTGCCCGACAGCCTCTACCCGCCAACTGGTGCCCATAGCTTCCTTCCTGCCCTCCTGTGCCACATAGACAGCCTCTACCCGCCAACTGGTGCCCATAGCTTCCTGCACGACAGCTTCTACCCGCCAACTGGTGGTTATAGCTTCCTGCACGACAGCTTCTACCCGCCAACTGGTGGTTATAGCTTCCTGTACCACAGCTTCTACCCACCAACTGGTGGTTATAGCTTCCTGTACCACAGCTTCTCCCTGCCCAACTGGTGGTTATAGCTTCCTGCACCACAGCCTCTACCCGCCAACTGGTGCCCATAGCTTCCTGCACGACAGCCTCTACCCGCCAACTGGTGCCCATAGCTTCCTGTACCACAGCCTCTACCCGCCAACTGGTGCCCATAGCTTCCTGCCGCCTCTACGACAGCCTCTACCCACCAACTGGTGCCCATAGCTTCCTGCACCACAGCCTCTACCCGCCAACTGGTGCCCATAGCTTCCTGCACCGGTTACAGCTTCTGCCCACCTTCTACCCTGACTGGTGCCATAGCTTCCTGCTCGACAGCTTCTACCCCACCAACTGGTGGTTATAGCTTCCTGCACGACAGCTTCTACCCACCAACTGGTGGTTATAGCTTCCTGCACACCGACTTCTACCCACCAACTGGTGCTTATAGCTTCCTGCTCGACAGCTTCTACCCACCAACTGGTGGTTATAGCTTCCTGCACGACAACTTCTACCCGCCGACTGGTGCCATAACTTCCTGCTCGACAGCTTCTACCCACCAACTGGTGGTTATAGCCTCCTTCTACCCAGCCTACCGACTGGTGCCATAACTTCCTGCTCGACAGCTTCCCTACCGTGGTTATAGCTTCCTGACTGGTGGTTATAGCTTCCTGCACGACAACTTCTACCCGCCGACTGGTGCCATAACTTCCTGCTCGACAGCTTCTACCCACCAACTGGTGGTTATAGCTTCCTGCACGACAGCTTCTACCCACCAACTGGTGGTTATAGCTTCCTGCAGACAACTTCTACCCACCAACTGGTGCCATGCTCGACAGCACATAGCTTTCCTGCACAGCTTCTACCCACCAACTGGTGGTTATAGCTTCCTGCACAGACTCTACCCACCAACTGGTGCCGATAGCTTCCTGCTGCATAGCTTCTACACCAACTGGTGCCATAACTTCCTGCTGACAGTTCTAGCTTCCTGCTTCCTGCAAAGACACTTCTACACAGCTTCTGTTGGGCTGGTGACAACAAATGACTACTGGCTTCTACCAACCAACTTCTGAATAACTCTTCAGGTCATGACATACACTTTCCTGCCTCAAATACTTGACTCACTCCTGTCAATGACTCACGACACACTCACACTAGCAATTATAACATACTTCCGACAAAGTTATATTCCTGTCAATTCTTTGAAGACAATACCTTTCTGTCAAGAGTTTGCAGCATTACTATTTTGGGGGGAAATTATGGACAATTCATTAGTTTTAATAACATCCCGGGGACCCCCCCCAAAAAAAACAACAACAACAACAACAAAAAACCTAATGCTGTCAATGAACTCTGAACCCTTGGTCATGTAAGAAAGAACAGCATCAGATCCAACAGATCACTCTATCGATGCCAGCATGACAATGCTACAGCATATAGTGTCACCTCAGCATGGATACCACCAAGGTGTCATTGTATGAAGCGATCTTAGCGCTAAGGTGACCGTAAGTCCCATACATTAACGTAGACTTAAGCTGGTCTTAGCACTAAGGTTGTTTTGTACAATGGCACCCAGGCCAATAGCAGGACCATAAAAGGAGACAGTATCTAAGCATGACCAATAACTGCTTCTGTTCCTTCTGCTCAAAGACAGATGAATATATATGGCACCACACAAGTCAGTTGACTAGTCTGTCAATCCTTCATGCCTGTATGTTCATTATATGCGATCGCACAACTTCCAAGCACCTGCAGTGTGTGTTAACAGCAGTGTCGTCATAGCCTGTATTCCGATGTTGACTTCTTCCCTTCTCAATCCAGTGGATCCAAACAGGGTTTCTGTTAATGATCGCCAAATGTCTTTCTTTTGGACGGTTTTATGCAGGTTAGGATTTCTCCATCCGGAAATAATTGACAATACAGTCAGAAATGTAATCTTCATAACTGAATGGATAAACAAGTTACTTGTGGGCGTAAAAATCTTGTACATTATTCAATATGCAGACCTCCTACATGAAAGCATGACAAGTTTCCCATACGCTGGAATGGCTTCACAGGAACTGGCTGACCTTGGCGTGACATAATTGGCTGCAGTTTTTGCTATAATATACTTTCACTGTGTCAAGAATCAATACGGTAAATCATCACCCGAAAAACACCATAACATATTCTGTCAACCTGTCTGTGAAGAACATCACTTCACCCTTAAAGATGCAACTTTCAAGGAAAATCTTGTATTTCAGGCCTAAGCAAAAACCTCCAAAACAATTTCAGTAGACATGTGGTGCTTATTTCCTTATTTGACTATTATTGACAAACAATATGAAAACAACTCACCCTTACATGTACAGTTGATATAATCACTGTTTGATGTAATTCATGTACAAAGGCTAATTTTACACTAATATTGGTACAACTGACTCAGAGATTACTTACAAATATCAAAAGGGTTATGTTGCTTTTATTGACATCTAATGTTGATTTACATCCATGACACTTACACTGATTTGGTCAAAATACCAAATTGCTGTCACTGGCATCTCATCTAATTTCCAACCCGTGAAGGTCCGGGTTAGAATACTGATCTTCAGCAACCCATGCTTGACATAAGAGGCGACTAACAGGATCGGGTGGTCAGACTCGCTGACATGGTTGACATATGTCATCGGTTCCCAATTGCACAGATCGATGTTCATGCTGTTGATCACTGGATTGTCTGGTCCAGAGTCGATTATTTACAGACTGCCGCCATATAGCTGGAGTGCGGGTGTAAAACTAAACTCACTCACTCATCTAATTTCCAAAGGGATTGAAAGCTTAGATAAAGACTGTCCACATATTGAAGAGACAAATGTTTTGATATTTGTTCAATGTTTCAATTTGTAGATTAAACAATCATAAAATCTATAAATAACCCTGCTTTGACTGTGCAGAATATGTCCTGTCAGCTGGGTGCACGAACATGATTGAGACTGAAGTAAGAATGTGGATACTGGAAGCATTCTCAAATTGGCAGACTATTATACAGAGCTGCGAATACTGACCTTTAGTTCATGTGTGGATGTATGTAAAACAATTTATTAAAAGACAAACACCTTACTACATAAATTACATTTTATTCTAATCTCGAAAATGAAAATTGACATGTGACAGAACACTACATAAGGTAGTATGTACAGCATTTCAGATCAACCTCAAACATAAAGTTACTGGACTTGCAAGAACTGGTCATGAATGGCCTCTAGAGTCTTAGAAGTGGTCAGTGTGGTTACAGCCATATCCTCATGTAAGTAACCGTGTCTGAGCCAACTGTCGGGTAGGTTGACTCCCCTCAAGTCACCTTGACTTAGGCCAGACTTAGAACCTTACGCAAGTTAGCTGGGGACAAGGGCCCTGCCCCACAAGAGTTTGTAGTGCTATAACAGTAAGCTCAGGGTAGCTCTCATTAAGTGGGAATCATAATGAACCCATGATCATCGAATCCAGGCATAACAAAGGGAGAGTATTACACCATGGTACACTGACACAAAAGGTTCCCTTGCCTCGTGTGACAAAAATTGCTCATGCAAGACCCATATATGGCAACAGACTGCTGGAGCGTCAGATCCAAATATGGCAAAAGACTGCTAGACCATCGGACCCGATAATCAGGTATCAGACACTGCTGAATACTGCTGGAATGAGAACCCATACGTGATCTCCATGTTTCTCTTCCCGAAGACCAAATGCCTCTGTTGCAGCATTCAGCACCCTCCTGCAACGTTGATGGAGGCACAGGCTCTCCGCACACACATCTCCTGTAAATGACGAAGGAAACAAGGAATTAATGAAACAACATCTGAAGCAATCCTGTTGTTGACATTGTGAGCAATGATCCACCTAATCAACCATGTCCTCGAGCCTGACCACCAGGTCTATTTGGCTGCCTCTTACAACCAGTTAATGTTGTTACCTACACAAAATGAAAAACTGAATTTCAGCATGGAAGCAGTCAAGAAAACAGTGGCATCAACATGACATGAGTTACTGGATATGGTTTAAAATGCGTTCAGCAAATGATTGTAGGAAAAACGTCCTTCGAAAAAAGTCCTATTGTAATAAAAACCTATTTATTCATCAGCTTGAATACCAGCATGAGCATCACCTCCTGTGTTGATATGAAGAATTGATCTCAGATGATTTAGCATAATTCCTACCACCTAGCTACCTTTAGATTGCATACACTTGATCTTGAGTGAGTGAGTGAGTTGGGTTTTACGCCACCTTTAGCAATATTTCAGCAACATCACGGCAGGAGACACCAGAAATGGGCTTCACACATTGTACCCATGTGGGGAATCGAACCCGGGTCTTCGGCGTGACGAGCGAACGCTTTAACCATAAGGCTACCACACAGCCCCACTTGATCTTGATGTGTTTTGGAGTCAACACCATTATCAATAGTATTTCACATTGCAGTGTGACAGGTTATTATTAGAGGATGCAGATCGGGGTTAGAATTGGTCTTCAGCAACCCATGCTTGTTGTAAAAGGGGGTTTGTTGGTCAGACTCGCTGACTTCGTTGACACATGGGAAGATCGAAGTTCATAATGTCAATCACTGGATTGTCTGGTCAAGACTTGATCATTTACAGAACAGAAGTTTATTCAGTAGTATTTGGGCCATATGTCCTATGATACTGTTGGCAAATACAATATAAATTACAAGTGATCATAAACATTTGAGTTTCATATAGATCTTATTTTAAATATTTGATTGAGACAAATAGCTGTTAGATGCTGTACATTACTGTTTTGTGACATGACAATTGCCTGAATGGTTAGTGGGCCTCTGTACACTGATTGTAGCTTCTGTAGATATAGAGTTCTGGCTTGATCATACTTGTCACAAACAATAAATATGTGGTTCTCATCTTCATTAAGGTTATAATTACAAAGTTGGGTTTGATCAGTGTTCACGAATGGTGTTTCAAAGTAACAGGACATTGGGTCCTGTAAGTTTCAGATGTCTGTCTGACCCATTGAAAATTCACAGGACCCAAAATTAAACACACATTTCAGATTTAAAATTTCTTATAATTGGCATTTAAAATTACTAACAAACATAAGATTTATAAACAGCAAACAAGTGTCACATGTGACATGTGACATGTGACATATAACAACCTCAGTCAAAGTCATTGTGAAATATACAGTCAGACACTGGGGCCGGCAGGTTGTGGACTTCTATCGGACTGTATCGGAATCTGCCAGATTTGTCAGAGGGTCAGACACTATTCGTGAACACTGGTTGATCATTTACAGACTGCCGTCATATAGCTGTAATATTGCTGACTGCAGTGTTAAACAGCAAACAAACAATCAAAATAATATCAGAGGAAAGATGAAAGTATTGGTCTCAGAGTCCTGTGATTTCAGTATATAAACTCCTGAGTGTACATGCAGCCTCTTACCCAGGTGTCCAGGAGGGAGGTCAAGGAGAACTTGTTGGGCATCTTCAGGACGGAGTCGTTGAGGTTCTTCTGGACATCCTGAGAGAAGGAGCTCACATCTGTAACAGAGACCATTGTTACCATGGACACACTTCCCTAGTTACACCAGTCACATCATCCTACTGACAGCCAGGCCACAGCTGATAGACAGAGAAACGACAGCTGCCTTTCCAGTTTCAAAATGTAATTCAAAATATGAACAGGGTCAGTTAAGACGTGATAACAAAATGATACCCTATGACATCATGATGTCACTGTCAAGCCCTCAAATCATCCTAGGTTGAGTGGTCCACACGCCACACGCTGACATTGACAACAAGTATCTAGTATTTCACAGTCTCATTACATCCAAACAACATTCGCCACACAGCACCACACAGGGTTTAAGTACTCTCCTCCATCCCAAACACTGCACACATGGCCCTAAACATTAATTGATTAAAAAGACTACACACTCCTCCTGTCTGTTACAGTCACAACTGCATCTACACGCTGCAGCAGCGCCGACTCCGGCATGATCTCATTGCTGGCGGTCGTACACACCCATCATCCAGGTCTCTCATTAGCCACTGTTTACACTATCGTACCTGGCTTTGTTTTACTTGGAAATAAAGAACTATTTTTCGTAAAATATGTCAGCGTGTTAATTATCTTCTTGGTGAAAGGTGTTTATTTTACTGGAACCTTAAGTCCGTGGCATGTTCCATGTCAAAAGTTTCAAAATAAATTGTGGTGAGGATATTTTGCCAACATTTTAACATTCTAATAATATCTGAGGATGTTGTTACATGTAACGAAATTGATGTCACAAAAACAGTGTGATCTGAGAGAGAGAGTGACTTAGGCTGAACATATTTGAGCTGTATTTAAATTATATCACAATAACAACTTAATTTTGTAAGAAAGCAGAATTAAAATAAGTAATGGATTTATAACATGAAAGATACAGACAAATCAATCAAAACAATTTGATCAAATCAACACTAAGCTGATCCTGACATTTCAAAGGGAGGCAACCTTGCAATAGTAACTTATATACGTACATACTGAATCAATTACGCATCAATAAATATCCACGTAATACTAGTACATGTAGTGAGTTGTAATGATGACTTGTATCATTTTAAAGTGCTATTGATGCGAAAACCCAATCAGATATATTCGGTATCACAATCCATTAAATCTGCAAATGAAGCCACTTAGCAAGTACGAACTGCTTATAATTGCCATACATAAAGTCAAAGTTTACTTGCTCCATATACTCCCAGTAAGAGTAGATAGGAGTTTTCAGAGCTGTGGGTTATTGCGTATGATTGCAGATCATCTGGTGCTACATGCATAGGATAAATCTGACAGTTCTCAGACACATTCTCACTTAAAAATCTCAGACACAGTTGAGAAAAATTAAGGTTAAAACATAGATTATAGTGAATGATATTATATGAAAAAGAAATGAATACCCCAGGTGTTTCTGTAAATTAATATTTAATATTAGGAATAAACAGTAAGCATTATGGTCAGTAAAGCTCGGCTACTACAAATTCTGTTCCAAATGGGAGATATTTATGATACAGAAACATACTTAGCTCACAATCTCTGTTATATTTGCAGCTGTTAGATAAGTCAAACTAAATTTGTAGGCACAGCGAGCCAACACATCTCAAACAGTTTACCTGCTCCGATGATCAATCATCTTCATGGAACAAACTGGTTGTGTGATAATGTGCCATCTAGTGATATATCACCTCCTTTCTGTCTGTAGTTCTACAGATTACTACACCTTAAACCTACCAGGAAACCTCTCCTATCTGGTTATTTATGAGGATGTTTCACATAATCCTGTGATTACAATATGATACCCGATAAGGAAGCTATCAGCAAAGGTTGGTGCAATTCAAAACTAGCATATTTTCTGATGCTACAATATCTGAAATCAAAAAGTCAGATTGAAAGTGCATATCTTCACTTAGAGACCCATGCATACATGACATGCACACACTAACACACACACACACACAGACACACACAAAAATACTAAACAAAATAAAGTTAAGGATGATGAATATTTTGGAGGATATTTTTGAGTGAAGTCTGAGCACACCATTCTATTAAAACATCCAGCAAGAAATCATGATTCCTAACTTTTTTTGCTCAGCAGAAATAAAAGAATAGACTAACCATCAAATAAAAAGTTCTTCACTGAAAATATCATTAACTTTATACATGATGAGCTTATTTCTGTGATAATCCTGATAATACAAACAGATATCTAGTGTTGATCACCATTACATATCCTTATCATGCCAGTTGCCTAAGTATTCCGCACATGTATTAACAACTTGCAGGTTTACCTGTGATAAGATCTGTCCGATCCTCAAATACCAGTTAGTCTACAGGATGTGTTAACATATCGTATTCCCTCCAGGGGTATTATATATGTATTGACATTTGCCTATCTTGTACCCAATCAGTTGTGCCCAGATGAAAGTGGAGAGGAATAACTGCCACATGTTGGTATCTAGTCACCTGAACGAATAGGTGCAAGTGTTGGTGATACAGAAGTGCTTCCATGGCCAATATATATCGGTGGCCAAAATTAACAATGAACACCAAGCAATCCTTGTCACCATCCTAATGTTGGATGTCAAGAGTGAGTGAGTGAATTTTCTTTTACGCCACTTTTAGCACTGACTGACTGACTGAGTTTAGTTTTACGCTGCTTTTAGCAATATTCCAGCAATATCACGGCGGGGAACACCAGAAATGGGCTTAACACATTGTGCCCATGTGGGGAATCGAACCCGGGTCTTCGGCGTGACAAGCCAACGCTTTAACCACTAGGCTACCCCACCGCCCCCCACTTTTAGCAATATTTCCAGCAATATCATGATGGTGGGCATCAGAAATGGGCTTCACACATTGTACCCATGTGGGGAGTAGAACCTTGGCCTTCGGCGTGACGAGCAAATACTTTAACCACAAGGCTACCCACCATCCCGATTATAGGAAATCCCTAAACACATATATTTTATGTGCAGGACCACCTTTCATTTCACACACTGTGCGCTTCTAAACATCGGTGTGTAGAGAGAGCAGATAATATGTTAATGCCCCAAACAGCTTCTCCCATCAAAGGATTGTCTTGAAAACAATCGTTCACAGATCAACAAAATTTCTTCTTCAATTTGACAGAGTGTGTCTTGCCTAACCATAAGAAACAATTAAAGACTCAGAAGAGAGTGCCTCAGACATCACCATGCCAAACAATTCCAATATTCCATCTAAACCATATTTCCAAGTTTCAATACCCACAAAGATCCAGGTAAGAATTGATCTTCAGCAACCCACGCATTTCATAAGAGGCGACTAACAGGATCGGGTGGTCAGGCTCGCTGACTTGGTTGACACATGTCATTGTATCCCAATTGCATAGTTAACGAACTACCTTTTCTTCCATATTCTTTCAGACCCGTGAAGGTCCGGGTTAGAATACTGATCTTCAGTAACCCATGCTTGTCGTAAGAGGCGACTAATGGGATTGGGTGATCAGGCTTGCTGACTTGGTTGACACATGTCATCGGTTCCCAATTGCGCAGATCGATGCTCATGCTGTCGATCGCTGTATTGTCTGGTGCAGGCTCGATTATTTACTGACCGCTGCCATATTGCTGGAATATTGCTGAGTGCGGCATTTAACAACACCCAAACCAATCCAAGTTTCAGTTGGATCTTATGGTTCACAACACACAGACTTCAAGATTCAGTATTAAAAGTTTCATAATTCAATTTCTTCAAAGATGCCAAAATTCATTTTCAAGACCCATCACAGAACAGTTATAACTTTCAGTGGATACAGTGTATGACTGAAGTGCTTCTGATAAGATCAGATTTTACAGATGAACACCCTGAAGATTCAAGCTTCTTATGTTGATACAGTCTTCTAAGGCTTACAGTACATTAATCTGGAAACATGACATTAAACATCAATGTCTTGACATTATCAAAAGATCTGTCATCAAGTCGTTTTGCACTTGCAATTAATTTTTTATTGCATTTTATGAAAATTAATTATTTATTTTCTTCAGAACAGCAATGAATGTCAGTGGCAATAGCTATATCTCGTACATAAACATGAGTAAATATAAATGTTTTAATATACACAACTGTCACGCATCGCTCACACCAGCCTCCATCGAGAACTTTCATCAGCACCATCTGACAGCCCCTAACGCCCCCATCTACATATGACTTATGTATGTGGACCATGCTAATAGTGGTACAGAACCTGTTGGCGATTCACATCACACACGAGTCTGACAGGCCAGGTTTTGCTCACACAAATCCAGATGATTCATGAGCTGATTGGGTGATCCATGAAGGTGGCATGGAGTGGGACTCGGCTGCTGAACAGAGGTGTGTATATTTACCTGGTTTATATCGGGACACTTACAGACTCCAGGACCAACAACATCTCTTTCACCTCACAGTCAACTGCTTCATCACCTGGGTACCCAGATGGCTTGCCCCATCAATATGTTGATATTCAACACCTGGACTCAGTATTCAGACCACAGTCAATGTTACGTGAAAACATCCAAAGCTGTCAGTCATAAACGTTATGTCATCTTCAAGACAGAAATCATCCTGCTCAGAAAGATAAAAATAGTGATAAACCCACACTCTTTATTTTAAATAAGCTCAGGCGTAGTGTAGTGAGTAGTGCTGGTTGTCGCTCACAATATGCAGATCGAAATCGAAAAAGGTAATCAATAAATAATCCATTGCAGTTTTACCAGTCAGGAAACTGCATCAGCTGTTTATGTTTTGATTTAACAAATATAACACGGAGTTTTTAAAGTTTAATTTGATGTTTCATTTTTTATGAATACCGATTGTCTCGCGAGCCCATCGACAATCCCTGAAGCAGGTGAGATCGATCAATTGGCCGTTTATTCGATCAATTGTTCCAGCGTTAGTAGTGAGTAATGGTTAGAGGTATATGCACATGACAGCACAACTTGTGAAGATCCTGGTTAGAATTGGTCTTCAGCAACCCATGCTTGTAAAGACAAATGGGATCAGGTGGTCAGGCTCGCTGACACATGTCATTGTATCCCAATTGCATAGATAGATGCTCAGGCTGTTGATCACTGGATTGTCTGGTCCAGACTCGAATTATTTACAGACTGCATATAGCTGGAATATTGCTGAGTCCGGCGTTAAACAATAAAGCAGTACTGGTGTAGACTAATCCTGGTTTTATAGGGCACACCCACTGAGGTGCCATGCTATAACCTTATAATGGACATCCACTCAGACACAGTATCACAATACATCAAAGATGATAAAATTAAGCATTCTGTATTTGTCCAGGTAATGATTACCCATTGGGACCTGGACTTTGTCAGTTCAATGCTGAATAAGAACTTGTGGTCCATTAAATATTTAAACTGAATTTTCAGCTGTCTTATTGGCTTTCTTAGCCATTGTAATTTATATAAATGGTTCCGTGGAATTAAATTATAAACTAAGATCAAAATTTACAGCTACATCTGCATCACAATATGTTACACCATTCCTATATATTGTGGAAATTGAGTTTGCAAACTTGCTGTCCATGTAAAATCAACACCACTACACCACTCACACTCCTGTCTTATGTTAAAAGGGGCTGTAGGTGTCAATTATATGGAGCCAGATTTCAGTGTGGGTCTAGACTCTCTGATTAGTGATGTGTAAATCACAGACATCGTCCTTGGGTAATTGAGATAATAATAAACTGATTGATACATGATAAATTTGGAATAGGTGCATAACCATAGCACTGTTTGAATTACCTCAATGAAATGATTGCTGATTCCCCTCTAGAAGATACCCCTGACAGGAACTACAGACAACATACGCAAGTTACCCCACAGTGCCATCAAAGTTTTCATTTCCCAGTGGGTACTGATGGAAATGTGTGATACCCACCTCCTCTACATCATCAGATCTAGTACGTTATCTCTTTCATCAACATCCTCATCTCATAACACACATGACGATGTCAATGTTTATTCCCCAGTAATGCAAATGGCTACTGGTCCATTAAAAGCCCCTTCTTTCATGTGGCAACTTAACAGATATAAAAGCACACAATCACAGCTGTTTTCACATTGTAGCAAAAGATTTCAAGTGGCATTCGCTTTGATTAAATCTCAAGACGACTCTTTCAGAGGATGAAGAAGTCAGAATATTTAATTTGGCGTTAAACGTCTGTTCCTTCAAAGTACAGGGGTTTAGTAATGTGTTTATACACCTCTGCTGGGAAAGATGTGGATGTTATTTAATACGTATCTGATCCCTGGTTAGATAACAATCGTGTAGTGCAGTGCTCATCAGCTAAGACATTCATCTCTCATACAGATGTCGCAACCATCTCACTAAACATTTCAATACAAGCGGATCATGTTCTTTGAGTGAGTTGTTTTTAATGCCACATTGAACAAAATTTCATGCATGTCTGCTTTATTAGGGAGGACTGCCTGACTGACTATAGTTTTACGCCGTTTTTAGCAATATTCCAGCAATATCACGGCGGGGGACACCAGAAATGGGCTTCACAAATTGTACCCATGTGGGGAATCGAGCCCGGGGTTTCGGCGTGACGAGCGAATGCTTTAACCACTAGGCTACCCCACCGCCCCTCATTAGGGAGGAAAGCCCAAGTAGATTCAGGTCCATGATCAAAACCATTTTGGTTAAACAGACAACCATAGAAATGGTGTTGACAGACCAACAATCAAAATTAGTCTTATTCGGAATTTATTCACACAGAATACTGGAATAAAGTTTAAGTCAAGTTTAAATTGGTCTCAATATTTCCTTTTGTCCCTTTTTCCGAGAAAATGTAGGAAAATGTTAGTTTCTGATCATAAACAAAGAAATCAGCTCAGTAAATATACTACTGGCACATTAATAAAGCTTGCTGACAAGAGACACATAAAACTGTCTATGATGTCATTGTAATACACGGGTAACATCATCTTCCATTATTTGTGGAAATGTTGATATGTACTATAGGTATATTGCAGACAAATCTGGGATTGCCTTGTGAATTTGATGGGTGAATAGTTGACAGAATCTGATTTTCTTCTTCTGAAACAGCCTTTAAAACCTACTTGAGACTGAGAGACTTGTGACATATGGCACATGATTTAATTAAATGAACAATCATTTAGGTCAGTTCTTTAAAGAGATGGCTGTTGTTTGCATGCTTTGGTTGCACTAAGGTATGTGGCGGCAGTCTGTAAATAATCGAGTTTGGACCAGACAATCCAGTGATCAACCGCATGAGCATCGATCAACGCAATTGGGGCCAACAAATGTATTTTGACTTCCCTGTCTACTTAATCCCTGAATCAGCATTGATCATTTGAAGCAGACGCAGAAACTTTCCGACAATACAGAGAGTGTATGATGAACCCATGTCACGACTCAAAGATGTAACTTAACCTAAAACCTGTACCAGTCCAATTAGTGAAAATATATAAGGAGACATCTAAAAAGTCTGAAATTCTACAAATCCTGATTATCCCTGAAAAACTCACTGAGGCCATTGCCAAGTTGAATCTAACCAGTAAACGTAACCTACCAACTGATGTTAATGTCAGGATGCAGCATTATCCAAAAGTCTGAAGCCTGAGGTCTTGTAAAATTGGTTGTCAGAAAGCTAATAAAA
The DNA here is from genome assembly GCF_003918875.1 of Haliotis rubra. Classification (NCBI taxonomy): domain Eukaryota; kingdom Metazoa; phylum Mollusca; class Gastropoda; order Lepetellida; family Haliotidae; genus Haliotis; species Haliotis rubra. The sequence continues at coordinate 332,942 of NW_025767065.1, read as the reverse complement.
TGTCATATGATAGCACAAAAATTTACCAGAAATAATGCCATGGGTAAAGTTCTGGCTAGCAGACAGAAAAGTCTTTGGCACTGTTTTTAATGTTGATTATTGAAGAAATATAAACACGACGATAAAAGTGTCTCAATTCTATACCCATACCATATCTATGAGCCACCCAAATGTCTGTAGCGGGTTAACAAAATGTACCTCATAGGAGTCAGTAAACCACAACCAATATAACAGCACTTTTTGCCATCATCGACCTTGAGAATATATCTACAAAACCACCACCAAAAACACAACATAATTTCATACAAGACAGGCAACACTGGAGGATTTAGGTGATCAGATGATTCCCCCTACTCCCCCTCACGTACACACGCACACACACTACTGCCATCCGCTCATCGTTGCTCCATCCATTGTTTACAGTAATTTGGGTTGAAGAGCCAACAGGCTTGAACAAAGGGGTGATGGGTTGATCATGAAATGTATAGTCATTTTCTCCCTCATTAAACAATAACTGATAACCTACATTCTGCCAGCTTATGCCATGGGGGACTTTGAAAGCAACTGAGTTTGAGTATGGAGGAGGGTGTTAAGCTGTTTTCAGGCATGTGTTCAGCTCCACAGGCAGGCCCTGTGACAACCATGATCATTACTCAGTGGAGGATATTTCTCAGTGGCTAGTCCATCCTTCAGTCTTTCCAATTAAAAAGCCCATAACAGTCAGTGATGTGGGCTTTTATAGACATATTGACATCACTTTAGGGACAATCATTTGAAATTCAGGGTGGAGGGTGGTAAACACAAAGTTGAAAAAGGAAAAAGTCTTTCCCTGAAAATTCATGAAAAGAATTTTTTTCAACAAAGCAGACTGTTAACTGGACATGAAGGATGTTCGTGAAATTTTCTTCAAGTGCTGAGTGATTAAAGTATTCTGTCTCAAGCAAAACTACCAGGTCCCTACTCCAATTCTGAATTGGTCGTCCTGTTTTAGTGACGAATGATGTCAGAAAAGTATGAAGCTTATTATATATTTCGTTACAGTAAACTATGGACATTACCACTCAAAGGGACCAGTAATTTCTCTTCATAATAAGTTCTTTATACACATCTCCATTGAAATATACAGACAGTGTCAGTTCACTGTAAGTGATCATTAATTTAACTCATACCTAAAAATTCATGTTACATAATTTACAAACTCACTCAGTACATGTCATCATTTTTAACACCGAAATAGATTCAACACAGTGAAATAGCATAGAAACAGCGTTCAAAATTATGAGATGTCCTACGATCCTGGGTCCTTGAAGACTGCACCTACAGATTCTTCAAATCTAAAGACTGTAATGTCTAAAAGTCTTACATAAGGGTTATTTCAAGATCCTATTGCTTGGTTTTCTAACGCCGCAGACAACATTATTTCAGCTATAAGTACAGAATCAAGTCTGGACCAGACAATCCAGTGAGCAATAGCATGAGCATCAATCTCCACAATTACATATGTATACGATGCCATGTGTCAGTGAGCCTGACCACCCGATCCAGTTAGTAGCCTCTTACAACAAGCATGGGTTGATGAAGACCAATTATTATTCTTCAACTAGAACCTCTTGACTTTCAGCTTAATTTCAAACTCTGTAGGGAGCTATGGGAAACACATGACAAGTATCACTGACCACGTCATAATTCTCTGTATCTCACATCCCTCTTCCACTCTGCATCTTCAATATGAAATCATTGGAATCCTCATCCAAAACAATACCTAGCTGGGATCTTCACAGTGACACTGTGAGAGACAGGTCTGCCAATCCAACACAGGCATTTCTCTAAACATAGCCTCACAAAAGCCTGATCTAGTCTATCTTCGGATTGTTTGTTTTTATTTTCCAAATAAATATACCATGGTTTATCTGTACAGCCTCCCAAAGGAGCTGTGAATGTTAAGCATGAAACGCACATGTTCCCTTCACAAGCAGGAAATCTGCTGCTAAATGCGAGACATCTGTTTGTATGTGTGTGAGTGAGGTTCAATGGAGCTTCAAACAGTACTAAATGTCATGTCAGTTTAGTGTGTGGGAACATATTGAAGTGGCACAGTTCATAACTATACATCACTTTGTTAGTTTGTTTGTTGTTTAACGCCACACTATATTTACAGCTATATGATGGCGGTCTGTAAACAATCGAGTCTGGACCAGACATTCCAGTGATTGACATCATAAGCATTGATCTATCGATCAATCGATCAATTGGGATATGATGACACGTCAACCAAGTCAGCGAGTCTGACAACCCGATCCCTGCTGTCGCCTCTTACGACAAGCATGGTATCTCAAGACCAATTCTAAGCTGGATCTTCATGGGTATATATCACCTTGACACTATGTCAGTTTGACAAGATACAACAAGACTTGCAACTAGCTGAGTAAGCAACTTTGCTTTTCTCTTCAGACAACCCAACAATATCAGTGTGCGCGTGGTGTGAGGGTTTCACACAATGTACCCATGAGGGTTTCACACAATGTACCCATGAGGGTATCACACAATGTACCCATGAGGGTATCACACAATGTACCCATGAGGGTATCACACAATGTACCCATGAGGGTATCACACAATGTACCAATGAGGGTATCACACAATGTACCCATGAGGGTATCACACAATGTACCCATGAGGGTTTCACACAATGTACCCATGAGGGTTTCACACAATGTACCCATGAGGGTTTCACACAATGTACCCATGAGGGTTTCACACAATGTACCAATGAGGGTATCACACAATGTACCCATGAGGGTTTCACACAATGTACCCAAGAGGGTTTCACACAATGTACCCATGAGGGTTTCACAAAATGTACCAATGAGGGTTTCACACAATGTACCAATGAGGGTTTCACACAATGTACCAATGAGGGTATCACACAATGTACCCATGAGGGTATCACACAATGTACCAATGAGGGTATCACACAATGTACCCATGAGGGTTTCACACAATGTACCCATGAGGGTTTCACACAATGTAACCATGTGGGTTTCAAACCTGGTACTTCAGGCCATTATGTTAACACTTGTTCTCACCACATGGCTGATATAAGGCTGATATGCTGAAGTGACATTTTAACCATCTTACTCATTAAAGTTGTGACAGAAACAAGGACAAAAGAGTGAGTGAGATAATAATTGTTTATGCTGCTTTTAGCAATATCATGCAATATCATAGCTGGGGATACCAGAAATGGGCTTTACACATTGTACCCATGTGGATATCGAACCCAGGTCATCGACATGATGAGAAAACATTTATACCACAAGACTACCCCACGACCCCTCCATGAATATAACATTCAAGGAATGACAGCAACAACAGCAAGTACCGGTACCCGGGACTGGTCTGGGGGATACCATGAGTGCTATTGTCTTAACATTTGACAGCCGAGCCAGACAGTTATCACAATACGGCATCAGGGGTGGACGGCAACCCTAGGGCAACTGGAGATACAACACTTCACCCTCAACACTTCCTTGAATCAACAAAGCACATGGAAGTGCCTTTATCTCATGACACCATCGAAACAAACTTATAAGGCTAATAAGGCTGAAAGAAAATGTTCCAAAGAAAGTTCTTAAATGCTTCACAATCCTTTGTCATATATAAAATAATTGTCAGAGACCAACCAGTCTCAATGAACTCCCATAACAGATTGTACTGGGCGTAAAAATCAAACTAATGATAACGAGAACATGAATGAATCACTGAATATAAGTTAGTTCGTCAGTGGTCAACATACAGATAACGGGAAGATTCTTGAGAGGCATTTAGAAGATGGTGAATATATAAGACGAGTATATGGATGACAACTTCTTGTTTAATGTATAACAATAAACAAAAAGTTGTCATCCATATACTAGTCTTATACAGATAACAGGAAGTTAGACTCTTCAAATATTTGTTTCTACACATTGAATAAGATCAGGTGAAAAATAACGAAATTTCAATTTCTTTATTTGTCTTTTGTCATTGAATGTTAAGTATATTGTTAGAATAACACTGCTACAAATACAAGGAAGATTAAACCTTTCAGTAAACAATACTGGTTATGCAGCACTTCAAGCAGTAACACAATTTATGATTTGTTAGCATTATTAACCGGTTTGGCTTGATCAGGATATTAATTCCTTCTGCTTCAGAAAGTCTTCAAAAAATACAACCTGACAACAAGGAATTCTATACATCATTGGGAAAATACTAATTTGATCACAGCTGTATTCACCTACATAGACTTGAACTACATGTACCGAGGTGAACGTGAGGTATGAGAGAGTCGGGACGTAGACGTGAAGGATTACTAGTCTACCCACAAGTGCCAGAAAGGTAGTTATTTTGATCACCACAGGGAAGTTATGATGATTGCATGTGTCATTATTGTATCTAGTTGTCATAGTTACACATATGTGAAGGGATGAGCAAAAGTGCTGCAGTCTGGAAAAGTGTTACATATTAAACCTGGAATTCGTTAGAGAAAAATCTAGGATTAGTAGGGTCGTTTCAGGTTGTTGGTTGGTTAAAGGTAAATGATCCAGCTCTATGACGGTGGTCTGTATATAATCAACTCTGAACCACATCATCCAGTGACTGACTTCATGATCACTCATCCATGGAGCTGGGATTGGTTGCTGAAATTCAGGATATTTCTGGAATATTTACAAAGAATTCACATCATGAGGATCTCCTTCGGGTGTTTAGGAAACCCTCATATTATCAATTTAGCATAAATACTCTAGACAATGACAACCAATGATTTAAACAAGAACCAATCTGAAACCCTGTGAAACTAGTGTCAGGCAGTGTAGTGTAGATCTCTTCGGAGTCCACTGTCAGTCATCAGAGCTGTTGAGTGAGTATGGTTTCACTTCACTTTTAGCAATATTCCAACAATATCACGGCAGGGTATGCCTGAAATGGCCTTCACATTGTACCCATGTGGGGAATCAAACCCGGGTCTTCAGCGTACAAGCGAATGCCTTAATCACTAGGCTACACCACAACCCTATCCGATGAGAGCTGCTATCTCACCAGTGTTATTGTTACTGATTACTGATGAGAATCAAAGAGCCCCGATTCTATAAAATCAAAGAGTCCTCCTATTTCTCAAAATGTTAATATTATTAATGATGGAAGCCAAAAACGTTAAAGGAGAATCCGAACAAAACTTTTGATATATTGTAAAGGGTATTCTAAAAGTCACCTTCCGTGATTAATATTGAACAAAAAGTTTGTAAAATAGCAATAAAACCACACAAAACGTACTCGTATTTCCGCCTTTCATGGAAACACCTAACAGTTAATGAGCAGAGGGGGTATCACATGACATGACGTCATAAGTGCCTGTTGCTGATGGCTGCCTCTTTGATTTTACCTCACAACTTAACAGTGTCCATGGATTCTGAAGCAGTAAAAGGCGTTCCTGATAACATTTCTGAAATGGATGTTAGACCGTATGAATACGATCCGATTTTACATCTTGCAAAACAAGCTTCCAGTGAAGATGAAAAAGAAGAATCAAGTGAAACAGAGGCACCGCTTGAGTTCAAAATAAATTTAAAAATGTACCATATCATTTAACAAGACTCCAGTGTAATTTTTGTAGCACATAATTTCTATTTTCCCCCGTCTGAAGCATAATTATTGTGTTTTCAAATCCCAGACACCCTACAGTCACCCATTTGACACAAAAGGAACTGCAATCACATTGCAAAAAATATAATTAATAGGGACTGGTCATATACTTATAGAAGTGGGTTTGCTGGTTGGAACTGTATCACATTTTGATGTAAAATAGTATTTATTTTGTTGAAAAAAAATTAGGATCCTAGTTCTTATTAATAACGTATCAAGTCTCCACACAAAATCCCAGCCTGGTCGAGCAGAGATAATATTTACGAAAACTGGTGAATCATAAAATACTTGTCAGGGCAATGTATGTTTCCCCAGTGTTTGCTTATGGAAATAGTTATGGTACTCGGCCATAGCCTTAGAATGGCATCTTTTCAGCCAATGTGAACACAGAACAACTTTCACGGCACACACTGCTGACAAATAGTGAGTCTGGTGCCGACATGCGTAATTGGACAAAATGGAAAAAGACTGACTGACTGACTGAGTTTGGTTTTACGCCGCTTTCAGCTATATTCCAGCAACATCACGGCGGGGGACACCAGAAATGGGCTTCACATATTGTACCCATGTGGGGATTCGAACCAATCTTCGGGCGTGACGAGCCAACGCTTTAACCACTAGGCTACCCCACCGCCCCAAATGGAAAAAGATGAAAGCAACATGTACTTCATGATTTGCCATTGTATTCGGCAATGTTTCGGGTAGACTGCAGCATTTAGGGCTCCAAACCGAAAAGAACGCCATAGCGAAACATTTTCAAGCTCATATGAAATCTCTTACTGATTTTGATAATATATATCTCATGGGTACCAGTGGAACTGCCCCAGCTACAAAATGCCCCAGAAAATTTGGTCATTCATTCTAATTTGGTCAATTTTTTTTAAAATGATTAAATATATGCCATAAATGCATTGTTTTTGTCAACTTTGATATTATGTTCTTCATATAAAAGTTATTAGGAAGTAATATTTCTGATAAATATTCCATTAGTAAACTCATAACTATGTATATACTTATATATGAAGAACATAATATCAAAGTTGACAAAACTATGCATTTATGGCCTATATTTAATCATTTTAAATAAACTGGGGCATTTTAACCACCCCCTGGGGCAATTTGACCAAAACTCCGGGGCAATTTGCAGCGGGGGCAATTGGACTGGCAATCGTACTTGATTTAATTTATGTTAAAAATACCACTGACAGTAAGCTGTAACAGGGAATGATGGGAGTATAAATGAATCTCATGGGTAATTCTTCCTTCTTCAGCCTAGCTTGGGGATTTTGTATGCTCATGTGTGCTTGTCTCTTTCATATGCGTCTGACTCGGAATGATCGGAGCATTTCTCCTGCCTAATTATAAGTCTGTCTCTTTACTTGGAAAACGGAAGAAATGGTGGCTTTCCATTGTTTGATGATTCCGTGCATCCCCAGGCAATAGAATACACCATCATACCATTTACAAAAACAACAGAAACAGCACAATTTGTACTACTGTAGCACTTGGTCTTTGGCAATATGGCGGACTCCAGGCACATTTGATGTCACGAGCGGAAAGGTCACATGGGTTCCAGCGAAATATGCATAATGGCCAAAGCTGAGATTTACAGAAACTGTTTTCGCGATTAAAACATAATTATACATAATTTTTAATTGAAAATTTGGGAATATGTTTCTGATGACTTTATCTTTCACCCAGCAAATTATTGCAATTCACTCGTATTCTCCTTTAAGTAATATTCACTTACTCACTCACTCATTACGATACACCTCTATCAAATTTGATGCAGCTCCCAGCTCTATAAGATGCAGCAATAAGACTCGACTGTAACTAATAACCCACAAGACACAAACAGGATGCAATATATCCCTGCTTTCTACCCTCTCCCTTGTTACACATGCTGTGTCTCAACCGATACCACTGCTGGTATTATGAAACAGATTCTCCTTAAAGGAAGACTAAACAGCACAGTATAAAGGTCCTAGGTCGTGATGTTATGAAAGCTAAGTGTGTAATTGGAACATTGCCCTTGTGTAAATTTGTACTTTCAGATTTTCACCCCAAAATTAGAATAAGCTTGCGAAAAATTATTTCAATTTACTTGAGAGAAATCTTTGGCTTAATTAAATCCCCACTGTAATATGAATGATCTGCATGATTCAAGATAAAAGGAATATATAATTGAAGATATCAGGAAATACCTTTAACTTACTCTTGCATATTAAAACAAATTCCTGGCATCAGTTCGGCTCCATGTTATTGCTGATGGTGCGAGATAAGAACACTGCCTAGCCTGTATCCAGGGGGTCATCCCCCAACATTTACACCCACCTGCTTAAAGATCACATATTATGGAGTGTTTTTATAACATTTCTAGCGCCCCAAAGACTAGGGACTAAACATGCTATAGTTTATGATATAAAACACAGATGGCAGGTTGCATGTTTTGTCAAACAGGTGGTGGTGGGTGTGGTGTGTGCGATGTGAGTGTGGGTGGTGGTGTGAGTGTGGGTGGGGTTGTGGGGTGTGGGTGTGGGTGTGGTGTGGGTGTGGGTGTGGGGGTGGGGGGTGGGGTGTTGGTGTGGGTGTGGGTGAGCTGAGCGTGTTTGTGAATGTGGGTGTGGGGTGTGGGGTGTGGGTGCAGGGTGTGGAGCATGTGTGGGGGTGGTATAGGGGTGGGGGTGGGGGGTATTTATGGATGTTAAATTCTGTATTAAGAGGAACATGACATTTCAGAGTATATTCTTACTCTTTCATCATGTGAATGAAAGCTAGGATCTTGATTGTTTATTGGTTAATGTAGATAATCGAGTCTGGAACAGACAATTCAGTATTCAACAGCATGAGCATGATCTATGGCATACGATGACATGTGTCGCCTCTTACGACAAACATGGGTTGCTGAAGATAAATTCTAACCCGGATCTACACAGGCTGAAACCTTGGAAGCAGAGAGCTTATATTTGTATGTGAGAACAAAAAGCTAACAAAGGTGGATACTAAACAAAGGCAGACAGTAATTAACAACACAGGAAGGTACAAGAGGCCAGAGACATCAGGAGAGTCCAACCGCACATGAACCAAGACCAAGGAACATATCTTCCGAGCTCCATCCAGCTGGCTTCCATGTCTATCGGTATCATCAGTCAGTGACTAATTACCTCCCTTGCCCTCCTTTTACCAATCAGTGCTATTACCAACAGGCACTAATTTGCACCTGGATTTACTCCTGGCTTCCATTTTCCATTGCTTTCATGTTTTGAAATTTTTAGGAATTTTTTTACGAAATATTAATTTTATCATCGCATCTTAAAGATGGATCACTCAAACACTCTCACTTCTGATTGGTGAGACAAAAACGACAACTGCTTTTCTTTTTTCTTTTTCACATTTATATTTCTGAGTCAATGGATATGTTAACCATACATACAATTCTATTTCCGTTTCACTTATACTTCAACATTTTTCTCTTGGAAAAGCCACATAAAAGCTTTTGGCACAAGACACCTCAAAGAACTAGGGCTCCAGTAAATGGAAAATACAGTCCAAGAATATGTAACATCTGTCTGTTGATTAACTGTAGGGTGTTGTTTTTTGGTCTCCTTTTAGTTTACTTTGGCATAGAACCATGTGCACTCATTCACTCATTTAGACCAGGCCTCTCCTTGACAAAGGCAACAACATCAATCTAAGGGCTACAACTCTTAACTTCATCCTATGTCTAATCACTGTGTCCAACACCCATCTCCTCAAGCATCATAACCACAAACCAACTATTCCAGTCATTTGACCGGTACCTTGCAGGCAGAATAGCAAAGCACTTATGTGTAATATTCCAATTTACCCAATCCCATCTCTGGAGCATTTTGTAATGTCAAAGATTATTGACTTTAGAGAATATTCTTCCATAGATATCTACCAAATGGCTGTTAGCAATTGTTTTGGCACATGTCATGAAAAGGTGAAAAGTCAAGGGTTACGAAAACTCATAATAGAGTTTGTGGTTACATTTTCTCAAAAGTATTACTGTGTTTATCATTGAACTAGATAAATAACTGGAGGCTGGTAGTGGTCATTAAATGTCAGAGGTAAGGCTTCATGGACGAATAGTGGAGGGTATGGGGTAGCATTTACCCGGTACTTATAGACACAGATCCCTCCTCCACCAGTCATTCTGGCACAACTTCAACAGTGGTGTCCCCAATATTGCTGGACCTATCCCAACTCCCTATCCCATCAGCCAGTCAGGTGCCCATCATATCCCTCCTTCACTAATCCACCACCCACAGTTCCCACAACACACACATCCAACAACTCCCACCCCACCTTCCTGGCCTACACATCAACAGTGGGTCAAACAAGCACAAGCACCACCCTCCCTCCCCAACAACACACACACCCTCCCACCCCACCTTCCTGGCCTACATCAACAGTGGGTCAAACAAACCCCTTGAAACAAGAAACAGCAGCAGACATGTGCTACTTCAGCTCAACTATTTCCAATTTGTTTACAGGCAAAATAACTGTGCTTTCTTTGTGAATGTCAGAGAGGAGGGTGGTGTTAAATATAGCTGTACCTGTTCACAGGAGCATGTGTTCCTGGAGAGACAGCTGGCCATAGCAGGAAGGGGGAGCTCTGGTTACTACTACAAACTTAATACATTCAACGGTGTCAAGTCACTTAACACAGGAATGTCAGGAGTCATTGAAGATCCATGCTTTTTGTCATACAGAGGCTAAAAAGCTGACTGTTTGAATTTCTGCAAACCTTTTGTGCCATAAAATTAAACCAGAGTAATAAACTTATTAGGTCTGTTAGTTTCCTGTGTGAGAGAAGAAAAACAGACCTCATTGAGAACTCCTGGTGCTTCCTATCAGTAGGAAGACAATAAATATTGCTCACTGTACACCAATAACTATCACAGAACAAACAAAATTGCCAAAAAGTGTGGTATTTTTAACTTTACACCAATAATTATCACAAAATAAAGAAAATTGCCAAAAAATGTGGAATTTTTACCTTTACACCCATAACTATGACAGAATAAACAAAACTGCTGTAAGTGTTGTATTTTTAACTTTAAGACTAGAACAGTCTCCACTGTTTCATTGAAGAGTCTAACCTACATTTTGTGATAATAGAAGAAATAATCCTGCATTTCAATAGAAATATATTTTTCCGGTCAGTATTTACTTTTTAGTTAGAAGGCTCAAGAGCTATTTCTTTTGGCATATCAGTTCATAACACATTTTGTTAATATGGACAAAGTAAATTGCTAAAGAAAGATAAAATTGATCTACAAATTTACATGAATCTCTATTAGAATAAGTCTAGCTGGAAATATTACCCTGAACAATGAAAATTGCAGAATCTTTGCATGATTCACACACTCTCTCTTGGCTATGTATTTGTAAAAAACAATTTCAAAATTCAAATTTCAAGAGAATCAAAATGAAAATTCAAAATATCACCAGGAACATTTCTCACAAATGAAACTCCATAACACCAACAGCAGTGTCTTGCAATAAAGGCTCCCAAGGTATTTGTCATAACAGGTTTTTAGGCTCAAAACAAGTTACAGTAGAATACTTTTATAACGAACACGGATATAACGAACTGTTTTAAAATAAATCTTATATTATCAAAAAAAGTGAATAGCGAACTACGGATATAACGAACTAATTTCAGTGGTCCCTTGGAGTTCGTTATAAAGGTATTTTACTGTAGTATGTTTCACTTAATATGTCCTGCTCAAGAATGAGAGAAAAAAGTTATCCTTTCACGTATTTCCTGATGATAAGATATGAAGGGATGAATGGTGATTGGTTGCCTGTGTTACCATAGAGACTTGTGGATTTTAACTTATTTTTTTACACTGATATTTTGGTGCAGTATGCAAGTACCTGCAGTATGCAAAATGCCTTTTGTGGGGTTTTTTTCAGCTTTACACATGAGTATTTGATGATAGGAAAAGGTAATGACTCACCATAGCCCTCGGAGCTGGTGTTGCATTGTGGGCTGGACATCGGGTAGTTGCCTGGGATCATCACAGAGATCGGGGGCACACTTGGCAGGGACTTGTCATCTGTAATATTAGAGATACTGAGTCACTTGTACAGAGTGGATGGCTGGTTGAATGGGTGATCAATATTCAAGCTATATTACGGTGTCCGTAAATGTCTAATTCTGCATCCTGCAAACGACAGCCTGAACAAGGGTGAAGGAAATGTTTGATGATTGAACGACCACACTGCTAGTGACGACATATACGTTAAAACAGAAATACAACCAGTAATTGCTGAAGATTTACACGAAGAAGGACATGAGTCACAGTTCAAGACAAATTCCACAACAAATGTATCCCAATGATGACCAAAAAATGCTTGAATCCCTCAAATGAAAATGGCCTCACAAAAATCTCCATACTTGTCTATTTACAAATATTAAATTCATAATACTAAGATTCTTCTTAAATGACTCAGACAACACAAACAAAACTTTCCCACACAAATCAATCTCTGCATGCACTTAACCCCACTGGGAGTAAACATTTGGCAGCCATTACCACAACAGGGGAGGTAACTGTCCCAATTTGTTCCCCAACCCAACCCCTTGCACGCCAAGTTCAATACATTTCTCCACCAACATAATGATAGCATATACATCAATGTCAACATTTGCTCCTGAAAGATAATTTACTTCCTGCAGATTGTGGCTCAATGCAACTAAAGTGCCAGTAGTGTTTATTAGCTGGAAACCATCTTTTTATTTCTTGGCATGCAGCTGAAATGATATCGGTAATGAAGACATATGATACAAACAGCCTTCAGAACGTGTTCCTGCACGATGGTTTATGGTAATACATAGCAGAGTTGGAATGTATATCTATATCTGTTCACTTCTGCACTTTGCGTTATATGTAAATGGTGGCAGAGCCGTAGCCTAGTGGATGAAGTGTTAGCTGAAGTCATGCTGAAGTCATGGGTTCAATTCCCCATATGGTTACAATGTACTGGTGATTATTTTGGTGTTCCTTGCCATGCTATTCTGGAATAGTGCTTAAAGCATCATTACGATGCTTACTTTTTCACACACTCACTCAATATCACTTCTTTGAGAGGCATTTAGAAGTTAGAGCAGTAAGGAAGAATAACAATATCTGGATGAACAACTTCTCTATTGCATTGAGAGCAACGTTTCAGTGTGGGTTCTAACACCTCACTCAATATCAACATATATACTGAGAGAAATAAATAAAGGATCACAGGAAAATTCAAGCGTTCCTTTATTATTTCCCAGTTTTCATCACAGAAACCACAGCGCTATTCAAAGCTGGTGATGAAAACTGGAAAATATTAAAGGAATGCTTGAATTTTCTTGTGATCCTTTATTTCTTTCTCTCAGTATATATTCCTTGAAAGAAATTACAGAACACCGGATTCTTTACTTCACAGTGAATATCATATAACAGGTTCCTTTAGTAATATGAAAAAATCAATCGTTCTCTTTAGCTATTTATTGGCATATCATTCCAGGGTGAATCACATGAACAAGTGGTCCATACCATGAAGTAACTTTATTGGAATGATTTATACCCAAACTAGCAATATTCTAGCCATATTTTGGATTATTTGTTTGTTATTCAATGACAGCACTAAGCAAGAGTCCAGCTATATGTCGTGCTATATCCTGTAAGGCTGAGAGTTATCAAGTCTTTGACATGTATATTCGACTGTTATATTGGCACCATTTACAGCCTAAACCATATGAGTGAGTGGGTATGGTTTTATGCCACTATTAGCAATATTCCAGCAATATCACGGCGAGGGACACCAGAAATAGGCTTCACACATTGTGCCCATGTGGGGAATCGAACCCGGATCTTCGGCGTGACGAACCAACGCTTTAACCACTAGGCTACCCCACCGCCCCTCCACTAATATCACGACAGGGGACATCAGAAAAGTGCTTCACACATTGCATCCATGTAGGGAATCGAACCTACCCCCCTAAACCATTCAATAAATGGTAAATACCGGTAGCTTTAAGCACTGTTTTCATTGACTCATACAAAATTAGAAATATTCCAGCTGTATCTTGGAAGACAGGTCTGCAACATGTATATTGGACTGGGATATTGACAAGTTATTTCAGAATGAACCATATAAACAAATGGTCAATAGTATGAAGCAATGTTTCAATGAGTTTATACCATAAGCAGAACATTACAGATATATCTTCAATCAATCAATCTTTATTTTCTTTGTAGTGGAGGCTTATATCTTAGATGTCAGCTATCAAGTCTGAGACAAACAAACCAAATTGCAATGAAAACACAAAACCAACAAGGTCAAGTTCTCTGAGCATGTGATAATCACTCATCATTAGTTACAATAATTATTCAGTGCTGTTCAGAAATTAGTCTAAGTAAACTTAGGCTCAGTATTATTTGTTACACTGCAATACTGAGTCTAACAAAACCTAGTAGAAGGTCGCATCAGATAATCTTTTGGACTGACCAATCAGAACACAGCTTACCAAATCGCGAAAGTTAACATTCGCACATACCGTTTGAACCTCTACCTAAAAAACTCAAACGATTCCGAATGCTATTTTTGGCACGATCGCTTCCGAGTGATACACGCAATGAGTAAGCAGTCGCTGGAAATAGCGTTTTAGTCAATATTCAAGGATGTCATCTTGCGAAAATATAAGCAAATAGTAACCATGTTACTAGAAACCCATAAGCGTATATACTGCAGGTCAAATATCTGTGTTTTATGTGGATTTTCGTTTGTTGATAGATCAGTGTCAGCGATCTGGGAAGAGAAAATCAAAAACCGTTTTTGTAAGTCCCGCCGAACCCTAACAAGTAGTCGTTGTCGGATTGGTTAAATCCGTTCAGCCATCTTGCGTTTGATTGGATGGTCATAGGTCGCTCAAAGGGAAGCTGACACGACCTTTTACTAGTTTTGTTAGACTCAGTATAGCAGTGTAACTGGTTCAAAAATCCACAAATCGGGGGAGTTGATTCTGTTTCCTGCGGCATGATTAACTAAAAGTTTCGCAAATATAGAAACAACAGAGGTTGCCCTACAATGTAATTAGAGTGACCTCCTTTTCCCAATATGATCCATGAATAGGGTGATTTTGTCATTTGAGCTAAGGCAATGACTTAGAAGACAAAATAGATTCACGATTTTCTGTAAATGAGAAATTATACATCAAACATAACATGGTTTAAGTCGTTGAATTCACTGAATCCGGAATTCCCTTTGGGAATCAACATATGTAAACAATCCAACAATGTAATGATTGATATATAATTTCTCTTTAAATTTGCATAATGATAAAGTTTTCCTTGTTCAAAGTGCAAATCAGAAATGCAAGAAAGTTCCTGCCTCAGAATCCTCTGACATAACAATACCATGATGTTGTCACATTAGTTTCAAAACCAATTACCTTGTGAATCAATTACACTACTCATTTTCTATCAGAATACTAATTGCCACAGAACTTGAAGAAAATCAATGTCCCAAAAAGCACACAAAATATATAAAAAAAATCACTAACAGAAAACAGAACCCATACTGTGAGAACAGCAAGCTGGCAATGAACCCACTGTGCTAAACCTGATCCAGTACAGTAGCTGCCATATTGAATGAGGCCCATCTGTACAAACAAGAGGAATCCTGCAAGCAGCACCAACACTATTTACCAGACCTATAGGGAAGACATGCAACACAATACCCAAGCCATGACTCAGTGTTTCCTGGGTGGTAAGATCATTAGATACTGAAGCAATTTCTTACCAGTTAGTGTTTTTATATTGGCATCACGCACAGACTAACTGGGTACAGTATACCGTACAACCAGAAATATGATTCACCCAGATGGTAATAATCCTGGTTATAGCACAGCAAGCGTTATAGCTGCCCTGCCAGAATTACAATTACTACACTGTGTGTAGGATTCCAAAATGGCAAAAGTCAATTAGTGTAATACCAATACTTCGGTTGTATACTCCAAGGGGAGTTGAGAATGATAATTGGAAAGCATGCAATCCACTGGTCAGGAAATAATAAACTGCATTTGGGCAGATATTACTATCTGGATAATAATAAGGCCATTTATATAACGCTAAACTCCATGTGAGACAGGCATGCTCTAAGCGCAAAGAACATGATGGACATTATTACCCCAGGCATGAGGCTCTAGAAGGTTAATACTAGGGGTGGGTATTGCAGAGAATTTTCATATTGCGATATATTGCGATCAGAAAGCATGTATTGCGATATGTATTGCAATATATTGCATGAAGTATTTTTATACAAAAACTACTTATAATCGAGTTACTTCTTGATTTATTAAGCAAAAACACAACAAAATCACTAGGCTTGATTAAGCTTTAATAACAACTTTTAATCATGATAAAATAAAAATGTGAATAATATTTGGCACAAATGAAACAAGGACAAGTCAAAATACCGGTTTTCGATCAGCGTATCGCAATACGTATCGTTTTCATGTCTGAACCGGTAAATACCGGTAAACCGGTTATATTGCCCATCCCTAGTTAATACTCATATAATTTCGTGCTTTCAAGTTTACACAGATTCCCGTACGTTGGTTGGTTGAGAGAGCGGTCATGTGATCTAAATTTCAAGGTTCATTACTCTTGAACCCCTCTAATCGTTCATACTTGTGTAAACACCGTTCATACGTGTGTGAACGTTTTTCGCTTCGGTTTCAAGGACCCCCAATAATTGGTGATACCAATTTCGCGAACGAACCTGTTTCAAGTCACCCCAAGTTTGGCAATGTCACTACCAAACGGATTGCCGAACATTGTTCCTTTTCACAGGAGTTTAATGTCTCGCAGTTTGCGGGTTCATCCGGGCGTTTTTCTGCCCCGAGGTCTGTTTAACAACTGCTCAATAAATTTCACAATAAACAATCACAAATAAATAGAATACAACAAGATCTGTTTCCTATTCGCCACGCCGCGACAACTTCAAGTCGGTCAGTGTATTATTACGCTGTCAAACAAGGTATTTACAAGTGAAAAGGTACAATGCCAGTTTGTTAAAATGGTATTGTTATTGCTTCTGATATTTGTTTCTGTTTGATACTGTTATTGATTATACTTATTAAAGCAGTTTCAAAGATCGAATACTTTGAGAACTATTTCTTCAAGGGTTGGGATACATGTGTAAAAGAAAACCGCTGTGTATACAAACATCGCTGCAATACGCACGTTCTTGAAGCTTAATGGCATTACAACATTTTACAGGTATTAAAACACACTAAACAATGATCATCTACAAGTGGGTGGAAAACGTATGTGTATACTTCAAATTGCGAAATTATAAGAATTGAATGTCAGTTTGTGTGTTTTGCACTGAAAAATGAACGATGTCAGCGTTGTTCAAACTTCGTGGCGTGAACTCGCCAGAACTCGCCGCTCACACGAAGTTTGAACACCGCTTTGACATCGTTCATTTTTCAGTGCAAACACACAAACTGACATTCAATTCTTAAATGACTTATACCACTTGGTACCCATTTACTGCTGGGTGAACAGAGGCAATTTTGAACAAACTCACTCACCTAAGGTGAGACCACATGTGTCACATGTGCTTCATTGTTGGGCAGGACAGAATTCCTAGAAATTCTCAGGAGTCCAGCTGCCAAACATGGTCACCAATCCAAGGTTGGGTGGTTGGTTGGTTAGCACTGCACTTAGCAATTTGTGACCTGGGCCAAGATTTTCAAATCTCTCTTAGCACTAAGATAGTCGTAAGCTCATACATTAGCATTAACTTACGTAAGTGAGTGAGTTTAGTTTTACACCGCACTCAGCAATATTCCAGCTACATGGCAGCGGCTGTAAATAATCGAGACCAGACAATCCAGTGATCAACAGCATGAGCATCTATCTGCGCAATTGGGAACCGATGACATGTGTCAACCAAGCCAGCAAGCCTGACCACCCGATCCCATTAGTCGCCTCTTACGACAAGCATGGGTTACTGAAGGTTCATTCTAACCCGGACCTTCACGGGTCATTAACTTACGACTATCTTAGCGCTTAGCGCTATCTTAGAGCCTCGAAAATCTAGGCCCTGGGCTCTATGCACCACCATGCGAGTATACATATAAGTGAGTGAGTGAGTGAGTGACCTTTTAGCAATTTCATGGCAATTTCCAGCAATATCACGATGATGATGATGATGATGAGAAGCATCTGTTTGAAGTTGTAGATGCACTAATTGTTGCATAAAGTTAAAGTTTACTATGCTATCTGTAGGATTCCGAACTGACAGAAGTCAGTTAGTATACTGTCATAAGAAGAAGCTGCACCTATTTGAAGTTACTTTTGAACAGACTGATGTTTAATGCACATTAAGTCAACACTAATGCTGGTGTAGAAATGACACAGATATCTTGATTTATGTACCAACCTAAATATTTAACCGACATGTTAACTGGGTGATAAATGACATAAGGAGTAGTTAGACAAGACCAAACAGTTGGTAGAATCATCACTGCCCCATAAATATTCTACAAAATTCTTACACATCTGTGATACTGACTAGTCACATAACTGCACCCAAACACAAAATTTCAAATATGACTGCTTCACTAGCGGAAAAGGAATCAAGAACCCTGTCAGTGTTTCTCATCCATGGATGCAGTTGGTGACATATCCGCACTCAGCAATATTCCAGTTCTATGCCGGCTTTTATGGTCTGAAGTTATCGCAACATGATGCAAGGGAAGTAACTCCTCTCGTAGTCAGAATTTAGTGAAACAGGCAAAGTCATGTCCTCAACAAGGTGTAGTTCAAATCCATAGGAAGTTATTTCAATTTATTTTTGGAATTATTAATGTAAATGACAGTGTGAACTGTATAAATATGTATAATGCTCACCCTGATGTGTATGCTTGTATTATGAACACAAAAATACACTGGTGTCAATTCTCAACAACATATATAATACAACAACCAGTTTTAATCATTCACCAAAACAGATGCCACGGGGTAAAACAAAAATAACTTTATTGAAATATCCTTATAATCGAAGGCAAACACATTTCTTACACTTTATTTAAAACTAGGCATTATGATCACATGACAATACTTGATATGACTTAGCATTACACCACTGCCACAGGCTTATTAGCATATCACATGACAACACTTGACATGACTTAGCATTATACCACTGCCACAGACAGTTAGCATATCACATTATAATACTTGGTATGACTTAGCATTACACCACTGCCACGGGCTAATTAACATATCACATGACAATACTTGACATGACTTAGCATTACACCACTGCCACAGGATAATTAGCATATCACATGACAATACTTGACATGACTAAGCATTACACCACTGCAACAGACAATTAGTATATCACATGACCATACTTGACATGACTTAGCATTACACCACTGCCACAGACAATTAGCATATCACATTACAATACTTGATATGACTTAGATATGACTGCCAGCATTACATTGACATGACACACTGCCACATTACACCACTGCCAAGTATATCACATGACAATACTTGACATGACTTAGCATTACACCACTGCCACGGGCTAATTAGCATATCACATGACAATACTTGACATGACTAAGCATTATACCACTGCCATGGGCTAATTAGCATATCACATGACAATACTTGACATGACTAAGCATTATACCACTGCCATGGGCTAATTAGCATATCACATGACAATATACCACTGCCATGGGCTACATGACTGCCTGACATGATTAAGCATTTACACCACTGCCATGGGCTAATTAGCATATCACATGACAATACTTGACATGACTAAGCATTATACCACTGCCATGGGCTAATTAGCATATCACATGATAATACTTGACATGACTTAGCATTACACCACTGCCACGGGCTAATTAGCATATCACATGACAATACTTGACATGACAATACTTGACATGACTGACTTAGCATTACACAATAATCACTGCCAAGCATTACACCACTGCTAATTAGCATATCACATGATAATACTTTAGCATGACATGACTAAGCATTATACCACTGCCATGGGCTACATTAGCATATCACATGATAATACTTGACATGACTAAGCATTATACCACTGCCATGGGCTATTTAGCATATCACATGATAATACTTGACATGACTTAGCATTACACCACTGCGACGGGCCAATTAGCATATCACATGATAATACTTGACATGACTTAGCATTACACCACTGCCATGGGCTATTTAGCATATCACATGATAATACTTGACATGATGACTTAGCATTACACCACTGCCATGGGCTAATTAATGACTTATATCACATGACAATACTTGACATGACATGACTTAGCATTATACCACTGCCATGGGCTAATTAGCATATCACATGATAATACTTGACATGACTTAGCATTACACCACTGCCATGGGCTAATTAGCATATCACATGATAATACTTGACATGACTTAGCATTACACCACTGCCATGGGCTAATTAGCATATCACATGACCATGCAATACTTGACATGACTTAGCATTACACCACTGCCATGGGCTAATTAGCATATCACATGACAATACTTGACATGACTAAGACCACTGCCATGACTTAGCATTACACCACTGCCATCATATGGGCTAATTAGCATATCACATGATAATACTTGACTTAGCATTACACCACTGACTTAGCATTACACCACTGCCATGGGCTAATTAGCATATCACATGACCATGACCTGCACACTGAGCATATCACATGACAATACTTGACATGACTAAGCATTATACCACTGCCATGGGCTAATTAGCATATCACATGATAATACTGACATGATGACTAAGCATTACACCACTGCCATGGGCTAATTAGCATATCACATGATAATGCCACTGACATGATGACTGACTAAGCATTACACCACTGCCATGGGCTAATTAGCATATCACATGACATGACTATTATACCACTGCCACTTAGACATGACTTAGCATTACACCACTGCCACGGGCTAATTAGCATATCACATGACCACTGACTGCCACTTGCATGACTTAGCATTACACCACTGCCATGGGCTAATTAGCATATCACATGACCATGCCTGACATGATGACTTAGCATTACACCACTGCCATGGGCTAATTAGCATATCACATGACCATGCCTGACATGATGACTTAGCATTATACCACTGCCATGGGCTAATTAGTATATCAAATGACCATGCCTGACATGATGACTTAGCATTACACCACTGCCATGGGCTAAATAGTATATCACATGACAATACTTGACATGACTTAGCATTACACCACTGCCATGGGCTAATTAGTATATCACATGACCATGCCTGACATGATGACTTAGCATTACACCACTGCCATGGGCTAATTAGCATATCATATGACCATGCCTGACATGATGACTTAGCATTACACCACTGCCATGGGCTAATTAGTATATCACATGACAATACTTGACATGACAGCCTACATACTTACATACCATCATTTTTCATGGGGATGATAATTGCAATGAAGATCAATACACACTCCTTTCAAAAAGTAGCCAAAGGAGACAAACTTTACACTTGGTACGAAACTTTCTCAGTTAAGTACAAAAGCTATTGGGTATGAGTCCAATCCTGAATTTAAACCTTCAGTCACAGGATGAGGCACCTAGCCAGTTATTTAACATCCATTTTGTGGAAGCTTCAGGTTAGGTCACTGGATTTGTTCGCTGGTGATTAAAAACTAATTCCAGGGAATGTGGGTTTGAATCCAAAATGGGACATAACCCAAAATAGTAAATTATGTTAGATTATCTTGTTCTTTAATATGGAACATAAGAATTGGGCTTAGATTAAGCAGATCAGGTCAAACGCTATGGATGAGCAATGTTTAGGATTCCTCATCTAGCGAAGAAAGTTTTGCAATCAATTTAAGGAGATATTATCTACATCCGACGCGCACACGTCTTGCATAGACTGCATTGGACTTTGCTCATGGATAGACAGATATAACCTGTGTTATCTTGGGATGAGATGTTTCGATACAGTTTGTCCTTATCTGACTCTCCAACTTCTAAAAATCCCGGGGCGGTGGGGTAGTCTAGTGGTTAAAGCGTTGGCTCGTCACGCCGAAGACCCGGGTTCAATCCCCACATGGGTACACTGAGTAAAGCCCATTTCTGGTGTCCCCCGCCGTGATATTGCTGGAATATTGCTAAAAGTGGCGTAAAACCAAACTCAGTCAGTCAGTCAGTCTAAAAATGCCAGTCAAAGAAGTTACATTAAGCACATCACATAAGTCATGATACACTCCATGTTGTGATGTGAGCACATAGCAATACCATTAGACATACATAGACTTGAATACATGGACAGCGATCATAACCAAGATGACAATGAAGAAGTCATAGAACTGACGCCCAATTATGACAAATGTTCACAATCTAGTTGATTCCATAACAAAATTGTGCGTAACCATCTTTTAGCATGTTACTGTTAAATACAAAACATACTTGGACTCATCACAGGATCCTAGAGCTTTTCAAGTCATCAGTCCATGACTTAGTAGCTTCACTTGGGAATATTAGTGCTCCATGGGGAATCAAAAACACTGAGTAGAATAAGGATTGTGCTACAGACAGACAGACAGAGTGTCTGACAGACAGACAGACAGACATAATTTATTTAATTGTCATAACATGTACATAAACAAAATATAAAGTACCAATACAATAAACACATTACACAGGAGAGTTGGACGTAGCAAGGCTGGGTTGACAGTGAGGCAGACATGCTAAGAATCACTTAAGACTCACTAAGTTGGCAGACTTGTGTATGGACAAGGAGTCTTCACGGTGCACATAATCAACACACAGACAACATGTTTGCCATGAAACATGTATGCAAAAGCAAGCTAAGACTTGATAAGATTGACTGAAGCTTGCTAAGAGTCCCCAAGTTGGAAGACCATGTATATAGGCTTCCAGTCCACAAGGCACTGAGGGGTAACATGCAGAGGAAATCATAGCCTTCAGATAGGTATGATAACTCTCCCAGATTGACTAAGACTTGCTAAGACTCACCAAGGCGGCAGACCAGGTGTATGGACTTGGAGTCAGCATGGTGAAGGGGGTCAAGGCTGACGCGGAAGCGGTTATGGAGCCGAGCGATCTCGCCCTGCAGGAGGTCTGGTAGACCCTCCTTCTTTGTTTGGAGGGGCATTGTCTTCTGCTTCTTGGGTGGACTAGGACCTCTGGAGACAGGCAAGATGTACAATAAAGTTCACACAATAAACATGGGGCTGAATGTTATATATTTAAAGAATCTCCATTCTACAAAGTAATCACAGCATTTTCATAACTTTATGTTAACGTAAGGGAGTTACAATCACCTTGGCATTATGATCGCTTTTTGGAAATCTGTATCTTTGTGAGACTCAGTGGATTTTTTAATAGATCAGCTCATGTATTTATATTCACTTCAAATGGCATTTATAGTCCGTTTTGCTCAAAAGCGGACCGATGAATCGTAATCTGAGTCAAAAACTAATAAACATATAATACTCAATGAAACGCTGATCATAATTAAAACATCAGACCAACTCTGTGAGTTTTTTTCAGAATTCATGTCCTAAAATTAAAAAAGTTGTTTAACAAACTATCATTAAAATATTTACAGTTCACTGTGTTACGAGGGAGGAGTGCGAAGGGAGGAACAACCAGGTGTGCCAGAAAGGATGGAGATGGCACAGCACAGGTTAATGAATCAATAACTTTGTCAGCACTTGTGCACGTGCTTCACGTACACCTGGCTGTTCCTCTCATTGCACTCCTCCCTCGTAACAAATAGTGAACTGTGTCAAATTTTAATAGTAGTTTGTTACACAACATTTTTATTGTTATGACATAACTTCTACAAAAAACTCACACAGTTGTTCTGATGTTTTGATTATGATCAGCGTTTCATTGAGTTTTATATGTTTATTAGTTTTCGAGTTAGATTGCAATTCATCGGTCCGATTTTGAGCCAAACAGACTATAGAAGTGCTACACATAAAGGGGGAATGTTATGAATGTGAACTTCTGTAACAGGAAGAACACAACAATTCAGAGAGCATTGTCTGAAAATGAAAAAGAATAATAATACATGAATACACACAGCCATTTAGAAATAACAATAAACACCACTGAAAGGTAATGGAAAAGGGAGGGTGGGGTAAATGGGGTTAATAGAGATGATAATGATGTCAATAGCATGCTATCAGTGCTATTAACCCCCTTTCCCTACTTCCTTTACATTACCTATCAGTCATCAGTGATTAATTACTATTTGGTGCAGATTTTTTCACCTGTCAGTACTAATTACTCTTGGATTTATATCTAGCTGCTATATGTCCACTGCCATTACCACTCAGTGCCAATAAACTACTGGCTTCCCTTGTAAGTGTCCAACTTATCACTTGTATATAGCTAGCTGCTTCCTAGCTTTCATTCACCTGATAAAGGTTGAGTGAGTGAGTATGGTTTTATGCTGCTTTTAGCAATATTCCAACAATATCAGAGCAGGGGATACAAAAATGGGCTTCACACATTGTAACCATGTGGGAAATCGAACCAGGGTCTTAGCCATGACGAGTGAATGCTTTAACCACTAGGCTACCCCACCACCCACCTATAAAGGAGTAAGAATATACTCCAAAATGTGTGTTCCTCATATTACAGAAGTTAACATCCATACAATTCCTCCTCTATGTATTATCTTGTCTCAGATACATATTGCCCAGGTACTGCACGTAGGTTATCTGGGAATTGGATAAGGAGGGTTCTACAGTTCTAAACATACTATAAAGAGGTACTGTACTTAGTGGATAAGAACTGCTACAGTTCAAACATACGGGTTCTGTTTTAGTGGACTGGTGTTCTGTTCTAAACATACGTATAAAGAGTGCTATCATTGTACCTTATGATGGGGGCTCCACAGAGGGTGTTGATTGCAGGTCCGAAGGAGCGGAAGAGGCTATGGTTGATGGTGGAGGACTTGATATGAGTGGACAGAGCATCTGTCAAGTGTTGACACCAGGAGCTGTGGACGCTAGACACTGCCGTGCTCGAACTCTGGAAGCAAAATCAACCAGGTATTTTACCCAACACTAAAGCAGTGACAACAGATTTAGTCCAAATAGCCCAGTCACTCAACAGATCCCCCACTCTTGTCAGGCTACAGAATAAATCTTAACAATTTCCTGGAATTTTTCCATTATGTGGAAAAGAATAAAATTTTCAATTTTTATCCCTTTAAACTTTGCCTTCTTACCCCTTTGGTCTGTATGTCCCAGTTCTGGAGCACCTGCTCACATCGTTGTAACATAGCAACTGGCACCCTGCAACACCACATGACATCATCAAGCACAACAGCTCCTAACAACCATCATGCTGTGGTGATCCTAGTTCACACAACTGTCATGGGTTGTCTCCCTTTCTGAAGTCAGTAATCAGTAACCAGCCTTTCTTAAAGGTCAGGTGAGGTGAAATGGGTTTTAAGGTCACGTTCAATATTATTGGAATTACAAAAATGCACATACATGTCTTGACTAATGCCAGTTTGATAGTGCTGGCCCAGTGAGATACCATGAATCACTTGACATGGATATTCTACTCAGACACCATATACTGACGCAAGCCAACAAGTCCTTGTTTTACACTGTAAATACCAAGCATAGCAAGGTATCATCTCGTAATGTCAGTTGGCATGAAGTGT
Organism: Haliotis rubra; assembly: GCF_003918875.1. NCBI lineage: Eukaryota > Metazoa > Mollusca > Gastropoda > Lepetellida > Haliotidae > Haliotis > Haliotis rubra. The sequence continues at coordinate 307,425 of NW_025767065.1, read as the reverse complement.
CCAGGGAATTCAACCTCCCACTTTCCACTTGCAAAGTAGGTGTTCTGCTTACTAGATCACAGACACCATCATGCTAAGTGTCAGGTATGTAACAATGAATGTGTATATTGTGAGATGTAAACATGAGACGGATGGTCCCTTTAAGTACTGCGATACCTGTGCAGCACACACGTGACACGGTATGCCAATCAGGTCTGAGTATTGTTAGTGGGTCGTCCGTGTTGCATGTGTGCATCAGTTTCGTCTTGTCTTCTGTCCTGTCTAGTCGTCATGAATAAATGTTTTGTATGCCGGCCGGCCACCTTGATTGTTATCCCTTACAACATATAACAACATATATCATCTCTGAAGAGGCACAAAGAAGCCAAGTGTTCGAACAACCACCTCCTACACTAAACTATGCAATACATTGAGCTTATCAATCAAATTGGGCTGTATTTCATTGATTCACTACTCCAAATTCTCTTTGAATAATAAATTTTAACAAAACCACAATTTGTTTAGACATTCTTACCTCTTAGTGGAATCGGTCAAAATGTCCAGTAAACTCTTCATTTTGTGGTAATCTTTCTTCCGATCTGAAAGTTCAAACATGTATGAATAGCAGATCTTCATACTGCATACCTTTGAAACCTGGACCAGGCTGATATTATAGCCCATGTTATATGCCCACTAACATAGGTTGTTGGGAAGCTATTCTAGCCTTGAATAACAATGGCGTAAACCCAAGGTAAGATCAGTGTATGAAATAAAGCCCGTCCGCCCGCTCGAGACCGGCTAGATTTCTGACAGATGGTCAAAATTTACAGCAAGCCAGCCCAATGGTCTGGTAAAAGTTTTAGATGTCCCATACATCTGAGTAAATTCACAATATCTTGGTGTCTGGTCTGCTTAAATCCATTTTGGGCTGGTACCATTTTGAAGTTACCAGCCCTGATGTCTGGCTGTGCTTCTGGCTTATTTCATACACTGGTAAGATGCTTGACAAACAATTTCATGATCTGCCTAACACACAAAAAATGATCTTGCAGGACTAAGCAACAGAACAAGATGACGGTTTGTCTGCTTACCTCCGTCCTTCTCCAGCCTGTTGACCATGCGGCGGAGGGGGTCGATGTACTTGGACAGCTTGTTGAGTTTGTCCAGGTAGGCCTGCTCCTCGCTTGTGTTCCTGGGTTGGCCAGGACTTGGGGCGGGCCCACAGAGCCAGGATTACCTGACACAGACATAGAATTCCTTTCATAATTGTCTGATCGCCATTCTAGAAGTTGGTGAGTAGATAGTGATTGAGTTTAGTTTTATGCCGCTTTAAGCAATATTCTAGCAATATCACGGAGGGAGTGGGGGGACACCAGAAATGGGCTTCACACATTGTCACGAGTTGAATCGAACCCAGGTCGAACCCTGGACGCTTTAACTACTAGGCTACCCAACCGCCCCTGGTGAGTAAATAACAACACATACAAATTTATGGATAACACACTAAGTTTGATAACGTTGTAAGAACCTACATTAAAATGTCACTCTGTGCAATAAACAAGAAGTTGTTATCCATAAAGTTGTCTGCTTTGTTAAATCACTTTATGCCAACATTTTGGTTTTATTTCATAAAAGGAAACAAATAAAGCAAGTCAATCTTTGTAATTCCTTAAAATTCTAAAAACATTATATAGGCTTCAAATGATGAAAGTAACACTGACTGCCTTGAAAAAGATACTCCTTTTGTGTGACTCTCTAAGTCAAATATCCGCACAATTATCAATAATGCTGGAAAAACTTGTTTGGCCCTGGTCCCACTTACCTGGAGTGTTGAGAGCCGCACTAGGGGATGGTGTGCCGGTGTTACCCTTGGCTGCAGGGGATGGTGTTACCTGCGGCTGAGGTGACGGGGCTGTCAGCATGGTCACTGGGGAACTGTCATTAAAGGACACACAGCTTATTGTCTCTATTATTGAAAATTGCAAGAAATCAAATAATTTCACAAGAGATGACTAATGGGCTATGTATGTATGTGTGTGAGTTGATGTGAATTTTAACATGTAAACTATTCTTCTGAAGACATCTTGGTGTTGCATTGAAACAGCTTCACGGAGGGGGACAAGACAGGCTTCACACGTTTACTGGTCGTGTCACGTGAGTAGAACAGGAGATGAGCACTCATGAGATGAGCACTCAACCAAGTCAGCCAGCCTGACCACCCGATCCAGTTAGTTGCCTCTTACGACAAGCATGGGTTACTGAAGACCAATTCTAGCCCAGATCTTAACAAGCAATGGAGATAACTAGGGTGTAATGTGTACATACACTAAAGACATGGTATAATATTTATATAACATATTAAAAAACATTATTCATTCGATCATCACTGAGGTGACAAGTTCAGGCTAAATCAGACAAAGGAGTCCTGCATCCATTGACACAACTTCATGTGCCTGAATTATCTCCCTTTACCTGAACGGCCAATAACCGAACACTGCATGTACATGCTGGATATCATCAATGGCGACTTCACCACACACTTGAGTATCAGTCTGATTGTTTAAGTTATTTCACTTGAAACCTTTCATAAAAAATTGTGAAAATAAGGACATCCACTATTTCTAGCTTCTTTTGGAAAATTGATATCAGTGTTCATAGCCATTGAAGAGACTCTGCTCAAAGGTCCAGTGCCAAATTTCAGCCAAGGTCTAAACACTGTAATCTGTGTACAGTGTAAAACTGAGGCAATGTCTATGGTGTTAGTTATTAGTAACTACTAGACTGATATACATGATACATATAAGGTATTACGTATCCTTGTGTTTAAGGCAGCCTGGGGCCCATGTATGCCTGAGTTCCTTTTCAAGCAATACTATGGCCTCAACACTATAGTATTGGAAAATATTTTGTATTTTTCATCTTTCAAAGAGGACACTAGCAGGATCAGGGGATCAGACTTGCTGATAGAGCTGATGTTTGTCATCGTATCCCAATTGTGTTGATTGATGCTAAAGATGTCAATCATTGGTTTGTCTGGTCCTGACTCAATTATTTACCATTGCATTTTCCTCAACTTCTGAAAGGGACAATCAGATCTCTCACTCTATTGTGATGTGCACCTGACGTAAAAGAATCAGTCTTGTTTATCATGGGAACACATAAATATCCATATCCAAAGTGAAGGAGAGAAGGTGAAAGGTAACTGTACCTCATCTGGGCAGGGGAGTGGGCCGGAGCCATGGAGCCAGCTGACTGCGGTCCAGAGGACTGAAATATTGTCAACAGAAAGAATTATATCCCTCGTATATCTGAAAGCTTACTGCAACTTTTCCTATTCAGGCAGGATTCTTACTTAGGTTAAGTGAGTGATTGAGTGAATTGTGTTCAGTGCCAAATCCAACAGTATTCCATGTACATCACAGCGTGTCAGTATAATGTGAGTGAGTTGAGTTTTACGACACTTTTCGCAATATTCCAGCAATATCACGGCAGGAGGCACCAGAAATGGGCGTCAGCATAATGTGGAAGGAAGGCCTGATGTGCAGGTCATGGCGCCAGAATTCTCTGCTGAGGCGTGCATCGCTTGGAAATGCCAGAAATCTATTGTCAGTTCCTACCTGTGCCTGTTTGTTTCCCCGAAGTGGTGCATGGCCAGGCTTTCCTCCCATATCAACCTGACCGCGGGGATGTAAGTAAAACACTGTTTAAAACAGTGACAAAACTTCCCCATTCACTCACAAAACAAGTTTCAATAGATTTTCAGACTCAACATTCATTATCATATGTTGTTAGACATTCTCTTCCCACAGAGGTTACTCCTGTCATATCTTCCTACGTAACCTCTGTTCTAATACGGCCCTTTCATGGTGTGAGCGTTCAAGACTCGTGATTGGAGACAATCAGATTTAGTTGTGCAATCAGCAACGTTGTTTCAAAAGTGATCATTCGCAAGGCCTCGGTAATTTCCGTATGCTTCGAGAAAACTAAACTTCTTCCCCTGCGCGATGCGCAAACGTTTCTTCTAGACAGAACTCAGTTATGTTATGGCGGATCAGGAGCGTCTCCATCGCCCTCGTTGACAACGGACAAGCTAGCCATTAAACGTCTTGTGTGTAACATCAACACAAGTCCCCGGCAGATGGGGGATATTTGTGGCCCCACATTTGCTTGTGTTAGTCAAGTTGAATCTAAGTCGATGTAACAGGTGTTCTGATTGGATAGAAAGAAGGGAGATAATTTGTGTTGCGATCTTTTGCCGCTAGGGGATTTTACGAGAACCGGGAAATATGGCCGTATTAGAACAGAGGTTACGTAGGAAGATATGACAGGAGTAACCTCTGTGGGAAGAGAATGGTTGTTAGAATGAGAACCTGAAAACATGATTTCACATGACTGCACAGAGTTCATGCTAAAGAAAGTTTCCAACATTTCATCTGACATTGACACAGATGTATGTTGTGCAATATCTCGTGTGTGAAGCATGATGAGGCAGGCACCTGCTGGAACTGCTGCTGTTGGCCTGAGATCCCACTGGGGCCGACGGGGCGAGGAGCTGCCCCGGACGTGGGCTGGAACGGGATCTGAATCAAACATGGAAAACATGTCAGAACCCCATAAATGCCTCTCATTACCAACCACTGATCAATGTCAAAAGTTCATATTCAATCTGATTTTTTTCAGCCAAGTAGCTTTGAATCTTGACTCTTTACTCTATGAAGACTATAATTGTATTTATTTATTACTTGACTTGCAAAACATTTCTTATTCAACTGATATGAACGTATGATATCCTTTACATGCCAGACAAGAGTGGGTGAGTGAGTGAGTGTCTGCTTGTGTGTGTCCTTGTTGTGTAATGCAGGAATATTCCCGCTATATGACATCTCTTTTGAAAATTTATTCCTTGTACTTTTTAACCATCCACTGGCATATTATTGGCATGAATTAACAAAAGGAAGATAAAAATTCAGTACTTTAGATGCAACTTTGTAACAACTACAACAAACTTGGCCATGTATTGACAGCTAGTTACCAGTCTCGAACAGTGATTGTTTGTTTGTTTGTTTGACCTTGATGTGTAATCGCAAAGTAAATCATAAGGAAATAAAGCCACAACTATGCTTACATTCTGACAGGAGGCAGGGAGGGGCTGACTCTGAACGGGCTGCACATTCTGTGGGGAGGTGACAATGAATGCATCTTGTCTCTGAAACAAATAAACAAATATTCCAGATTCCTCAATATCCTGTTACATTACACAGATACACCTCTCAGTATTCATCAATATCAGGTAAATTTCCACAGTAAAGTAAACAAACTGTACGAATACACACCTGCAACTGGGGCTTCTGTTGCTGAGGTTGCTGCTGCTGTTGCTGTTGTTGCTGTTGCTGCTGTTGATGTTGCTGCTGAGTTCGCTGTTGCAGCATTGAATGCTGTGCCTGTTGCTGTGCAACAAGCTGTTGTCTCTGCTGTGGCGTCATCTGGTGTGTTGTCATCATCCCTAACAAAATGGTTAGTTAGTGTTTTATGCTACCATCAGCATATTACAGCAATACACAAATATGTGGCTTGTAGCATTACAAATACTATCATTAACTGCCAGTATGCAAAGCATGAGTGTGGGTTTGTTTTCTACAAAGAAGAAATAAGAGTGAGTGAGTGAGTGAGTTTAGTTTTACGCCGCACTCAGCAATATTACAGCTATATGGCGGTGGTCTGTAAATAATCGAGTCTGGACCAGATAATCCAGTGATCAACAGCATGAGCATTGATCTGCACAATTGGGAACCGATGACATTTGTCAACCAAGTCAGCGAGCCTGACCACCCGATCCCGTTAGTCGCCACTTACGACAAGCATAGTCGCCTTTTGTGGCAAGCATGGGTTGCTGAAGACCTATTCTACCCTGGATCTTTCACAGGTCAGAAGAAATAAGAAAGATCCAACTCCTATGTATTTACAAACATAAGCTTATCATTGATGAACTTTGAACAGTCAACTTTTGGGGCATCCAAGTAGTTTGAGTCCAGAACAGATATGTAAATAAATCAGAAAGAACTTATTCTAAAATTCCTTAACTACTACATCAGGTTAACTCGAAGCATTGACTGATTTGGTTGTGTGTTGCTTAACACTGCACTCAGCAATATTCCAGCTTTATGGCAGCAATCTGTAAAAATTGAGTCTGGACCAGACAATCCAGTGATCAACATTATGAGCATTGATCTACACAGTTGGGATACGATAACGTGTCAACCATTTCAGCAATCCTGTTAGTCGCCTCTTACGACAAGCATGGGTTACCGAAGACCAATTGTAACCCAGATTTTGGTGGACAAAAAGACAGAGCTTCCTCTGGTTATCACCTTGTTGCCCCACCCCCTGTCTGGTGAGGTTTTGAAGGGCATTGATGGGGTCCTGTTGTCCTGGGACTACGGCCCCTCCACCGATACCATGGGCTGCCATTCCAGGGCCAGCCACCCCCGCCTGTTGGTTCTTCTTGGTTGGATCTGAAGTTTAAATAAGGCTCTCATTGATGAGACAGTTTAGCATCAACATTTCTCACCTTATACGTTCGGTAAAGATATGTTATCAAGGATGCCATAGAGACACTGAGACAAATTGATTGACTTTGAAGATTGTGTCTCTTCATTATTGGCTTGAAGTCATTACCGGTGTCTCTACTTGCAAAATCAATAACAATCTCTTCACTGAAGTTTCCAGAAATTTGTACATTCCACCATGGTTGCCTGTCTGGTATTATATAGTAATGGCTATTTATATAGTAACTGTATCCACCCACTAAAGATGCTAACAAATTATTACCCAGCTTAAGCCTAGCTACCTGTAAGGTGCTAGAAGGTAAACAGACATATGACTTATCGCACCAGGTACCCATTCACTGCTTGGTGAACAGAGACATTTTGAACAAACTCACCTGCCTGGGGTGAGACTATATGTGTCACTTGAGTATGGTACTGTTAAAATCGGTTTGGAGAAATACATACCTCCTACAATCTCAAAGTTACCATTTCTAAGATGCCTAGCTGTTAGAACAATCGAAAAAAAAATACATTATGAGACAATAAATGTATAGTTTTTTGATGACGTAACAATTGAATGACGTTATCCCGTCACTGCGCCATTCTAGTGTGCCCCCTCGTAATCGAATTATTTTACATTACGTCACAATGTAAGTGACGTCACGATGCATGTCAGTTGTCATCGCCTCGTATGGCCTCCTACAGTAAACTACTCCGTTGCATCCCGTTTCTTGGTTTGCAGTTGCTTCACGCAGCTAACATCACTGGTGGAAACATTACGTTTATGTTTTACGACGGTTAAAATGTGTCAATTCGACTCACAAGTTTTCAGCTTATACACGGTAACGCTCACAATGTTTACATTCCCACAATGCAATCGTGGAATGTCGCTGACTACTCAACTTCCTCTGGATGTACTGATCTAAACTTACGCTGATAGTAGAAATGCAACGCGCATATTGCCCAATATGGTTTACGCACGACAGATGTAATTAAAATAATTCAGAGAAGATATTTAATCCGAACGTAAACCGCCATCAAACTGTTATCATTTGTTTATTCTGGTAACGCTCGCCTTAACGTGAGGGGGCAGACACATCAATAGAACAGCGCACCAGTTAGCCCTGTGCGAGGATTCTTAATTTAGGTCACCGACACCGCCATTTGTTTTCTACCTTAAATTAATCGTAATTATCCTTAGAAAGTATTAAATTTAGCATCTTAGAAAGATAAAAAGTTAAGCTTACCCTGTCAGTTTTGTAATAGAGCGTTTGCCCTGAACTATTATAATATCAAAGCACTCGGACTACAGTCCTCGTGCTTTAATTATAATAGTTCAGGGCAAAACTATACTTTATTACAAAACACATTGGGGTAGAGCGAACTTTATTTCTTAAATAAAGTGCCTTGCATCTACCTACTGGGTTACATAAAGAGGAACTGAAATACATTTCCTTGTTAACAATCCTTGATAAAATCAGTGCCAGGTGGTCTGAGAAACCAAACCAGTATTTCCCAATACCCTCAATACTCAAATACAATCATTATATGCAACTCAACTCTAAAATACATCACTTCCTGCCAAATGACTTTAACTCTTGGTTAGGAAAATACATGCCACAAACTAGTGTTGGGAATTGGTTGAAATCTCACAATTGATGATTGCTTCATTACCAATGAACAATCATCGAAAAAAATTGGTTAGCGTCATTTTTCAGATTTTCCTATCCAGGTTGTTATTGCAGATATGTATAACATGATGCAACTTGCTACTTAAAAGTGATGACTAATATATCATGAACATAAACTTCCTTGAGTCTTAGAGAAATATTCAGTCATGGCTTTTCAGTTAGTGAAGTGAGTTTTCTAACAATTAAACACGTTTTCAGGCCCTGACAACTTCTAAGATATGTTCCATTGTCAAGTTTTTCAAAGACTAAAACAGTAGTTCCAAAATCGTTTATGTTCGATTATGAGAAAATGTGATCAATTGCTTGGTCGTTTGATCACTGCGACCAATCTTCGATTATTTCAATTAATCGGAACACCACTACCCCAACCTGTGCAAAATTAAATCGTAAATAATTCTTGAGAAAATTATGTGTATTTCCAGTTTTAATGCCATCACTTCCACATGTTCTGGTTGTTGTATGTAGTTTTCTAAGATGCCTAGCGGTTAGAACAATCGAAAAACAAAACATTATCAGACAATAAAGGTATAGTTTTTTGATGACGTAACAATTGAATGACGTTATCCCGTCACTGCGCCATTCTAGTGTGCCCCCTCGTAATCGAACCATTTTACATTACATCACAATGTCAACGACGTCACGATGCATGTCAGTTGTCATCGCCTCGTACGACATCCTACAGTAAACTACACCGTTGAATCCAGTTTCTTGGTTTGCTGTTGCTTCACTCACCTAACATCACTGGTGGAAACATTACGTTTATGTTTTACGACGGTTAAAATGTGTCATTTCGACTCACAAGTTTTCAGCGACACGGTAACGTTCGTAATGTTTACATTCCCACAATGCAATCGTGGAATGTATCTTGACTACTCAACTTCCTCTGGATGTACTGATCTAAACTTACGCTGGTAGTAGAAATGCAACGTGCATATTGCCCCATATGGTTTACGTTAATGACAGATGTAATTAAAATAATTCAGAGAAGATATTTAATCCGAACGTAAACCGTCATCAAACTGTTATCATTTGTTTTTTCTGGTAACGTTAGTCTTAACGTAGGGGGCAGACACATCAATAGAACAGCGCACCAGTTAGCCCTGTGCGAGGATTCTTAATTTAGGTCACCGACACCGTCGTTTGTTTTCTGCCTTAAATTAATCGTAATTATCTTTAGAAAGTATTAAATTTGGCATCTTAGAAAGAAATACATAGCCCTACCACCATGTATAGTGTAATAAAACACACTTTTAGTGAACTATTACAACGTTAAAGCACTCGGACGCAAGCGTCCTCGTGCTTTAACTATAATAGTTCAGGGCAAAAGTGTGTTTTATTACACTATACATGGTGGTAGAGCGAAGTGTATTTCTTAATTACAACAAAGAGTCCAATGCCTTGATGAGTCAGTTAACCATGTCTTCTTTTCCTTCTCTTTTTTTCATTCCAGCAAATCAGGTAAAAAGCCTGTCAACCATGCACGGTTGTATTTAGAGACAATGGTTACAATGACTGCCAAATGAGTAGTGCATAAACAATAGTTCTCAGATACAGAGACACAATCAATGACAGTATTCTCATAAATATAGGTATTAAGTAACACAGTAGGCCTTACAAGTAGGCTTAAATAGAGATTGCATAACAAAGCACTGCCATAGTATATGAATAATGTTACAAGGTTATGACAAAAATGTTGGAAGCGAAGGATACAGGAATCAAGAATTGTAAGGAAGATAATAAAAAAAATATTAAAAAAATAATAATTTGTTAATGACTATTAGTGTTGGGAATTGGTTAAAATCTCATAATTGATGATTGGTTCATTACAACTGATAAACCATCGACAATAATTGGTTAGCGTCATTTATCAAATTTTCCTGGTTAGTTTGTAAAGACAAAACATGTAGTTCTTTTGAGTGTTTTGCAAATTTTACATCTTTAAAGGATGACTAGCATGTTAGGAACATAAATTTCCTGGAGTCTTTAAGATAAATTCAGTCATGACTTGGAACTAGCTTGCAGTGCTTATGAAATGTAACAGACAAAAGCAACCTTGTGAAAAATATTGTTGATGAAAACAAGTGTTCCAGAATTGTTTGTGTTCGATTATGAGAAAACATAGTCGATGGATTGGTTGTTTAGTCATTGTGACCAATCTTCGATTATTTCAATTAATCGGACCACCACTAATGACTTTACACCCAGACCAGAGACTTCTTCATAAAGATGAGACAGAGGAAGCCATTTGTTTTCAAAAGCATCCCCTTTTATTATTCTTGAGGTTAATGAATTTTTCAATAGAATATATCTGTTTGAAGATTTTTATCACTGTATCAAACAGTTAACCATGTTAGCTACATTGATCAAGAACATCGGTTTATCTGCTTGTTGTTAAAAGCCGCAATCAGCAATATCCCAGATATGTGATGGCAGTCTGTAAATAATCAAGTCTGGAACAGACAATCCAGAGATTGACATAATGAGCATGTTTTGTTTGTTTGTTGTTTAACGATATTCCAGCTATATGACGGCAGTCTGTCAATAATCAAGTCTGGTCCAGAGAATCCATTGATTAACAGCGTGAGCATCAATGTACACAAGTGTCAACCAAGTCAGAGAGTGAGCACCGATCATGTTATATATGGGTTACTGAAGACCAATTCTAACCCGAATCTTCACCTATGTAATTTGGATACAATGATATGTCTCAAACAAGTCAGCAAGACTGACCACCTGGCCCCCATTTCTCGAAACAAACTTAAGTTTTTACTCAAATCTCAAACTGAGTTCACAATTTGGAACAGCTGAAATTTTAACTCAACTGCATTTTTTAAATATAAAAGCCCAAACAACTAAAGTAATCTATCCACCAAACTCAAATTATCTTCTATAGTTTGAGTTTAATACCGATTTCAGTTCATTCTGTGAAATGCATTTTCCTGCGTTTTTCAAATTTGAGTAAAAACTCGAACTTAAGTCAAAACTCAGACCTAAGTTTGTTTCGAGAAATCGGGGCCTGATCCGTTTGTCAGCTTCTTATGACAAGCATGGAATGCTGAAGATCAGTTCTTCACAGGTTATAATACTGTGTAAATGTATGACTGTGAAAATTTATTTAACGCTCATTTATCTGTAAAAAGCATTTTAAGAACAGTTTTCCAGAAGTAGAGATCAACACAGTCTGATCCCAAGTGGCATTCAAAGTCACAAGCAATATACATCATATGCTACTCATTGAAAGTAGGTCACTGTGACCTACCATTATTTTGTCATCACATGACATGCTTATGTATTCAAATCATATTACCACTACATTCTATATAGTTAAAAAGTATATGTGACTGAAGGCATTTCACTGAAAATGGCAGACAAAGTTCCACATGACGTTGTGATTCTATTTATCCTATCAACACCCAAAATACACAGATGACTACACGAAATGTTCTTTGTTTATTGCCGTTTATAGTTTGTTTATATCTTTAATGATTAAGAAGGACTGTTTCCAAACATACACATACAAATATTATTTAATGTTGCTAATATGTCAAGTTTAGTTTGGTACATGTATACATAACTGGATGTTTAAAGGTCACATGTATCCCAAAAAACAAACATACTTAAAACACAATTATCACTTATTCATGACATATAATATACATTGCTGATTATGAAAAAAATAAAAAATTATAAACGTACAATCGCAAATCAAAAGTGCAATATTTTGTACTTGGGTTTACTTCCTTCAAAACAAAGCACCCGGGATACCGAACCCAGTCAGAGCGGGTGGGTGTGCACTCAAATGTAATGAAGACTTTCATTGGCTGGTTCATTTGCCGATACGCTGAGGGCGCATTGTGTGTGTGTATATAGAGATGTTGGGTTTTGTAAATACATGCTCATTTTTTCTGCATTTGCGTTCGATCCAATCAACAAATACTGAGATGGTGAACTACTGCGTGGCTGGAAACGTAGTTCGTCCAAGTACAAAGCAGGACTTGAAACTGACAATCTGAGTTTGCACCGGTTTCCATCTGATCCAGTCATCCGAGAAAAATGGATGCAGTTTGTTTGCAACCCACAGACATAATAACATGTCATGTGTACAGGTATCACACCTGCCTGTCTGTGTAATTACATCACGTTATGTTTCATCTTTATAAGGTGAATTTGCATTTTTGATAATTTTTTTACTGTAAGTCCATACCGAAAGGTATCAGAATCTGCAAAGTTGTGTTTTACGTTGCATGTGACCTTTAATATTCCAATTAATTTTCAGTTACTGTCAATGTTACTGTCTCCTTTGAAGAAACTTAGCTAAACCTGTAGAGGTTTCAAATTCTTTGAAGAGAATCGTCCTTGGGGGACATATATGCATTTTCTGCGGCTGAAAATGTTATGTGACAGTTGTATCAATGTTTTAATAAAAATATTGTACAATAAATAAAAATCTGTTTTATCTATTATACGGCCCACCACCACATGGAGTTACCTCCCTGCTACGATGCGCAGCCAACCAGGTAAGCACCTAGGCCCGTATCATCATTCCTTCTGCTGAATAAATCAGTGAACAGAATTGCGGGGAGGTGGGTGACCCTACCCCAAGGACGATTCTCTTCAAAGAATTGGAAACCTACAGGTTTAGCTACTTCTTTTTCATAGAGAACGTCCTTGGGCGACATATATGCATTAACTCAGACTCCCAAAGACCAGAGGATAGGGAGGAGGGGATTCTGTCAAAGTACACATAAATAGTGATCGTTAGGAAGGATGTAACAGACGCCACAACCCTCACCTGCCACGTGTCCCGAAGCTTCCGCGAGAGGCATGATGGGAGGGTAACCTGCAGGGAGGAAAGTACAGAGATCCGACCACATAGGTTAAGCAAAGCACTTCGCACACAGTGCGAAAGTAAAAAAACCCGCCCACATCGTGAATCTGTTAAAGAGCACTGTAAGGGGGAAACCTAACTCACAACCGACCATAATCTCCTGAGAGAATCGAAAGGAGTTAAATATGATAACAGCGGATATATCAATGATACACAATTGACAGCAGCGTCAACTGTCCAGATAACCAAGACTCACTCAGTCAGGGTAGCAGGACACTGTCCACTGGAGAGAACAGAACGACCAAAACGCGCACGATCATGTGAAGGTGTATCAAGCTGATAGTGCCTGATAAAAGTGCTCCAAATAGCGGCAGAGCATATCTCTTCAATGGGCAGTGCCGATGAAAAAGCCTTTGACGTGGTCACTGCCCGGACCAAGTGAGCCTTCAACCCCTCAGGGGGAGGCTTGCCCGTAGCCTGATAAGCAGCACAAATGACCGATACAAGCCAGCATGATAGGGTCTGTTTGCTAGCCGGCATGCAGCCTTCCCGCCACCGTAACAGCAGAACAGATGGGTACCCGTACGGATCCTTTGTGTTCGTTTGATATAGACCTTGAGAGTCTTACGGACATCCAGCGGGTGAGTGCTCGTTGCAGAGGTCCCCGATGTGGAAGGCTGGGTAAGAGTAGGAAGTTCGATAGGAGCTGTCACATGGAAAGCGTGATCGATCTTCGGACGGTAAGTATACGGGAGGCGAATACTGACACGATCTGGATGGAACCCAGTCAGCGCCATGTCTGCCGACATAGCATGTAAGTCGCAAACCCTTCACCCAGATGTTACCGCCACCAGAAATGCGGCCTTCCATGTTAACAGCTGAATGGAAATAGCTGATAGACGTGAGAACGTAGGACCGGACAGCCAATCTAGCATGATTGACAAATCCCAAGGTGGGCTGGTTCGCCTGACAGCAGGTCGAACACGATCCACGCCAGCTAAAAAGCACTGCATAAGAGGGTGCTGCCACAGAAGAGCACCATCGACAGGGGTGTGGAAAGTGGAAATAGCGGTTGAGTAGCCACGAATGGTCGAAGCCGCCAAGCCTTCTTGCAAACGAGCTTGCAAAAACTCCAGTACTCGGACTAAATCCACAGAAAGGGATCTGCAATCCCCTTATCTGAACACCAGCGTGCATAGCGGGACCACCTATCCTCATATTGAACGCTTGTCGAATCCGGAATTGTGTCTGCAACTGCTGCTGGAATTCCGCGTGCTTTGAGGCTAGACCTGACAGAGGCCAAGCCACCCACTGAATCCTTGGATTGGGGTATGGCGCGCTGTTCTGAGCGAGAATGTCCGGTCGCAAAGGTAATAGAACAGGAGGCTGAGCCAGAAACCTGAGAATTACCGGAAACCAGCTCTGTGACGGATATAGCGGTGCCAGTAGCACAGATCCACCTGGAATGATCCGTACAACTGGGAGATAACTCCGAATATCTGCCAGTCGGGCATCCACTCGTGCGGGGCCAGCATCCGGCGAGAGAGAGAGCGTCTGCTCGCACGTTCTCCAGCCCCAGGAGATAAACAGGAAGCACCTGACAGTCGCACTGGTTGCACCAGAGGAGAAATGCCCATGTCTCCTGAAGGAGCGCTAGGGACACCGTGCTGCCTTGCTTCAGGATGTATGTCATGGCCGTATGGTTGTCCAACTGAAGACGAACCACCTGGCCCTGAACATGCTCCCGGAAGCGCTCGAAAACCAACCACACAGCTCTCAGTTCTAATACGTTGATGTGAAGGCGGGCTTCGGCTTCGGACTAGAGTCCGGACACCGACAGACTGCCCAGAAGAACCCCCCAGCCCGTGAGGGACGCATCGGTTTGAACTGTAAGAGCTGGCGTAGTAATTTCCAAAGGGATCCCCTTGGAGAGATTCCCGACATTGGTCCACCACTGAAGGTGAGGAGACAACCACCCGGGGACTGTGAGATCCTCCGAGTGAACCCACAGACTCGCCAAAGCTTGCCGTATAGGGCTTATCCTCAACCGCGCCCGCCACACTACAGAGATTGTTGCAGCCATATGACCCAGTAGACGGAGCCAAGTCCGCGCTGGTGCCTGGGGCTGGGAGAGGAACAAAGACACCATCTCCCGTACTCTGGTGACCCGGTCGGGCGACAAAGAGACAAGACCCTTGTGAGTTGTGAACCTCGCCCCGAGAAAAACCAAGTCCTGGGTGGGTACCAGGTCGGATTTCTTGAGGTTGATGATCCACCCCAGTCGAACTAGAATGTCTATCACTGTGTGGGTAGAATCTAGGCCCGCTGGCTGAGCAATCTAGGTAAGGGTAACAACACCTTCCTTGCGACCTTGCGAGGGTAGCCGGCACTAACATGAGCTTGGTGAACACCCTGGGGGCAGTGGATATGCCGAAGGGGAACACCGTGAATTGGTAATACATCCCGTCGTACGAGAACCGGAGGTACTGCTTGAACGATGGATGATTGGCACATGTAGATACGCATCTTTTAGGTAGATCGACGTAAGCCAATCGCCGGGCTGAACAGAGGAGATCACCGAGCGAAGTGTCTCCATCTTGAAGGATAGAACCTCTAACATGCGATTCAACCCCTTGAGGTTGAGAATGGGACGGAACCCACCGTTCTTCTTCGAAACGAGGAAGTATGTGGAATAAAATCCCGCCTGTTCCTCGCCCGGTGGTATGCGCTCTATTACGGACTTGGCCAGCAAAGCCTGAACTTCGTCTCGCAGTATACCCGCCTTGACCGGACATGACGGCACCAGAGTGCGACGTATGCCGGTGAACTCTGGCGGGCCTGGCTTCCACAGTGGTAGATGGCCGACACTGACGGTGGATAGCACCCAGACGGTGGATAGCACCAGAACCAGCTCCTCCGCTCTCATGGGGCGGGGTGGCACAGGGACCGGAACCCCAGGAATCCTCAACGGATCCTGCGCCAGCACCGAGAGGGGGACTGGGAGTGAACCCTCCCCCTCCGGGGTAGCTGAGGCGTCTGGACCGGAAGCCAAAGGCAAAGGATCAACAGTCGCCTCCAGGCTAAGGGATCGAGCCAGGCTCGGGGATCCCACCCCCGGACTTTCGGTCCCCTGTTCAGAGTGGGCGAGGAACTCCTGGCGGAGACCTCCAACAGACCCATGAACAAGGGACTCCACGGAGTCCATGTGCTGCTGAAACCATTGAGTGATTATTGACATATCAAAACTACTAGATTGGGATTGAGATTGGGAATGCGACTTATGCGAAGACCTAGGTTTAGCTTGTTTAGCCTTTTTGGCTTTGGACGGGGGGACCTCCTGGGTCAGTTCCCCTCCCACCTCTCGCAATTCCTTATAAAAGAGGAAATCAGCCGCCCGTCTCTTCTGGGCCCGGGGGGAAAAGGCCATACACAGTTTGCAGATTTCAGGGTTATGCCCCGCTTTCTCTAAACAGCACAAGCATTTGTCATGCTTATCAGCTCTCGGGATATTCTGCCCGCAGACAGTACACCCAGTAAACGCCTGAAAGCAAACACGCAAGCATGTAGCTAATGGCGAACACAGCAGCATAAATATACACATACAAAACATTGAAAATTACGTGAATGCGACCACGGGACATGAAATACTTGGTTAATAATGCAATATTTCAAGCACGTGGCACCCTAAACTTCCCGCCATGGAATAGCAACACGTGCGTAAACCACGGGAAAGCTAGCGTAAAAATTTAATACAAAGTCATATAAATGAGAAATAAAAGACTGTAAAGTCAATAAAACTGTTCTTTTCCTTTTTCAAGAACGAATAAAGACCATACATACAGTTGTTGAAGTCTCAGACATTCTTCACAAGAGACTGACTGATTTGGTTTTACGCCGCTTTTAGCAATATTTCAGCAACATCACGGCAGGGGACACCAGAAATGGACTTCACACTGGTTGGCTGTGCATGCGTAGCAGGGAGGTAACTCCACTTGGTGGGAGGTCGTATAATAGATAAAAAAGATTTTTATTTATTGTACAATATTGTTATTAAAACATTGATACAACTGTCACATGACATTTTCAGCCGCAGAAAATGCATATATGACCCCCCAAGGACGATCTCTATGAAAACGAATAAGTTACTTACTGAAATCTTTCACATGCAGAATCAGTCTAGCAACCAAGGCCAGGTACTCCTCCTGAAAAGGAAAACATGGGGGAATGAATAAATCAGGTATGTGGACAATATTGTAGCATTACTACTTGTATAAAGGAAACGGCACACAGTAAGAGAGTGGCTTGGGTTAACACCTCTTTGAACAGAATTGCAGTTATATGACAGTGTGTCAGTCTACCATGTGAGGAAAGCCTAAAAAGGCCTTGAACTTTTACCATAATAGGGTGTATGGTGCTAACAAGCCTAGGAACATAATCAGGGTGAACCGGGATTCAAACCCATGATCAGAGATTTTGACATACCCCAGGGAAACACCTCTGTGCAGAGAATTGGGGCACTTTACACCACTTGGACACCCATGTGCCATATTCCATAGAGAGCATGGATACTTGTGCCATATACAACTGAACATCATGTGCCCAAATCCCAAACAGAGCATGGGTACATGTGCCACATATCACTGAATATCATGTGACATTGGTATCAAATAACACTCACACTGAAAGTATGTTGGAACTTACTCGTGTCTTAGCTTTTTGGAAAACATGGTTTTCCATGTCCATACTCGATCGCACCATTGGAGTAGCTGACTGTCGAATTGCATCATCTCTGAAATTGAAAAAAATGTAAAAGACTTAACATTAATCATAACAAGAAGGTTAACTTATTTCCTTCGCATAACAAATTCTATTTAAGATGACAATCAGAAGAGACAAGGATTCCTTCATTCATTCAACCTCTCTTATTTCACTGGAATAATTTACTAACCCAGAGCTTAACTCTGCTAACAACTATTCCCAGGAACAAAAAGGGGGTGCCTTACCCTAAGGAATGTAAACAAAAGGTGCTTCACTGGAATTTGAGCCAAAACCCAACTGTTTGACTGGAAAACTGCACCCTGGGCCTGGGTACCTAACACTTTTTTGTCGTAAATGGGAACTTAATTCGAACCAAGAGTTAAAGATAGAATTGGTGCATCTTGCATTAATCCACTAAGCCTACGAAAAAACGAGCCATGTGGGATCAAAGCGATGGCCACAACAGTTAACCTGAGGCAATGATTAGCAGTCTAATCTGGTAAACTTGTCATCGATCAGATCTTATGCCATGACTTCAATTAACATTGACATATCGGTGTTCCCCATCTCCTGTGATCAGCTGAAGAATTTAGACAGAGCTTTTTGCATTAAATTGGCTAAAAGCTGTGAAAACGAAGTCAAACGCTTTCCCCGGAACTGAATGTCCAAACACATCCAATCAGCAAATGACAATCAAAACATTGCGCACTTGTCATTAAAGTTACCCATGATGATTATGCGATAGAAACAAACGCAATTGTCACAGAAAAAGAGAGTCAGGAATAACAAACATATAGTACTTATAAACAGTCGTCATATATGTTTTCTTACATTTGAGCAACGAGTTTCTGACGGAAATTTTGAGTACGCCAATCTGCCTGATCAGCCATTGTGATGAACTTGCGATTTATCGCCCCTTACGAAAGGGGAGGTAATACAGTTTTAACTCATTCTTTCATGCCGATAAGAATAAAGCGACAACCGTTTACACATATGTTTTTCAAATTTCTATAATCTCATATACATTGCAGGAAAGGTAATTATGTAAATCAAATATACAGTATTATATTCGATAAATATACCCCGACGGTTCAACTAGGCCCGTTACAACCCATGATGGCGGTAAAAGGCAACCAAATGGGTCAGGTGGTCAGGCTCTGGACTTCTTGGGCTCTCCTTCACAACATCAGTCACTGGTTTATCTGCTCCAAATTGGGTTGTATAGAGCTGGATTATTGTTCAGTGGCGTTAGAGAAGATATAGACAACTTTAGAAAACACAAGCAAGGTTATTTCGTGAGGTCAAAAGGCTGTTGTCAATGTTATGCACATTAATTCTAATAGTAAGGTTCGTATTAAAGCTGATATTATAGACTCAGATATTAGTTTTATTAATATAACACTGAGTATCACATGCATTCATGAAGAAATAATGACACTTTGCTTTCTTAACTGATAGCAGTTTCCTTCCAATAGGATCGCTCAAGTGATAGGTAGTTTAATTCAGGATTTAAAAAGTCTAGTACTGACAGATTTCTCAAACCATTTGGAATGAAAGATAATCTCTTTACCAATGGTGATGTCTTTGTTGTAAAAGATAGGTTCCGTTATAAAGTCATCAAACGATTCAGGCTGCATTTTTATTGATGACTTATCAAACGCAAAGACAACTTGGGTAGATCTGTTTTTATTAACCACATGCTTAAACTAACTTTCAAAATGCCGGATACTTTTTGTGAAAGAGGATTGATTTTCCGCAACTTTTTAACTGTTTCATGGTTTGTGGAAATACAATGAGTTGCTCAGGTGAGATTAAGGCCACTTTGGGTAGTGTTTCTGGTCTATGACGGTGTGTGAGCTTGATGTTGGACAGCTTTGTTATATCACTGCTTTTAAATTTGATGTTAAGGAGTCACTGGTTTGGGATTAATCCCACTTTGAACAATATGTCAGTTACATCACGGAAAGCATCAAAGTGTTATAGCATCGAATCCTGTAACACAGGCTGCTGACAACCCATTGCTTTAGAATTGTATACAACCCTCCGTGGTGTAGTGGTTAGAGCGTCCGCCCGGAGAGCGGAAAGTGGCGGGTTCGATCCCCGGCCGCGCCATACCAAAAGACGTAAAACATGGTACTTGTTGGTTCCTGCCTGACATTAATGGGTAAAACAAGGACTGGTTGGTTCGGAGTGATTGAGGATTCTTTGCTGATTGACCGCCTCCGTGGTGTAGTGGTATATAGAGCGTCTGCACGTAGAGTGGAAGGTTGCGGGTTCGATCCCCGGCCACGTCATACCAAGAGATGTTAAGATATGGTGCTCGGCATTAACATAATTAATGGGTACAACAAGGACTGGTCGGCTCGGAGTCAGTATAATGTGTCTGAGTGGGGTATTCATGCTTAACTGCGGCATGGTATCTCAGTGAGCTAGCACTATAAAACCAGCTTAAGTCTGGGCTAGTACAAGCAGCCATACATACATATGCATGCACGTCGTCATATGAGCGAAATATTCTTAAATAAGACGTTAAACCCCCATTTCACCTCACGTATACATCGTATCAGAACAACAGCTCGGTTCCAAATTAAGTTGAGATGTGTCGAATCTACAGAGGTACGACCTTAGACTAACACTTAGTCTCTGGATATATATATAATTTTGATAGTAACATATAAATTGAAAAGGAGCCCCATTTGCCTCATTTAGTGCTTTCGCGTTGCATGGAGGGCTGGGCAGTAGGAAAATAGTCCCCCTCCGTGATATTGCTGGAATATGGCTAAAGCGGCGTAAAACCATACTCACTCAGTAGGAAAATAATGTGGTTCAGAACTTCAGGGACCGTGAGACAGACTAGTACGATGTTAAAAGCCTGTGAGTGAGTGAGTGAGTGAGTGATGTCCATGTTGTCAGTGTTGGTCACGTAGTAGGTCTTCGAACCATCACCGCCCACGACATCTGCAGTCACGCAGTGAGTGAGCGAGTGAGTTGCTTTGGACACATGTCAATCAGAGCCAATCTGCGATTCGAACTACAATCATAACTTTCTGGCTTCTCAAGAGATGAAGCTCCGTTACACGAAGGTGCAGCGCTTGCCATGACTATGAGGGGCGGTGGGGTAGCCTAGTGGTTAAAGGGTTCACTCGTCACGTCGAAGACCCGGGTCGATTCCCCACATGGATACAATGTGTGAAACTTATTTCTTGTGTCCCCCGCCGTGATATTGCTGGAATATTGCTAAATGCTGCGTAGAACCCAACATCACATCATCCGATGACTTGGTCACCCGTGTTCCCAAATTATGTACAGCGTCCCAGAAGCTCTTTTCGTGTGGAGAACGACAACATACGCAAATGTGCTAACCCGTAACATTTTATTCATTATTTCAAACTACATGTATATAATGTGTGTACGGTTTGTACACTTGTCAGAGATATATCAAGCTGGTCAAAATATGACCATCTAAGCAGAATATGTCCATGAGCAATGCCGACCTAAGCTGATTGTTAGTTAGTTAGTTATTAGCTTTATTTAGCTATTTAGCACAGCTAAGGTATTTCGACGACGGGTAGTACACTTATTAAGAAATGAGGGGGAAGAAAAATAGAAATTTTGAAAGAGTAGTGTTAAACAACAAGAACTGTGTATTAATGGAATTTTAAATGGGAGGCCGAATTAGAAGGTAAAAAATATGAAATAGGTAAAGAGTAATAGAGATTTGAATTTATATACATGTAGTATAATATATGCCAACAACCAACCCATGTTTAAAAACATGTTATTATTTATTAAGTGAATAATGATGAACATATAAAAGGTTATAAAATTAAGTTGATAAAAAGAGAGAACTAATTTGAACATATATACATATTTATAACAATGTATAAAATGGTAAAAAGTGGAATTATTGTGCTATTGTTTTTGTTGCTAGATTGTTTGGTATAATTTTGTGTATGAATGACTGACTGACTGAGTTTGGTTTTACGCCGCTTTTAGCAATATTCCAGCAACATCACGGCGGGGACACCAGAAATGGGCTTCACACATTGTACCCATGTGGTGTATGAATGAGATAGTTAACGAGTGGTTTAATTAATTTAGGGTTTGTTAGAATGTGCTTGAGCTGATTGATAGTCGTTCATCTTTTTTTAAAAGCAGGCAAGACAGGGAAGCAGGGGGAGCCGACAGACAGCGGGAAGAGCGCGGACAGACCAGCAGCAAGGTAGGGTATGGACAAAGAGGGACGGACACTGGCCAGCCAATCCAGCCCATGTGCTGCCAAGTGTCACCCTGACTTCATCATTTGGTTCCGAGTACTATTTTGGTGGGCATGTGATGCTTTGGGTGTGATTGTCCAGCTATGTGGTTATTAGCAGTTTGCAGAGCCATGCATGGGGACGAACTGACAGTGACCAACCTTCTACTGCTCTCGATGAACGTTTCTAAAAAAATATCGCAGGTGTCATTTCCGCTAATTTCGTTTTGTGACGTTTCACTTTTAACTTGTTTATCCTTTGTACCATTCACGAATATTTGTTCTTGCTCCGTATTTCTTAATTCTACTTAATGACAACTGAACAGTACTCATGAGGGATCTACCCCCAAGCACACTTCATGGTGGGGCACGAGTGGCCCTGGTCTGTCTCAGTCTCTGAACCATATTATTTTCAGTTCCTGTCGGCCTTAACTGTAATGCAAAAGTCATACCAGAAAAACAAGCCTAGATTATCCTCAGGTTCGGCATCTTCCACTTCACTAGGATTACTTCTAATGGAGTTTTTGAAAGACGTCTTTGAGTCTTTCAGAATTATGTATAGTCAGACACTGACCGTGAATCTAGGGTGGCCAAATCGTCTCAATTTATGCAGAGTTGAGTCCCTTGGGCAGGCCAGAAACCTATGGTCGTGGGTTCGAACTCACTCATGCACTTGGATAAATCGATACATGCGTGATGTTGTATCAACCTGTGTGTGTTCCAGACAAACGGACACTGTCCATCACATGTCCGTGTAGAGCGACTCCGCTTTAACCTCTGTTGTCACAAAGTCTGGTAACTTATTGATTATGCACCACCGTACCCTGACGGAGTTAATGGTTGCTCATGATATCAATCATCGGCTTGCCTGGTCCACTTTCAGGTCGTCGTGTTAAAAGATAAGGTAAGTTCTTTTTTATCCCAAGAAAAATTTGGTTTGCATCATGTACATTTCTCCAATTTTTACATTCATAAAGCAGCTATATATAAAATTGCAAATGATAATCATAAAACTATATATAATTAGGATATAAATACACCAATTTAGTACATTAGACATTAGTATTGACTAGAAATTCTATATTGCCCTTTGGAAAGACATACAAAGTCATTCATTGAATTTGTTATTGACACATCGAGTACTAACTGAAACAAATGTGGCGAACCCTGTTTGTTCTAAATGTCGGCATTTGCAGCCTGCGTCAATAAGGTAGTGATGCATATTCCGAAAAATGTGAGTAGGATCACTGAAAACTTTCTTTGGCTTTTTGAAAATTTGCTGCTCATAATAAATGCCGATACTTTCGATAGGAAGCCCAATAATTTTAGTGTTTACGATTTTTTAGAGTTTGTGTTTATTCTAAACAGACAGGTTCTCGAACCAACTCAAGAAATTTTATGTTATGACACTTTGAATAAAGTTTATGTAAAATAACATCATGATTGGTCGATTTTAAAATGTTTCAACTTCCGCAAAAAGTACAAGCGTTGCTGTCCCTTCTTATAAATTTTCTCAGTGTTATTATTCCAGGAGAGCTTTGAATCTAAGACAGTACCCAAATATTTGTATTCAGTTGATCTTTCTGTCTCATTATCTTCAATACTTACAGCATTTACTGTTGGCTTAGTCTGTCTAAAATCTATGATAATTTCTTTGTTTTTGGTGCTGTTTTTTGCACATTCAAAAGTTTGATTTAAACCATTCTACAAATTTTGTAATTTCAGCTTTGTAACTATGTTCTGATTCTCTAATAAGGCCTACCATTGCAGCATCACCAGCGAATTTAACTGTAAGACATGCATATTGGATATTGCAGAACTCGGCGTTTGAAAACAAATACGTATACTCATGTTACTTATCTCAGTCTAGGCACGTCGCCTCTTCAGTGTCACTAAAATCTGTGGTTTAATGAGATTTCTTTAAGATGAAACCAACCTGCCTGACAGAATAAAAAAGGTATGATAAACGGAAAATGTATTTCAAGTGAATTAATTAGAAATTAAAAATCAAAATAGTATTCATAAAATAGCGTAAAAGAGACGAACATTTTCATTATTAAAAAAAACCCTCATGTTAATACATGTAGGTTCGAACCTAATGTTTTGTGACCAGTTAAAAAAAATATAACTCTAAGGTATCCAATAAGGAGTTATGTGCCTTTGTACTGTTTGCGATAACCTGCACATGCGCATTAGGAGTAAAATTCGTTAGAGAGGAAGACGATTTTGGACACGATCGTTCGTATTTCGGGGACCATGTCCCACGACCAGTCGTCCCTTTTGCTTAGAAAGCAACTTGCAGGTGGGTCGAAAGGATTTCCTGCAATCTTTTGGAAAATTACCACTCATTCACCCATTTGAGTGAGAGACGCAGTAACCAAATCCCTGCACCATGTACAGCTGGCAACTAGGCCACAGTTGGAAACAATAACAATAATCAGTCTTGAAGTTCGGAATCATCTGATCAGCTGACGTTTAAAGTCGACAAAGAGCAGAATTTAAATGATTCTGTTAGCCATTAACCCCTATTTCCACATGTGTTATGTGATCTATTGATTATAATTTTTTTTTTTAAATGTGCAGCCGTTTTCCGCATAAGTGCAACTGACTTTGATCTTCTGCTTTATTCAAGTTATGGTGAAAATGGTATCGGTAATATTAGGAATTATATGACGGTCCATGTGCAAGTATTATTTCGAACAGAATTTCTCAGAATAATGCTACAATGCTTTCACCCACGGGACATCAATGATCAATGTGAATAATTCTATGTGGAGATGAATATCTCATCAACCAGATAGGCCCCAGTTGAAAAAAGATTGAGCCTCTGACCATTGACTCTCACTTTGATGATTCTCTCATTTATTTAACACAGGATTAAGTGTGTTTCTCTTGTTATAACATTCTTTGCCAATTCTGGGATTCTTCTATTAAATCTTAATTCAATAAAATGTACTTAATGTATTACTTCTTTTCTTGTTAGATATGTTTGTTCTGGAATGTGTAGACTTTTTATGATATCTGATTGACTGAAACCAACCTTTTATGGCAACTTATGAGAATGAATGTGGTATTTCCTTTATCAACCATGTGTCTACCTATTTAAGTGTAAATATATATAATATGGGTTTTGTTAACCGACTAAAATCAAATCTGTTACATGTCTGGTTGGACATGAATATTGATGCATAGTTGACAATTTTATGAATCCACATTAAGATCATGTTTCTTCAGTTTTATGTGCATACATGGCAAAAGCAATGCTCAAGATTCATATTTAAGAATATCTTCAGCTTGAACTTAAACTGTGGTATTTCAAGGTGATAGTTGTTCATAGGCAGGGCAACTGTTAGAGGACATGAAAACTCAAGTCAAACAGTGTGATGCTTTGAATTTGGGACCAACTGTCTGTCACTTGCACTGCTGGGATATTGCCAGTGCAGTCAAGATTGTTTGGTTTCTTTGATCCGTCATCTGAATTATGTCCTGTCCATACCATGTGGGATAGGGAAACGTGCCATAGATGCTGATATTATTATTAAATGTGCGACCTTGTATGAAGTTGTGAGAACTCAAGTCGGCTTGCTTGTCAGGGACAGCTACAAGTCTCGATCAGAATGAGAATAGACAAACAGGATCTATACACAACACCTTTTTTATATGGAATTTAATATGGGATGATCTGGGTACAAAAGGATAAAAATCATTCTGAAAAAGGTTTCAAATGACTTGTTTTGCGACTGTTCACTTTGAGTGATCTGAGTAAGTGGACCATTTGTGTATGTTTGTTTTTAAACAAACACCTTCTGAAACAGTGCCACGCTTTGCTTTGAATGGGATACTAATGGCACAACAGAAGCATCCATCATAAGCATGAAAAGTCTAGATATTTGTCCACAGAGGGTTTAAAGATACTTTATTTCAATACAATTTATTGTATAGGTAAATGATATCTGATTGACTGAAACCAACCTTTTATGGTAAGGTAACTTATGAGAATGAATATGGTATTTCCTTTATCAACCATTGAATTGAAAGTTGTGAAAGTGGTCTGGTGTATCAAGATTATAGGGACCATGTTTTTTTAATTGATTTATGTCAGACAAATGCGTCTAGCTCAGTTATATGAAGTCTACAGTAACCCTAACCTAGCTTGAAAAGAGAATTTGATGTGTGTGAATGTAATGTAAGTAAATGATGTTTCTACTGATTTTTATGAATGAAAAAAGTAGTTCCAGTGTGAACGAGGTCATGGTTATCTTATCAAAGTGTGTGAAACGAGGTCAGCCTTATGTGACACACATTTCTTACACACCTGTGGGACAGAAACCCATGTGAGATAACTGGTATCATACGTATGTGTGAGATCGATTTCCACGTCTGTGATTGGCTGCTTCATGATGATGACATTAGGTCAGATTATGACGGACTACTTTTCTGATTCATCATTGAAATTCATTGATAAGTTATTCAGTGTTACTCCTGTCAAACACCTTTATAGTTGTGCCACTTATTTTTGCAATTGTATTGTAAAGAGAAAATTTTGTAATAAGACCAACTTAGAATAGATAACAACATGCATCTATTTTCTTCTAATTCCATTTTCGTTTGTTACTTTAGATTCTGGTAATCAATTCAAACTGGCTTCAACAGTCAGTGATACTTATGTAAAGAATTGTGTGAATATTGCCATTAAGGACAAAGGGTGTGTTTTCCTTTGAACAGACAAAATGTACAACATTGGTACCATTACTGGAGAGATGCGACAAGTTGATATTTTGGAGTATTTTGTTGATCAACTTTCATTTCCTTTTTCAGAGCTTAATCGCAATGCCGTAGAGGGATTTTCTGCAGGACTTATTGATGACAATGACATCTACAAATGGGAGGTTGTCATATATGGCCCACCAGACACAGTCTTGTATGTATATCTTTTGCTGCGTTCAAAGCACATCTTAAAACGCATCTCTTTTCACTGCACTATTAACTCTACTCAAACATTATTATTATTTTGTAGGGGTTGGAGCACCTACTTAGTGGTTGGATTTAGCGTTGGATTGAAATTTTCATCATTATTATTATTATATATTGTACTGAATTGTTGAACAGAGACAGACGAGTCGAGAATCTAACTCATCTTGTAAACTGAAGCAACTACCAATTCAATGTCCAGTTCTTCTCTGATTAATTACTCTGTGATCTCATGAAAATGAAATTAGCAACTCTTTGTGTGATGATATTGGAAGTAAGTTAATTAACTTCTTGGTTTCAGTGAAGGGGGATTTTTCAAGGCACATTTGCTGTTCCCCAAAGAGTACCCTCATCGTCCTCCAAAGATGAAGTTTGTGTCGGAAGTATGGCATCCAAACAGTAAGATACATTTATTGTATTTTTTCACCATTCTGTATCATCAGAAATTCAGGTGATTCATACTCAAATGCCCAGATGTTGAAGGGGCTGTAACGGTTAACTTAACAACATGATTAATATTTCAGAAGCTTCCCTTTTTGTGATACGTGATCTGAGGAAGATGTTATTTAACAATAGCTAACTATGTCAAGGATTTATGGAGGCATGTTTCTCAAATCACACCCTGTGAGATGATGTCATCACCTCTTCATAAAGCCCTTGCTGCAAATGGATGAGGGTAGTAATCATAACAGAACAGAGATTTTACACACAGGATGATTGAGGATTCTTTGCTGATTGTATGTCATTGTACCCCAATATTGTTGTACTTACGTCTGTTACAAGCCATCCGACCTTGGACCAGAAGGTCCATGATGAATCCAAATACAGGGCCCCATTTCACAAAGCTCTTGTAAGCCTAAGATCTCATAACTTTTCTCGTAGCATTCACACCTCCTATACTGTAACATAGGAGGTATGAATGCTACGGGAAAAGTTACGAGATCTTAGGCTTATGAGAGCTTTGTGAAACGGAGCACAGGACTCCATGTTATGGCTGCTACATTATCAAAGTTTTATACATTGAGAATGTTCATAATACCTGTGTGTATTGTTTTAACAGTTGACAAAGAGGGCAATGTTTGCATCTCAATCCTACACGAGCCCGGGGATGACAAGTATGGCTATGAGAAAGCCTCAGAGAGGTGGTTGCCAGTCCACACCGTGGAGACCATTCTCATCAGTGTAATATCCATGTTGGCAGATCCCAATGATGAATCCCCAGCAAATGTGGATGCTGCTGTAAGATCCTTCTTCTCCTACTACTACTACTACTACTACTGTCGCTATATGGCTGAAATAATGCTAATGTAACGTTACATTTTCACTCACTCCTCACTAACTCCTACCAAATTAGTAATACTAATGCATTATTTTCAAAAGACTGATGCACGCTTATGATAAAAAGGCACAATTATTATTATCCTAGTCATATGGTCAGCTTGCATTTGATTTCATTCTCAACTCCCTGGGGAGAATACAACATATACCGGTACACCATTAGAAGGTCATGCATAACGATGGATGACATTGTAATGCCTATTAAGACTACATCTTGGATAACTAGTCAACTAAGGTCACATCTCCAGTATGTACTGTATGTTTAGTGGTAAAATATGACACGGAGTGGTAAAGGTTAGGATAGATGGTGCCTACCTAGTTGAAATTTATATTGAAAAAAGGGGTTTCATATCACGTGCATTACTGTAAACATTAATGACTCTGTGTCCAAACCTGGCATGTCAATTTTCTGTAGTTCCTATTGGAAAGCTGGTTCTAAAATTGCATGCAATATTAGCCAGTAATAAAGTACCTGCTAATATGGATTTGATTTCTGTTTTTCCAGAAAGACTGGCGAGAGGAGCCAGAGGTATTCAGAAAGAAAGTTGCCCGCTGTGTACGTAAAAGTCAGGATGAATTATGATGGCAGCACACATTATCATCAAGGTAAGATTTGACGTTGTTTCCTAGATTCCTAGATACCGTCCAATCAAACGCGAGATGACCAAACAGATTTAACCAATCAGACAACGGCTAATATTTAGGGTTCGGCGGGACTTACAAAATGTTTTTGGATTTTCTCCGGTCGCTGACACTGATCTCTCAATAAACGATAATCCGCATAAAACACAGATATTTGACCTGCAGTATATACACTTAGTGGTTTCTGATGAAATGGTTACTGTTATAATTAGCTTATATTTCCACAAGATGACATCCTGGAATATTGACAAAAACGCTATTTTTAGCGACTTTTTACTCACTGTTTTATAAAAACGTCCTTCATGTGTATCACTCATGGAACACAGCATTCGGAACCGTTTGAGTACAAACGTTTTTGAGGTAAAAGTTCAAATGGTATGCACGAATGTTAACTTTCACGATTTGGTAAGCTAAGTTCTAGCTATTTTTAGCGACGTTTTACTCACTGTTTTATAAAAACGTCCTTCATGTGTATCACTCATGGAACATAGCATTCGGAACCGTTTGAGTACAAACGTTTTTGAGGTAAAAGTTCAAATGGTATGCACGAATGTTAACTTTCACGATTTGGTAAGCTAAGTTCTGATTGGTCAATTCAAAATCTTAGCTGAAGCGACCTTCTACTAGGGTTTGTTAGACTCAGTTTAGTATTATCCGTTACACTACTAAACTAAGTTTACTTAGACGGTTGATCAGTGTTCTGTAATGGCACCTGTGAAAACCTCAGTTAGAATTCTGCACCTTGAGCATGCACTAGTTGCGTGGATATGTGCGCTATATAAATATACTATAATAATAAATAAAAATAAATTCTTCAGCAACCCATGCTAGTCTTTTCAGGGACTGTGGAATGGCCCAGTGGTTAAGCATCACTAGGGTTTGATTCCTGACATTGGTACAATGTGTGAAGCCTATGATTGATGTTCCCTGCTGTGGTTTTTTGGAATAAAAGGTGGCCATACTCCCTCCCTTCCCTCAAACAATCAATCAATCAAATTTCTTTCTCCCTCATTAACTGACATGGCACTTCAACTGAAATGCTGTCTAATGGGACATCAAACCCAGCCTAGTCCCTAGAACCTGACAGTTATCATTAAATAGACTGATCTTTTTATCCCCCTGCAACGCGTTTTGCGGGGGGGTATTAAAATGCGCTCCGTCCATGCACTTTCATCTTCTCCGGACCAGAACTTCTAAACCGTTCACTATTTCCTCACCAAACTTGGCACATACAGATCTGGTGGTGTACTGGTGCCTTTTGTTAGTTTTGAATTTCTGTATAAAATATTTGTTTGCGTTCCAATAGCAACAAGTTTCACTTTGACTGAAATTGGTGGTAGTGTTCTTTTCCGGAGCAGAACTGTAAAACCATTCACTATTTCTTCACCAGACTTTCCACATAGATAGGTCTGGTGGTGAACTGGTGCCTTTTGGTAGTTTGGGGATTCTTAATAAAATATTTTGTGTGTTTCCATGGCAACAGGTTTGGCCTCGACTGAATTTGGTGGTAGTGCTCCTTTCTGGAGCAGAACTTAAAAACCTTTCAATACTTTCCTTCTACTTTGCCATATACACACCAAAACATTTGACATAATCATAACTAGTACACATATTCATAAAAGTATTTTGCCATTGCAGGGGATATTGATGACTTTGTCTCCTTGTTTCATGTAGTTTTAGGAAAAATAATTTAAAAATTGCAAATTGTTTATTGTTTAACGCCACACTCAGCATTATTCCAGCAATATAGCAGTGGTCTGTAAATAGTCGAGTCTGGACCAGACAATACACTGATTAACAGCATGAGCATCGATCCACACAATTGCAATACGATGACATGTGTCAACCAAGTCAGTGAGCTTGACCAACCGATCCTGTTAGTCACTTTTTACAAGCATGGGTAACCCGTATCTTCATGGGTATGCAAATTTGTATCAGATGAAATAAGTAAATTATTCTGGCGTTATTATCACAGCTCCCCCAAACTCAATTTGAATTGAAAAAAACACACACACATTTATATGACCAGCACCGTATGATCATCTTGGGTAAACCGTATTATTAATCTCTATTGTTTTCTTTCTTTTCAGTCATTTTTCAGGAAAAGATTTCAAGATAACAAGGCAAAGAAAACAACTTTTTCTCATTTGAATTAGTATGATGTGGCCATGAGCTATACAGCCACACTTCAGTACTGTACAGTCCATTGATTTCTCATCCATCCAAATTCTCATTTCCTTACCATGTTGAAGTACATGCGATGATGTAAATATATTATATACATAAATACAATAACAGTGCTGCCAGTCAGTTATACATAGCATTTACTGTAGGTTTACTCTCAGGGCTGTAGCATAAATTGATTATAGCAGGCTATTTTATTGTTTCCGTTATCGTTTATTGGAAGTAAATTTGTCAATTTATTCTCAGATTTGCTAAGGCTATATTTTATGCCTGAAGGTTATTTTTCTATTAAATTTTGTTTATATAAATATTGTTTTACCTCCCGGAAATTATTTGAAACTTTACTGTTTTTTTTCATCAGTTGTTTGGTTGAATATTATGAAACTGAACTCTGTGGTATTTCAGAATTGGTAATTGTGTTGGAAAGAAGGCATTTGTAACCCAGAATATTTTCCCAGCGTTGTCTCAAATGGGGACAGAATGTGCATGACAGGATCTTCTTTTCTACAGCCCTGAGGTTATGTTAATGGTTTGGTGTATTGGGTTTGGTAGTCTATGCTTTTTCATTTTTACTTGTTGTCCTTTTAAAGTCTAATACAAAGATATCTTTCTATTTATTGGAGAAACATACTAAATATATTAAACTGTTACAGTGTAAAAGCTTCAAGTTGGCTCACTGTTGTTATCTTTGTATTAGATGAAATATATTTTGTCAAAATAATGATTTAATAGTAAATGTTGCATGAAAGTGCGATACATTTAAAACAATATTCAGTCTGAAGATTTAACCAAGGAACATAGTGCTTGCAGTTAATGTGCTATTAATCAATAAATCAAAATTTAAATATGTTGTCATTCCGATTTCTCTTCAAATTGATCACTTCATTTATTCAACTTAGACTGTCTCAAGATGTTTGAGTTTGATTCACAATGTGAAATACAATGGCCTCTTCCTCTTCTAACGCCACTTGCATTTAAGCCGTCCCCCCGATAACAATTTAGGTTATATCTTACAACAGTATACAAATTGTTCGAATTCCATCAAACTGACATGTTTTATAGTATTAGGGACTGGTTATTTCTTACAGGGGTGAGTGGGTCAAAATATTCGATGCCCTAGTGTACTGCAAATAATTATCATCCCCAAATGCGGTCATGGTCTGTCATTTTGATAGTCCTATCACGCCCTTGTACATTTTTTTCATGTTTCCCCAGAAAATATATGCATTATTTCTTACGACCGTAGCCTGGTCTGTCTTGTTTTTGGTAACGCTACCGATTCCTAGAACTAACCTCCGACCCATAAATAGTGAGTCCCTTATATCCTTGAAACGATTGGGCTGTTGTTGCATGTTTCATATGAAATTTATCTGTGTTCATCCTCGAAGATGTGGGTTGTTTGCACACTTTTAAATTAATTTATTATGAATGTGTGTGATGACGTTGTACTTTAGACTTTGCTTTTTTCAGTTATTGAGCAGAAATATCTTTCTTCACATGTGTGATGTTGAATGTTCTATATTACTGTAGGTTTATAAGTTAGTGTTGTTTGGAATTCCTGTTCTGCTCAGGGTGTGGTGGTACAGACAAGTATGTGGGCGATATGGCAGATATCCAAGGAGTGATGCAATACACAGGTCACAATCAAATGCTTTTGGCTTTATCTTTCTTCCAGTTTGTGGTCAGTAAATACTTATGACATGAAGTCAGTTCAATATAAGTAGACAATGTCTGTTGGGCACGCCAGAAACCTGTGAGCATGGGTTCAAATCCTGGTTCATCCTGAGTGTGTCCCTGGTTCATCAATGCTGTGTCCCTGCTCATGGGTTTAGCCAATGTGGTCAACATCTGCATCACTGCGAGCTTTCTCCCACATCAAGCTGGCAAGAGACATGGTACAAAAAGTGTTCAAACTGGCATAGAACCATGCTCGCTCACTCACTCACTTTGGCCTTTCTTCTTTAGAGTCCTTTCAGAGTTTATCTGAGAATCTACAGATATAAATTTCAGAAATCGACAATTTCATGACCAAAGCTACTAGACCAAACAAAAGCATTGTCTAACACCCAAACAAAAGCATTTAAGCAGATTACTATCTACTAAAATTATCTCTCAAATACCGGTATGTTCATCCTAGTAGACACTGTGAATTGAAAATATTTGGATATTTAGTTTGAATACACAAGGTAAATTGGGAAGGTTGTTTTCTGGAGTGAATCTGTTTTTTTAAGGATTGAAGTTGTTACTAAGTGTAGTTTCTAAGGTTGAATGCTCCTAAATACAATTTGTTTGATACAATTCTCTGTGTGTTTGTCATTATCACTGTAGTATTACACCCTGATGTGCACTGGCTGCAATCTTACCACATTTCCACTTACTTCATACCTGACAATGTGGAATTTTAAAACCAGTTGAGAATTTCCCTTTCTCTTAGAGTGTTAGTTAACTGCAGTTAGAACTAGTGTTGCAGAATTAATTGAAGTGAGTGGGTTATAATTTTGTTTTCAAGTTATTTTGTATCTAATTCCACAAGACAGTTAATGGCAGTTAACATAATTTTCGGGTTAATGACCGTGAAAAATAATCATAATCCTTAGCTAATAGTTACTGCTGTACAATTTACTAACACACTTTTTGGCATCGATGCAAAGCCTGCATTGAGAATTGTTATAGGTGTGCTAATTCACTGGGCTCATTCAACAGCAGTCACCATCTAAGGCTATATTCTATCTTGTACTGGTGAATTATTATATGTGTATAAGTGCTATATATCCTGGTTAAACAGTTCAGTGTTATTGCTGGCTACTATCAAGTCTGTGTGATATATCTATAAACGTATTCCAATATGGTACACTCTGCAGTCTCCAGCAGGTAGAACATAGGTGAGTGAGCCCTAGATTTTTGGTAAGTAGTACCTCTGTACATATTTGTGATATGGGAGACTGTTTTCATCAGATTGGTACATTAATACTGCAGTCAATAAACTATTGATTTCAATGTACTGTGTTTGGTTTTCATTTTGTTGTACTTTGCTACTTAAACCTGAAATATGATACCAACACAAAATCGTGTCATTTTGTAACATTTTAAATATTTTTCTTAACATTTGCTCTTAAAGGTCACATGCAACGTAAAACACAACTTTGCAGATTCTGATACCTTTCGGTATGGACTTACCGAAACAAATCATCAAAAATGCAAATTCAACTTATGAAGTTGAAAAATAACGCGATGAAAAAACCCACGTGAAATCGTAGTTCAAACGATTCACTAACTTTCCCCAAGCGCTTGGGGGAATTGAAGTGGTTTCAACAGCTTGGCTGCGCTCATAGCACATGCACAGTGAAATAGGTTCGCGGAGCTTGGAAGCGGGTTGTCCGGTGAATATTCGGTGTGTATTTTTCTAATGTTTTGTTGATATTTCACAGGCACGAGCTTTTTATACGTTGTTACAGTAGATTACCGATTTAACTGTTTATGTCATTTCATTTGTCTATTTCACCACACGTTCTTCTTACCGAGTCACTTTCTCAGTTCGATACTTAAAAGCAATGTCGTTATTTAGCGTCGACAGAATTTCTAACTGTGATATAGATATGTCATTGTCACAGACAAAACTCAATGTCTGTTTTATTGGCACCTATGTGTCTGCCTGCCCGTCTGCTAATGACAATATTCAATACACAATTTCAATCACTGAATTTGAACTTAACACCTATCAGGCTATACACCATAAACAAAACGCACTGATTTATGGCCCGAGTTCTGTCTCTGTCACATTATGTAATTACACAGACAGGCAGGTGTGATACTTGTACACATGACATGTTATTATGTCCGTTGATTGCAAAATGTTATACACAAAAAATGAGCATGTATTTACAAAACCCAACATCTCTATATATACACACACAATGAAATCCAGAGTGCCATAAGAGGGGAGGTTGGGAGGGCTAACCTCATGAGTCAGGATAAGTATAAAATATCAATTTTAGTCAGAAAATTACACGTTTCCTTGTCCTGACTCATGCTAATTATGCTTGCAGAATCCGTCGGAAACGGTGGTGGGTCAAGCCACATTCTGGATTCACTGGTTGTAGATTTACGTCCTGTATTACCCCCCTTGGGAACTTATGACGGCACTGCTGAAGATTCTCAACTTCTCTCTGATGAGTCTGGGGGGACCACAACTTGTCTGATTTCTTCCGAAACTTCTGACATTTTCGTGTGGAGTTTAGATACACTAATATTCCATTAGTTATCTATTGCAACTCCATCTCTTGATGCGCGCATCAAGTGGAGATGTGACCCTTCTTCGTGTACGAGTATGTCCTATACAAGTACAGGGTCTATCACTCATGCTAGTCTGTCCTAGACGTGTGCATGGACTTATAGCCATTGCTCTCCAGAGCATTGTTTTTCACAAGTCACGTGATAAAGGGGTGAGATTTACTCAGCGCTTTTGTGGAACCGTTAGTTGTTGTGCTACAACAAGTGGCCCCAACTCGTGAATGCCAGAGACGTCTTCAGTGGCAATGTCTCTGAGGTAGTGGTTGGCAAACACCGTGTTCGATCTCCAAAAGCAGCCCTCCATTATTGTTGTAATTGAGCAGTTTCCATGCAGAGCAAGTGTTGACGCCAGGGCTCTGGCTTCATGTGGATTGGAGGCTCGGGGAGGCTCAAGTCCTGGTGCTTTATAGGCCCTTAGTATAACGGCTCTCATCCAGATCGATATTGTTGTCCTAGAGACTCCGTGGGCGTCTCAGTGGATAAGGGGATGAATAGGCGCTTGAATTTTCGTCTCCTTGTTTTGGTTCTTTGTAAGTAGACTGTAAGTGCTCTGACTTGGCATAAGGATAGATCCTGCGTATCCTGTGGCCCAAGGACTGTAGATAGTGCTGGGATGTGGACCTGTCTGTCAGGCTGACCAGGCAGTTGGTTCTTGGCGATAGAATTCCATCTCAGTCCTAGATGTATGATGTCTTGATTTAAATCGTGTTCGTTCAAAGTCCAGAGCATGTATTTCAGACATCCTTGCAGCTGTTGCTAGGGCG
Source organism: Haliotis rubra (assembly GCF_003918875.1). NCBI lineage: Eukaryota > Metazoa > Mollusca > Gastropoda > Lepetellida > Haliotidae > Haliotis > Haliotis rubra. Next base: position 271,180 of record NW_025767065.1, on the reverse strand, counting down.
ATCAGAAACAGCGTTTTCTGTGTCAGAAGTTCAAAGGCTGTCCGTTCTAGAGGCTCGTCGGCATCACTGGTGAGATGTTGTAAAACTATGTTGAGATCCCAGGCAGGAGCCTTAAATTTCTTTTGTTGGTCTTCCAACTTGAACGAGCGTAGTAGTGCCAGAATCTCTGGTACTTTGGTCAGCTTGATACCCGTTTTCATGGTGATAACTGTACTGAGGGCCGCTAAGTATGTTGAAAGTGTTGAACCTTTTAAGTGTCTCATCTGTCGTAGATGACATAAGTATTCTGCCACTTGAGGATGTGTTGCTTTCACTGCTGTAAAGCCTTTACTCTTTGCATATTGTTCAAATCTCTGCCACTTGTCGTCATACAAGTTGCGCGTTGATCTGTGTAGAGCTAGTGTAACTGCTTGTGACTCTGGCGGAGTACCCTCTAGTCTTCAAGCAAGCTTTAATACGCTCCACGTGTATAGCTGGAACAGTGTCGGGTTCCCGGGAGCTTGCTTGGTGTGAGGATGGACGAGTAGGTTCGACCACTCTGGTAGTTTCAGGATTGGACTTCCGAGTTCTTGTATGATGATGGGAAACCATACCCTCGTAGTCGCAATGTAGTCGTCTGCTTGATTTTTCTGTAGTACTTGTGGTAGTAGTACAGGAGGCGGAAACACGTAAGCATTTAGTTCTTCCCATGAGATGCTTAGAGCATGTTGCCCATGCCTGAGGATCTTGAATCGGTGAGACGAACGTTGGTAGCTGTTTGTTGAACTTTGTTGCAAACAGGTCTATTAGTGGGGATCCCAAAGTCTGTCTGATGAACTGGAATGCTTCTGAATGCAACATCCATTCCGTCGGGGATGGTTGTAGTGGACGAGATAGGGCATCTGCTTTGACATTCTTTGCTCCCGGAATGTGGCATGCCTTCATGTAGATATTCAGGTCGTCGACTATGCTGAACAGGAGAAAGCTGAGTTGTAGCAGACTTGTTGATCTTGTTGGCCCTTGTTTGTTGATGTAAAACGCCACTGTGGAGTTGTCCGTGTGTACCATGAATTGTGCGTTCTTTAGTACGCTGGAACAATGTTGTAAAGCGTTTCTCCTTGGAATTCTTCTTCGGTACCAGGAAATTTGGGGAGTAGAACCCGGGCGTGATGAGATCTTGATCTATCTCTCCTACTGCCTCTTTGTCGAGTAGGGTCTTGATAGCATTGTCCAGTTTCTCTATCTGGTCGGCTCCGTAGTTGAAGGCCACCGGGTTGCTTGTGAGCGGCGGAGTGGCTTCCAACTGTATCTTGTACCCTCTGCGCAGTATCTGGGATACGTAGTCGTTCTGTAGTATTCCCCAATTCTCCCAGTACACATTTTCATCAATGGTAAACATGAAGAAACCACATGTCAAACAACAGAAATTTTAGAACAAATTTCAAACCGTAATGTAGAATATAATCCTAAAAACCGTATACAGCAATAATTTTGATGTAAGGTCCAAAAATATAAAAGGATATGTGCCGTATAGGGACCCAGGTGCTCTCACAACCGTCCTCAAGGGCGAAGAAGGAGAGAGTGACAAATATGGCCGATCATGTGACCATTTGGGCGCCAAAGGGAGCAAAGGGGCACGCTACTCTTGGGTGAGTGATTTTACGTCCGCTTTTTTAAAGGGAATTTCAAGGGATTTCAAGTGCTCCACTATCATTCGCAAGAGGAAGGAGACAGCATATTTAAGCATTAGTCAGGATAAGGAAAAATAATGATTTTCACAGGGTACAATAGTATGCGATCATCCAAGTCATGTGACCAACCGATGTGTCACCTCCCACAAACATCGCCAGCTGTGGACCGCAATGGAAGAAAACAGTAGTCATGACAGTGATCCCAAGTAACATTTCGACCAAGTGGAGATGTCGCATCTAAAGATTATCAAAACTCAGATGAAAATGAAAACACAAAGCTCTTTTCTGTTGATGCACATTTGCCACTTTTGACAGGATCAGTATTTTCGCAAAACTGCAGCAGAAAATATTACATTAGAAAATTTGTCACCAAGATGATTTTCTTTCACCTGATGTTTCTACTGTCTGTAGGGGTGGTGGGGTAGCCCAGTGGTTAAAGCATTCGCTCGTCACGCAGAAGACCCGGGTCCGATTACCTACATGGGTACAATAATGTGAAGACCATTTCTTGTGTCCCCCGCCGTGATATTGCTAAAAGTGGCATAAAACTAAATTCACTCACTCACTCTACTGTCTGTAATTACAGCTAAGAAAATATTCCTTTTCAAACAATTGAAAAAAGCATTGAAATACATTATACCCTTTCCTATACATAAGGGGGCAGTAGGGTAGCCTAGTGGTTAAAGCGTTGGCTCGTCACACCGAAGACCCAGGTTCAAATCCCAACATGGGTACAATGAGTGAAGCCCATTTCTGGTGATATTGGTGGAATATTGCTAAAAGCGGCGTAAAACCAAACCAGTCTGTCAGTCCTATACATATGATGATGTCCCTGATGTCCTGTGCATATATCACAATACATAACACCCTTCTTGTTCAAAGGGGGCGATTGGGGTAGCCTAGTGGTTAAAGCGTTAACCCGGCGAGCCACGCTCAGTCATCGCCCGAAGACCCGGTTCGATTCCCCACATGGGCACAATGTGTTAAGCCCATTTCTGGTGTCCCCCGCCGTGATATTGCTGGAATATTGCTAAAAGCGGCGTAAAACTAAACTCAGTCAGTCAGTCTTGTTCAAAGACAAATGCTCCATCAGGTGCCTATTCAATATTCTGAAGGGGCCTGTGATTTTTGTTAGTGACTGAATATTTTTCCCGTCAATTCAAAACAGGCAAACATTCTGAGAAAGGAGAAGCCACCCTATTTAATCAATATGTTTTGTCACCAAATAACATTTTACTTGACACTGAGCATCAGTGGAGAGTTTCTTTGTTGTTGAATGCCGCACTCAGCAATATTCCAGCAAAATGGCAGCGGTCTGTAAATAATCGAGACTGGACCAGACAATCCAGTGATCAATAGCATGAGTATCGATCAGTGGAATGTAAGGGACCGTTCATAATATATGGGGAGCATGTACAATGTGAATCACACACACAAACACAAAACAAACTAAACCAAACAAAAAACCTAGTACATGTGTACAAAACTGATAACCCCCCCATACTTCCCCAGAACAAGATGGATGACATACATCCCACCCCCCTAAAATAATCATCAGCCACACACACACACACACACAAACACCCACACCCAAAGCCATAAATTATGAACGGTCCCTAAAACCTGAAAACAAATATTTTTTCCTGAGTATTTACGGAAACAAATCTCAGCACCATCAGACAATCATACCCAGGTGATAAAAAAGCTGATGAAACATAAAAACCTCTTAGATGTTTGTCAAATCTCTTCAAGATTTGAGGAGTGAAAGAACACAACACTGCATTATACACATACTAAATCAGCTAAAAGACTGAATCACACTGGTGATACACCCATTGCTGGTGAGGTATCAACAGTAATTCAGCACCTTGCAGTAATGTGGCCTGCAGTGAAACCAACGATAGATTTCACAAAAACCGTTCAATCGAAGATTGGCTAATGACTACAATAACAAGTTAGTAGTACATGTGTTATTCGATAAATTCAGTGAAAAAAATTACAAAATAATTATGACATGTTTTGACCATGTTGACATTACTGGCAAATTTAATATGTAAGTTGGTTGGCTTTTATCCTGTCTGGCTTGATATATTCCTTTTTCCATTTCTGGTTTTGACCACAACACCCAAATTCAAGGAAAAACAGAATATTTTATTTGCGAATAACAAATTGAATTCATGAATGGATACAGTTCAATACAGCCCAAGTAGTAATCAAAATATTTCGAGTAAGAAAATCATTGAATGATGTGTAAATGACATATCACAGTTTGCTATGGTATACAGCATATATCCATCACCAATTATCACATCATGCAAACTCCATGGCAGTAGCGCACACATCAGCATGAACTGTAATAACATCTGATGGGAACCAGTCTCCACACAGGGGACACTCCACAAAGCTCTCTGCATCATGTGTGAAGACAACATCGGAGTCAGCGCTGTCATCTACGACAGTGTAGGCATCATCGACAGGTGCTTGTGTGTATCTGCTGGGAGATGTTGGTGCAGCTGTAGACCACTCTTGTCCCATGTTACAGGTCCGGGCATGCTGGGAATATATACGTTCTGGAACATTACCTGCAAGCATGAAAAAAGGCCATTGTATTTAAAATGAGTGAGTGATCAATATTCAAGTTATATCACGGCGCCTGTAAATGTCTAGATCTGCATCCTGCAAACTACAGCCTGAACAAGGGTGAAGGAAATGTCTGATGATTGAACGACCATACTGCTTGAGTGAGTGAGTGAGTGAGTGAGTGAGTGAGAGAGAGTGAGAGAGAGTGATATTCAAGTGAGCGAGCAAACAAGCAATATTCCAGCAATATCACTGTGGGACACCAAAAATGAGCTTCCCACATTGTACCCATGTGGGAATTGAATACTTGATTGTTACAGGGGTCCAATACTTGATTAACTATGCTTTAGGAGCCCCAATACTTGATTATCTATGCTTTAGGACCCCCAATATAGTGGAAGCCCTCTAAACCGGCAGCCCTCCAATACGGCATGCTCTCAATATCGGCACTAGATTTTGTCCCGGCAGAAGCTAGTTAATTTATGATAATTTACACGCCCTCTAATCTGGTGTCAGACTATTCTGTATTTCGGCACAACAAAGACTGTTTGTACAGTAATTAACGCTCTGTTTGTACAGTAATTAACACTCTCTAAATCGGCATCCAGTATCTCGGCTCTCCTGTTGATTGGCTGAACGTGTATTAACAACACAGTGGATTACCATCAGCATGATTGTCTTTTTGACTGCCCGCATGGATATGTGCCTGAAGATGTTTCACTGCTATGAGACTGGTTTGTTTTTCCATGCTGTACCGGATGTTATCTTTATTGATGAATAAAGAATATGATGACTATCAACACTTTGTTCAGTTGTATTTTACAGCACACGGAAGACCATTGTCAGGTTGAAAAAGGAAAAGTTCTCTAAACCAGCACGTCCTCTATACCAGCATTTTTTGCCAGTCCCAACGAATGCCAGTTTAGAGGGCTTCCACTGTACTTGATTATCTATGCTTTAGGACCCCCAATACTTGATTGTCTATGCTTTCAGCGGCCTTCACACAGCAAACTAAAGTTTGACAACACATGTTGTAAAACCCGAGTTTGAGAGTGTGAACATTCCAGCAACTTGCCACCAATGTCAGAGTTGTCAAAATCGGTCTCTATTCTCACCAACTTTTCCATCACACTTTTGGTGTTGTCAAACTCGAGTTTGTCGTGTGAACTGTTGTCAAACTCGCGTTGTTCAGAAACAACCAATCGCAGTTTGACAACTTTTAAAATTTTAACATGTGTTGTCAAACTTAAGTTTGCCATGTGAAGGCCACTTTAGGATCCCCAATACTTGATAGGGCTGCGCAATATAACCGGTTTACCGGTTCAGACATGAAAATGATACGTATTGCGATACGCTGATCGAAAACCGGTATTTGGACTTGCATTCGGAAACCTTCGTAACACTCGAAAATCTTCGGATATTTCCTTTTTTCATTTGTGCCAAATATTATTCTCATTTTTATTTTTAATCATGAATAAAAGTTGTTATTAAAGCTTAATCAAGCATAGTGATAGTGCTGTGTATTTGCTCTATAAATCAAGCATTACCTAGATTATAAGTAGTTTTTGTAGTTTTTAAGTAGTTTTTTTGTTTAAAAATACTTCATGCAAAATATTGCAATACATATCCCAATACATGCTTTCGCATCGCAATATATCGCAATATGAAAATTCTCTGCAATACCCACCCCCAATACTTGATTGTCTATACTTTAGGATCCCCAATACTTGATAGTCTATGTTTCAGGAGACTGAATACTTGAGTATGCTACATCACACACCCTGTTAAGTGTCCGGAACCACCCACCTTTACATGACGGACAGCTGACATAGTCACCGTAACCTGAGTCTTGGTTCGATCGTCTGGAAAACATGCAATTGGCACATTATAGTGTGTCGTCTGGAAATACACACATACATAAATGAAGTTCATAACTGTATCTGATATTCCTCAAATATCTAGCTTTCATAAGATGCATGTACATAAACAATCCTGGTACACACTGCAATACATTTAATGTACACAGAAATACATGTCATCCAGTCGACGCTTCCATATTGTTTCATTGAAGAAGCCTACATCATATTTATTTTTGTTTATGTAGTGCTGTGTGGGTAGTTATCCATCTTAATGTGCTTACAGGGTTCGTACAGAATATCAGTCATCAAATTTAAGGCCTTTTTAGGGACTTTTCAAGGTACAAATAAACATAAACACACATAACACATAAGTAGTGGAATACCCACAAGGTTGGTCATATGTGGGACTGACCATCAGGGGGAAATAACTCTCAACTACATCACTGCATTGTGAAAATTTTGCTTCACAGTGGACAATAATCAACACCCACTGACATCGTAACTTATTTTTATTATGTACTTGTTTCCAGTATAATCATGAATTGACAATGGCTAAATATGGGGCCTTTTTATGTCAAATCACTGGCGATTAGGGTATTATCAAGGCTAAAACGAATATAGGACCTCTTTAGAGTAAAATGTCCATATTTCAGGCTTTTTCAATCCTGGTTCAGCTTGTATCACTTAAAAGGAAAGTTACCATAAACACTAAGCCAAATGAATGAGTGAGTTAAGATTTAAAGTCACATCGGCAATATGTCAGCCATATCGTGACTAGTTCGAAATTCATAATACATACATATAATATATAAAATGCTGTCAACGAATGACAGTAAAATTACTAGGTCATCACAAATGATGTAAAACTAGCTAGCATATATCAATAAAAGTAGAAACTTATATTTGAAAAATACAATATAAAAACAGGCTATTGATCGCCAACAACTGAAGGTAGATCACCATACTAGGGCCTATGGAGACTTACATTACTTTTGCTACCTGCATGGACCCTAGCTGGATTTACACCATCCCTTCAGCCATTGGTGTTTATGCTGAAATTTAGCCATACATTAAAATGACCAAAATACTACGATTAAAACCTGGTAGACTTAAATTTACTTGAAATGTTTTGGGACTTACGCCAAAAATGAATGTAAATACATTTACAAACCTAGATATATTTCCTCCACATTTATTTTTACGTCCTCCATTTCCTGGGGTTTGGGAAGCTCCAGAAGCTGCAGACAGCCTAGGTGTTGTTTCTGCTCTTGTAGCTTTAGTTGAACCCGAGGGTCTTGGTGTACCGGGATTAGAACCAGCTTGTGTGGAGTTTGTCACTGACTCACTAGCACTGACCTTCCCCTTGTCCTTAGACAACCACTGATCACATGTATCAACTCGGTCAACTCCAACGTCCTTAACATTCCTACTTCTCTTCCTTGTTTTCGGAGTTCCGATTGTATCACCAGCACCGACACTTGTATTAAGTGCTTTTGATGCAAATGGCAGCCTTTTGGGAGAATGGCCATTGCTCAGATTGTCTTCTTGCTGAAATGTCTTTTGAACATGGGAAATTAGACTTGTTTGGGGAAGTAAGGTTGACTTGGACGAGTTGGAAGTGTGTAGGTTAGGTTTAAACCCCTGTGTCCTGAGACTTTTTGGAGTCCGAGAAAATTCATTTTCATTTTCAAGCTTTCTTTTACAACCTGATGGTGTTGTATGTGTCTTTTCTGTTGATTTTCTGTAACTTTTGGGTGAAAAAGAATTAGAACTGTCTCTTTCTTGACACCGAGAAGAAGATGCAAGGGGAGACAACTCTTGTGTGCTATTCTGTGTTTCGGCTTTGTCAAACAAGCCACAGATATGGTCCCCACACTGCTGCTTGAACAGTTTCTTCTCATCTTGACTTAGCTTTCGCTTCTTCAATTTTTCAAATTTATGGCTCAAATCTGAAATATAGTAATGCCTCCATAATTAAGTGTGCAATTGTTTGTTTGGTGTTTTACATCGCACTTGGTAATATTCCCGCTATATAGCGGCAGTCTGGGATACAAGTGTCAACCAAGTCAGCGAGCCCGACCACCTGATCACGTTAGTGGCCTTTCCGACAAGCTTGGGTTGCTGAAGACCAGTCCCAGTGTACAATAGGGTAAACCTGTGGTGTAGGTTGTTAATTCACACAAAAATATAATACCGTTTTCTCAAAACAGCACATTGCATCCATTGCCTAGTAACTCTTATCACAATGAACAAAAGCATTTTAGTTTCATTGACATTTAAACTAACTCTCTTTTTTCTCTACAGTCTCATCTCTGAAAACTCAATTAATTCAATTTAATATTTAACTCAACTGTATGTATGACTAAAATAACACTCCCTGTCAATTATCTAGGTGCCATCGGGCCATTATTGTGCAAATACAGTACAGTGTCACTTTGGCATACCTTAGAATTCAGTACCACAGTTTACAAAAACACTGATCACATTACACAGGCAGGGGTGGAAATAACTTTAAAATTGCTATTGTACTCTGGTACAGTGGCACATGTAAAATCACTTGCCCTGATAATTTTTCCACTATACTGGCCGATTTTCTTGTTGATTTTATAAATAAACAACATAATTAATATTGGGAGATCAACTGGACACCGGTACAGCATGATATACAAATTAGCTTGCCCGACAGAAAACAACACTGGACTCGGACGTTGGGCAATGGGTTATTTCCACCCCTGACAGGACACACTAACCATTCTGTAACAGATAGCTTGACATTCTACAGTAAGCAGGTGGTAATTGTTGGATGTGTAAATGATGTCACCACGACAAATAGTGGGTGCACATATCTAGGTCACTCTATGATGAGTGAAACGATAGCCATTTGCCTTTAAGCATGTCTTTGTCAAAAGATCTAGGAATAGGTGATAGACTGATTAATGAATTAGTTAAGTGAGTGAGTGTGTGAGTGCGTCCGTGCGTTTGCTCTTCATACTCAATACCCGGGTTTTATTCCCCATATGGGTACAATAGCCTGTTTCTGGTGTTCCCAGCTGTGATATTGCTTGAATATTGCTGACAGTGGTATAAAACTAGTTTAACCACCAGGCTATCTGCCCCACCGCCCTGATCACTGAATGGAGGTGAAGATCCAGTCACATATGAAGAATTGTTGCTCATGCTATAAAGATTATTGGATGAAGACACTTGATTTTCAGACTACTATGACTGTGCCGTAAATTTAATAGAACACATTTATGAGGCACCTGGTGTCAAATCTCAGACCAGAACATGACATACAGGCAAGGCCCTGACTGACAGAGGTGTACCTGCCAATCTTTCTGCACAATTACTAAAGGGTATGGGTTGCTAGGAAACACACCTGCAATAGTCACCTTGTCCAAATCAATGTTTTCCATCTGTATTGAGCTTAAGAACTCGCACAGTTCTTCTTCAAACTGAAACAAAATATAATAGAATGGTTTCAGTGTTGTACACAAGGCAATTGGCCATGCAACTGAACTCATCTCAAGTTAATTGGATGCTACGACCATGATAATGCATGTCAGAGAATACTGGAAATATAAACACAAAAAGGTCTGAGATGATATAGAGTTATATTCCCTGTTATTGTATTAATTTTCTTTCCATATGATTACATGTCAACTTGTTATAAACTAATTTACTTAGTTGAAACAGATAAGCTCGGCTTGGTGCTGAGACTAGGATTGAACCATAGTGAAAACAGGAACCAATGGCAAACCGAAACTGTCAACACCTCATACCACTGGGCCAAACAAGCATATAGATGTCAACTGCTGATGAATGTAGATTTTTCCTTATCCTGACTCATGCTAAATGCTTGTCTCCTTCTCCTTGCGAATAATAGTGGAACACTTGAAATCCCTTGAAGTTCCCTTCTAAAAAGCGGACGTAAAATCACCACTCACCCACGAGTTACCTCCCTTGCCTTCTTGGTGCCTTTTGGTTACCTGACCGGACATTTTTTGTCACTCTCTCCGTATGTATGCTCGACACCCGGATTTACAGGGAAATCCAGAGTGCCATAAGAGGGGAGGTTGGGAGGGCTGACCTCATGAGTCAGGATAAGTATAAAATATCAATTTTAGTCAGAAAATTACATATTTTTCCTTATCCTGACTCATGCTAAATGCTTGCAGAATCCGACGGAATCGGTGGTGGTACGTCCTGTATTATCCCCCTTGGGAACTTATGACGGCACTGTTGAAGATTCTTTCAACTTCTCTCTGATGAGTCTGGGGGGACCACAATTTGTCTGATTTCTTCCAAAACTTCTCCTGACATTTTCGTGTGGACTTTTAGATATACTAATGTTCCATTAGTTATCTATTGCAACTCCATCTCTTGATGCGCATCAAATGGAGATGCGACCCTTCTTCATGTACGAGTATGTCCTATACAAGTACAGGGTCTATCACTCATGCTAGCCTGTCCTAGACGTGTGCATGGACTTGAACCATTTGCTCTCCAGAGCGTTGGTTTTCACCAGTCACGTGATAAAAGGAGGAGATTTTTCTCAGCGCGCCTTTGTGGAACCGTTAGTTGTTGTGCTACAACAAGTGGCCCAAACTGGCTTCCACTATCATTCACAAGGAGAAGGAAACAAGCATTTAGCATGAGTCAGGAAAAGTATAAAAATGAAATTTTTAGAGTAAAATTAATATTTTTTACTTATCCTGACTCAAGCTTATTGCTTGTCTTCTTCTTCTGGCGAACCTAGTGGAACACTTGTATCTCCCAATTGAAGTTCCCTTCAATAAAAAATCACTCATTAGTACTGACCACGAGTTACCTCCCTTCCACAAGCGCGGGAACGAGGGCGCCACCTGAACCCATGTGCCTCACTCTCTCCTCATATACTGAGCCCAACACCTGAATTTCCAGGGAAATCCAAAGTGTTATGTGGGGAGGATGGGAGGGCTTACCTCATGAGTCAGGATAAGTATAAAATATTAATTTTACTCTAAAAATTTCATATTTTTCCTTATCCTGACTCATGCTTATTGCTTGTAGAATCCTACGGATAAGGAGGTGGGATTATATATACTTTGGATTTTACTAATTAGTGATTTGAACTGAGATGATTGCAATAACCCTATGGGAACTTCATAAAGGCACTGAACTGAAGAATTCCTGCTGTTAACTTATCAGCTGCCATATAAGGGTTATTACAATTTACTGAATATAATAAAAGTATATATAACATTAAGTAAGCTGAAGCCATTAATGTGATAGTATAAACTCTTGATAGTTTATAGTGAATACTTTTATAATGAACCAAAGTATTAAGCTTACAATATGCATATATATAAGCTATAATATAACTGTGCTTAAGATATAACTATAACTTAAGCTGTATAATAGTAACCAATTACTGAGAGTTTGTTAACTAATACATGTCATGAACTGAACATATGACTGAGCTTAAGGATTGAAACTTAAGCTGAACATATATATAATAGTAGAACTCCTAAGAGTTGTAGGCATATATATAGTATGATATAGAATCACAGTACCATTATAACAGCAAAAGACTCCCTAGAGTTTATTAGCTAATATACTTTATGATATGAGTATAGTACTGTGCTTAAGATATAATTAACTTGAGCTACCTAAATAGCCAAAACAACTCCGTAGAGTTTGTTAGCTAAAACATGTTATAATGTAACCATAATGCTTAAGATATGATGAAACTTAAGCTAAATATATAATAGCAAAAAACTCCGTAGAGTTTGTTAGCTAATACATGTTATAATGTAACCATAATGCTTAAGATATGATGAAACTTAAGCAAAATATATAATAGCAAAAACTCTTGAGAGTTTGTTAGCTAATATACTTATATGATATAAACGTAGTACTGAGCTTAAGATATGAATAAACTTAAGCTACATATATAATAGCAAAAACTCTGTAGAGTTTGTTAGCTAATACATTATAATGTAACCATAGAATTGAGCTTAAGATATGATTAACTTAAGCTAAATATATAATAACAAACTCCGTAGAGTTGTTAGCTTATATATAGTATGATATAAACACCATAGTACTGAGCTTAAGATAATAAATTAAACTTAAGCAAAATATATAGATAGCATGTATCTATTAGTACTGTCATCCGATAAGTATAAAATCTGTAAGATAGACTTATCTTCTCCGTGGAACTGTCAACTGTTGAGCGAGGACCGAGGGACCGAAACGGTGGATACCTGAGACTTCCTTGGTGGTGATATCTCTCAGATAGTGGTTGGCAAACACCATATCGGATCTCCAGACACATCCCTCCATTATGGTATTCAACGAACAATTCCCATGTAGAGCGAGAGTTGAGGCTAGCGCTCTAATTTCGTGAGGATTAGAAGCTCTTGGAGGGTCGCGTCCTACAGCCTTGTAGGCACGTAGTATGACAGTTCTGATCCAGATAGAGATAGTAGTACGTAAGACTTCCGTCGGCGTAGCTGTAGATATAGGGATAAATAATCTCTTGAATATCCCCTGCTCTATTTGGATCGTTGGAGATATATTTTCAGTGTACTTAACTGGGCATAGTGATAGATCCATCGTTATCATGCGGTCCAAGTATGGATGAGAGAGCTGGGGCGGGAATAATCTGTCTGGTTGACCTGGCAGTTGGTTTTCCCTATAAAATCCCAGCCGAAGTCCCAGATGAGCTATGTTATGAAAATCATCAAAGCGTGTTCTCTCAGTAATCCAGTGTGTGAATCTGACATCCTGGTGGCCGTGAGCTAGTGCTAACAGGATCAAGGTTTTGTGGGTCAGTGATTCAAACGATGTAGATAGCGATGGTTCAAAACCTCACTAGTGAGGTGTTGGAGCATTATATTAGATCCCAAGCTGGAGCGTGAAACTTCCGCTTCTAATCCTCCAATCGAACACTTGTAACAAACCGAGTAACTCTGGCGCTTTGTCAACTTGACGCCCGCTCTCATAGTATGACTGAACTTATAGCTGCCAGATAAATGGACAAGGTTGAGCCTTTTAGATTCTTAGTTTAACGTAGATAACATAAGAAATCTGCCACTTGAGGATGTGTAGCATATCTGGCTGTAAATCCTTTCTTAGCAGCGTGCATTGACAAAACTGTGCCATTTGTCATCGTGATAAGTTACGAAGTCGAAGTTACGCGTGCAAGCGTGACCGCTGTAGCCGCTCTGGCAGAATAACCTCTTATTCAGACATGCCTTGATACAATCCATACGTGAAGTTGGAATGCTTCTGGTGTATCGTGCACTTGTTTGGTGTGCAGATGTATCAATAGATTGGAGCGTTGTGGGAGCTGAAGAATTAGTTTTCCGATTTCTTGTATGAGATCTGGAAACCAAGTTCTCGCTAGCCAGTAGGGCGATACCAAATCAGATGGAGGCTCTGCATTTGACTGATTTTCTGTAAGACTTACTTAGTGCGTCCGTTGCCCATAAAAGCTGAACTTGTTGTACATATTTCTTCTCAGAAATCGTTGACGATATGAGTTTTATTCGCTGTAACAAGGTTGCTGTTCAATTCCGTAATAGAATTGTCTGCAGATCTGCGTTTGGGCTTCCGAAGATTTGGAGCAGGCTGTATCCAGATTAGCTGGTACCGCTGCAATCGGATCAATAGGAGGTAAGGTGAAATAGTCTACATCATCATTCTCCATGACGTAAGTCTTAGTGGAAATCTTCTTCCTTGATGAAAAAAACACGTTGTAACTCATTCACCATCCAGTATCTAATCTCAGCATCTGAGAAAATGATACTTTCCTCCTCTTTTGACGTAGGGTCACATGTCGGAGTCCTAGATCTATAGGAAGATCTATGAGAGGACTGTGATGAACGGACTGACGAGTGGCTAGTGTAAGGAGACCTTGGAGGAGACACCCTCCTCGAACGCTGGGGACTTTGCGAACTCTACTATATCTTCCGAACGTTGGGGGCTTCATGAGCGCTGGGGGCTTCCACGAAGCTCTTCTAGGCGATGAAGATCTTCTAGGCGAGAAGAACTGGAGCCACTTAGCCTTCGCGACCTTCGCGAATGTATCGAGTCAGTGTCCGTATCGACATATGGCTTGCCCAGCGGCCGCCCTTCGTGCATGACAAGGTGCGTGCTCGGGCGCGCTCCTTCTCCTCATGAAGCCTCTTGCAAAAGGTGAGGCTCTAAGCTCCTTCACGGAGGCGCCTGGGATACCTTATGCAAAGAGCTCACTCCGGGCAGGGTTGCCCTTCGCGGAGGCGCGTCTATGGGCTCAGAGGCCCTACGCGAAGCCAAGGCGGGCTCTGAGGCCCTGTATGACTTGATATGGGGTGGGCTCTGAGGCCTCTGTAAGCCGTAGCGGTCTTCCATCACCCTCATTATCTGGTTGATCAAGTCGTCTGAAGCGGTCTGCGTTGATGAGGGATGTCTCTCTGCAGAGGTGACGGGACCCTCAGATAAAATTTCTGGTGATAGTGTCGGCATCTCCGGTTGTGTGCTAATCTGCGCTGAGGTAACAGTCGCAGAAACAAGACGTTTCTTATGACGAGCATCTGGAATGATAATCGGAATGTCATCATCATATAAAGATAATTCTGTGATAGGTAAACTATCGGAGGCAAAATTATTAGATTTTGTAGATTTCCCTTTTGACGTAGCTGTAGACCTAGGGTTCGAAACGTATGTGATGATATGGACGTTTTCCTAGTCTTAGACTGAGAAGACGGCAGGTCTTGAGATGCAGGTCGCTGCTTGGACATAGCGGACTGCGTCCCACGCTATTCTCCGAGGGAACTCAGGCATGCCACCAGCCGGTGGCGGTCGATCAGTCAACATTGACAGGGAATATTAGCTTCTGATCTAATAGCCATGACTGAAGATTGTTTGCAAAGATTTATCTGCCTTCCGTCTAAAAGCGGAACATAAATATTTATCAAAGGCAGAAATTGGTAAATTAATACATAATTTACAACGAGAAACAAAAGAACATGGAGTAATGCAACTAAGGCATTTTAAATGTGGATCAGTAGCGAATAACGTAGTTTACAATCTGTGCAGATTCTCATTAACGTAAACTACTGAACAATCACGGCGAACCGTGAATAAACAGCAGAAACACCATTAATAATCAATGCAAGTTGAATAAGGATACTAGTTACACCTCTATACTAAGTATAAGAGGTACTAAACTAAAAGGATATAGTGTGTTGGGAGACACAGGCGCTCTCACGACCAGCTCACTGGGCGAAGAAGGAGAGAGTGAGGCACATGGGTTCAGGTGGCGCCCTCGTTCCCGCGCTTGTGGAAGGGAGGTAACTCGTGGTCAGTACTAATGAGTGATTTTTTATTGAAGGGAACTTCAATTGGGAGATACAAGTGTTCCACTAGGTTCGCCAGAAGAAGAAGACAAGCAATAAGCATGAGTCAGGATAAGGAAAAATTATCAATTTTAGTCAGAAAATTACATTAGTATTTGTCAGCACCTGTTGTTCACATCTTTTATCCTGATTTCATGTACAAAACAGAAATAGTTGATAATATGTGCTCAATACTTACAGTTGAACCATATTTCTGTGTTAGATGTTCAGAGAAAAGCGAAGCCCTGGCAGATTTGCTTGGACCTGCCCTGACTTGTGGGCTGTATTTGCCAGCATTCTCTGATGCTGCCATTACAAGCTTGGCCGTTCTGGACAATGCCCCGTCCATTTCAACCCCACCCTCCGAGGACCCAGCCAACTTCATGAGACGAGACTTTACAACATCGGGAGAAGCACTTCTGTGTTAACAATGTTTCAGTAGATTATTATTGTAAAAGGATGCAAAGGTGTCGACACATCATCATGATCATCAACACAAATAATCAGATTTTTCCAACACTAAAAAAAACTATACATGCTTAACTTTATGTAACTTTATGCCTTCATCAAAAATTCTCAACAAACTGAACCTAGCTAAACCTAGAACCTCAGTGTGAGGCAGTATTCACGGTTTCAGTTGTTTGTTAGTTGTTTAACACTGCACTCATCAATATTCGAGCTACATGACAGCAGTCTGTAAATACATTGTGTCTGGACCAGACAATCCAGTGATGAACAGCATGAGAATCCATCTACACAATTGTCACATGACATGCCAAGTCAGCAGGCCTGACCACCTGATCCTGTTAGTTGCCTCTTAAGATAAGCATGGGTAGCTGAAGACCAATTCTAACTCGAATCTTCACGGGTCTCTTATTTTATAGATGTGCTGAGCTCTAATCTGGAGTCAAAACAACCTACTGTTTGTTTATTGATGATCCAAAGAAGTGCTTCTGAATGGATGCCACTGAGCTTGTTTTATCTCGAAACTCCAAATGAGGACCATCCTCGTTCCCATCCGATGTTTTTATCTTGCCACCTGCTGCTCGGATCCTCACAAAGGAGAGACCATATTGGACATCTTTACGATAAGGCTGCCGGCAGGTCACCTGGACTCGATCCCACTTTTCAGCCGCTACTCCAGGTGCAAAGTTCTCTGAGAATGAAAAGACAGGCCAGTGAGTTGCGTTTGAAGCCCCTGTATTCCAGTCATATCACATTGTGTCAACCTAAAGTGCTGTTGGTCATAAGCATTCATCACTGAAGTGAAAACGATGACACTAAAATTCAAATCGTCTAAATAGGTTGATCTATCAAACAAAGCATAAATAAATCTTATTGTAGGTAAGACTGTATTTTCACAGCACACACACACACACAAAATTAATGGGATTAGCATATGGTTCATTATACTGTGACCATGATGTCTTCACTGCACCGTAACCTTTCTGACATCACTGAATGAGAACATCAGCAGAACATCACTTCATGTCAGAAATTGATGAAAGTATGTAACAGCATGTAATGTGCCATTTTTTTTACCAAAGAAGGACACTAACATCAAAATGTATAGAAATTAATATGTATTCTAACCATGCTAACACTTATCCATACATGCTTAACATATAATTATAATAAATAAGTAATAATATCAATTATAAAATGTTAACTGTAATTGTTTGGATAAAAACTCTGCCATCTGAAAGGCAAGAAAGCCAGAGAAACGAGAATGATCCAACAAGTCACTTCTATCGAGATTTCTTATAATATAAGAGCGGTGGGGTAGCCTAGTGGTTAAAGCGTTGGCTCGTCACGCCGAAGACCCGGGTTCGATTCCCCACATGGGCACAATGTGTTAAGCCCATTTTCTGGTGTCCCCCGCCATGATATTGCTGGAATATTGCTAAAAGCGGCGTAAAACTAAACTCAGTCAGTCAGTCAGTCTTATAATATAAAGGCTGATATCTCAGGTGAGGCCAGAGATTATCAAGTTCAGACCTTATTTCAGTTCAGGAAATAAATTCATAAAATGTTAACTGTAATCTTCCGTTTATGAAAATCTGAAAAGACAGTGAGTGATTACCTTCTCTTTCTCTATATAGCATGACCAGAAATTATTGAGAATTTTAGGAATATGTTTAATTGGATTTCTAGCATAAACAACCTTGACCAGCTATCAAGTGCTTGGTTTCATTCAAGAGAGACAACTCCGTTAATCCTTTTCCATTAGTTTGTGAAGAGTTATCCCCCTTTGTTTACTTGCTAGCAGACGGCATTTTCAGTGATCCTCAGTATGGATGATTTAGAGAAGAGGAAGTTGATTTTAGAGTATTATAACAAGGACATCAGATCAGCTAAAGTGATTTCAAGTAGAACAGGCATCCTTTGTCCACTGTTTATTGTGTTTTGAAAAATATTGCAAATGGATATGGCATTGAGCACCAAGGAGGCGCAGGTAGGCCCAGAAAATTGACTGTCAGTGACAGGGGGCGGCTTGGTATTCTTGTTTCTAAAAACAAACGAAGGAGTTTAGAAAACTTAAGGATATGATTGATAGAGGAACTGTGGCTGTCTGTAAGGAGACAATTAGAACTGAGCTGCATGCAATGGGTTGGCAGAAAAGTCGAGGAATTCCATCACCGATCATGAAACCTGAACAAAAGGAGCGAAGGTTGAACTGGTGCTTACAGCATAGAAATTTTAACTGGGACAATGTGATTTTCTCAGATGAAAGTTCTGTGTGGCTGTTTCCTAATACACTGAAATTCTGGACCAAACAAACTGAAAAACCTTTGTATCAGCCCAAAGTACAGTCCGAAATTTAACGTGGGGGTGGCATATCTGTGTTAGGGGCAACGCCCTCTGTGTGTATTTGAAGGGAATATGAACAGTGAGCAGTACACAGATATTCTCGAGGGACATTTACTTCCATCTGCTCACGTGTTCTATGGAAATATTTTTGATTTTCCAGCAGGACAACGACCCAAAACATCGTTCAAAGCATTCACAGGCCTGGTTTCGGACCCAAAATATGACATTATAAGATTGGCCAAGCTATAGCCCTGACCCAAAAGCTAATAGAAAATGTTTGGGGACTTATGAAGGAAAGTGTCAATAAGAAAAATCTGACAAATATTGCTGAAATGAAAGAAGAGGTGGTCCGATATTGGGACAGCATGGACCACGACTTTCTAACTTCTTTGATCAGTAGTATGCCCCGCCGCATTGAAGCCTGCATTGCTGCCCATGCTGACTTGACAAAATACTAACTGTTCACCTGTCTTTGAATCTGGAGTTATGTTCTGCTAATATTCACATTTAATACGTGAGTAATGAGTGAAAAAAAATATAAAAAATTACAATCTTAAATTCTCAATAATTTCTGGTTGTACTGTACATGCTATAGCAAGGTATGACTTGGTTGATGAATGTACATTGTATTATCTTAATAGTGTCAGTCATTGCTCATGATATCAGTCACTGGACTGTTTGGTCCAGACTTGTATATTTACACATGAGAATAGTGAGTGAGGCAGTAAGCAACAAACAAACAACATGTGTCACCTGCAGAGAACATCCTCGTCTTGACAATGCCCTGTCCCATCTTGCATTCCACTGGAGTCATCAGGCTTGAGGTAGGGACCAGAGTTCTGTACAGCATGTTCTGAGGCCAGTCAGAATTACCCACTTTGATCTCAATGCTTCCACACCACTGACTGCCTTAACACAGGATCAAATGGTACAGTTTAATAACATTCCATGTTATAACTATGAAATTGAAATTCCCATTGGCAATAGAGCAATTTACTGGTCTTTATGAATGCAAACTAGTCCCTACAGCCACTCAGGTACCATAACTTTTAACAAGACAGACAGACAGACAGAAATCATCTACAACCACTAATACACTAAGTTACAGTCAGTGTCCATTTCAAGATTTTATTTTCAGGGATCCTACATTTCACAAAAAAATCAGTAATGATGCTTGTTTGTTTTGTGTTTTATATGATGCAGTGCAATTCATGCCATGGAATGCTTTTTCCATTTAGTTTGATATAATGATAAGCATGATGTTTACCATTGTTTACTGGGTGGAACTTACTGTGGTGCTTATTTGCTCAGACTCTCATTATATAAGTTTGAAATATAAATTAGATTGCTCCATATCCATGTTTGCTCAGAATTATTGGAGAGTAACCATAGTCACTATGGTTCTCGAGGTGATCTTTACATCGTGTTGCAGGAATGCTGCTTGGATGTAGTCTTGAAATAACATTGCAATGTAAGAGTATTAGGATTATAATATTGAGTGGTAAATAATCAAAGATAATCACCAATATCAATGTAGGCTAACTGACTGGGTTCCTCAAGCTGAAAGATTGCTTGTATCTGCCCTGACTTCTCTTTAGGGTGAGACAACCACTTCTTAAAACCATCTCCTCCAACAAGATTCTGCACCTTGTGATGGTCGTCCTGAAATAAGTAAACACTATGCTGATGTAGGAGATCAACATCTACCGATTTTGCAATAATTTCCTCAAATCGATTACTGTTAGGGCATGCGACTGATTTCACTTGCAATTTCCGAGCTGGGCTAGTCTGGGCCGAGAGCCGCGATGCGGTCCTATAGACTAGAGTCAAGACAACGCGATGAAGTCATACCGTATAGGACCGCATTCCGGCTTTTGGCTAGGCTCGTCTAGTCACTGTCATGACTGTTCTAAACGAAATTTACATCCCATACTTGTGACAATCATGGATCCGAATACAGAACTACTTAATTGAGAAAACTGTAACAAAATCGATTAAATTAAAGTCTTATTAGAAACGGTTAATACCTGTGAAGAAAAAGAAACAACAAATTTGATAGCCACTGGCGCCATATTTGTTTTTCGCGGGATGTTGAACCAAAAATAGTGCATGTTAAATATAACGGAAGACGATTGTTTACTCCAACGATAAATGAGTATTTTTACTACTTTACGACCACTACCGTATGTAATATGAACCTTGCGATTTTTATATACTTCACGGAGTAAACTGCTTGTTTTTGAGTGTTTAATTTACATAGTTATCTTTTTCCGAGATCGTATTTCGAGTTTTGAATTGTTGAGTTCAGTCCAGATGCGTCGTCTGCATTTCAAGTTATTCAACACAAAGTGATTTTGCAAGTGCTTCTCAATGTAGACAAAACCAAAAGTAGAATATCTTCAGTTTGTGTAATGTACCAACTGTTTTGATCCCTTCAGGTGATATTTATACGATCCAATTGTTATTTCATTTTCACTTTTTAGAAATACAGCTGTCCTCACCAGGGTGCTGTTGTTCAAAACAACCTTAGCGCTAAGATCGCTTTGTACAACGGCACCCAGACCCGTGAAGATCCGGTAACCCGTGCTTGTCGTAAGAGGCGACTAACGGGATCGAGTGGACAGGCGCGCTGACTTGGTTGGTGCATGTCATCGTATCCCAATTGTATAGATCGATGCTCATCCTGTAGGCTGTTGATCACAGGACTGTATGGTCCAGACTCGATAATTTACAGACCGCCGCCGTATAGCGGGAATATTTGCCGAGTGCGGTGTAAATTCACTCACTCACTAGATCTTGTCCTCACCTATTCCTTTTGCTTGTAGGACTACTATGCTAATGTCTGTGGAAAAAAAAAAAAAGAACGTCTGGTCCCTGAAGCTTTTTCAAGATACAGTCCACATTAAATGACATTTTATGCTTCAACAAGATTCAACAACACCTAATTTCAGATAGAATCTGGGCGAAAACTAAACTGAATCTGTCCAACTATTTCAAAGTCAGCTCTCCTTTAGAATTTCCACACAATGAATTCTCAGCCACATGCCAACAGTCTTAAAAATGTTGCTTGACAATTCTCCTAAACATATTCCTGGCAGGAGAGTCTGAAATTCATAGCAAACTCATCTTTACAATTTTCCTCTTTTTTTCAAACTGTCATACTGGCATGCCCATTACTCCAAAGTATATATTTTTGGCTCCACAATAAATATTAACTGTTTTCATATGTATCGTGACATGTGACTGATACCTTGTGTTTTGTTTTTGTTTTGCGACCTCATATACTGGATGAAGTAAGCTTGAGCTTGGAAGACACAGGTTAATGATGGACAGCATCTTCCTTTCATCTAACATCTCACAATCGGATGGGTAGTATTTAGTTATTTCATTAATAAGCACTGAATGAAATTTGCAAATGTAGCCACACTTAAATTCAACTATTTCAAAGTACCAGTTGAAGTCTGTATTTCTAAAGAAAAAGGCTTCTTATTTGTCAGTGAGGAGATAGGTGCCATTTGTGGTATTTATGAACTGCTGAGAAGTGATCAGTTTTAGATATAATCCTTTATACATGTAAATAGTTCTGCTTAAAAACACTCTTCTGTTAAACTCAATTACAAAGACATATAATTGCCAATTTCATTGCTAAATAATTCTGAATGAAGAATGAATATAATGTCACTGAATAAACATGTTTGTTAAAAGGTTGTCTACTCAGAAAAGGAAATGGTCTGGGATACCGGAACCTCCAACAGACATTGATGATGAAATCTTGTCCAGCTCTTTCTTCTCAGAATTACCTACATCAGAAGTGTTCTACATCTCTCAGTCCCAGAAGAAACCAATATCACCTCTTATTTTCAAATCTCAAGGAAAAGGTACTTGGTTAATAAAACATCTTTAGGCAACTCAAGAATGTTGTCAGGACTGCCTGATCAGATGTTTTTTGCTCACCTGACTGAAATGATATTCAGCTGGCATTATTTTTTGTGTTTATCTGCAACTAAACTGTACTGGTCTCACTCCTTACTATTTTCTCAGGAAATAAAACTGTCCTATATTGTCATATTATATATTGTATGACACATTGTATGGTATAATCTACTTTTTAAGCTAACACATGTTATATTTAGGATTATACTTTGTCAGTAAAGTACAGATGCTTGTATGAACCTGGGATTCAAACCCACAGTCAGAGTGAGGCACCTACTCACCAGCATACAAAGTCAGCAATCTAACACTGTTACCCACTATTACATTTGACCACTTTCTAAATGGCATTGTGTCTTCATACTTTTTAAAAGTTTGCAGAGTTCAAACTCTCTTTAAGAATGGTAGAATTGTTTGTGTTATATGTATGATGAAAAATTGCCTTTGATTTCTTGGTTGTTTGGACCTTCTTACCAAACTTCAATTATTTAAATGTATCGAAACACAACTGCTATACATTTCTCATTTAATTTTCAGAAAATGCTTTTCTACAGATGAAATGTCAGTCTCAAACAAGTTTCAAGTAAGATCACACTTTCAGAGCAGTATGATTATATTTTATGTACTCCCAGCAGAAAATGAAGCAACTGATTAAGAAGGTGTGATGATGACAAAGGTCTGTGAAAATGTATGAAGATCAATATATGGCTGGTTGAAAATGTTTGGCGAAACATGCATGACAGTTTCATGGCATACTGCTTATAAATTTGACTATGGTTGCCCTTGCTGACTTGAAAAGTTACCCCAAACTGGGTTATCTTGGTGGGTGCTGGGTCTCTGGTGAGCAGTCTTTGCCTGAGATCATCTGAAACATGCTGAAGCTTCGGACATGTCCCCTTAAGCTTCGGACATGTCAGGGGACTTAGTGGGCCGCTGGTTTATATGTTTCCAGATCAGAGATAATCAGCAATAACCTGGGCACGATATGGTCTGGTACTGTCATCTTGCATTTAAAGATTCTTAGCAAATGTAATGACAGGATGCAAAATTTCAATACCATATCACTGGCCAGTCAAATCCACATCCATTCACAGTAATCAAATCGGTTTGCCTCTTACATGAATTAATGCCCCACACCATGACACTACCTGTCCCATACATATCAGTGTCATACCCTCACGTAACGTTCTCCGCAATGTCATATAACAATAATCTTGCCATCTGTGGAGGCAAGACCTTGATTTATGGATTATTCCGTAAGGTCATCATTTTATACATGCCACCTCTGGTTTTGCATAGCCTACCCTAATTTTTGTAAGGGTACAATGTACACCTCAACAAGAGCTACATTCTTATAATAAGTTCCTTATTTTTTGTCAGTGGTATGTTTGTAATTTACAGTATTTTTTGTGTATTGTCAATAAAATTGTCTATCAAACTGTAAACATTTTCATAAGGCCTATAAACAGTTACGTTTACAAGCCAAGATTGTCTTGATATCAAGTCTCTGACAAGATCTAAGAAATGTTATTAATATTCCTTTCCTTACATATTTGGTTTTGTCAATTATACTACAGGTGATGTCTTTTCTTAAATTTTGATTCAGAAATCAACTTCCAAGGCATCCCACCTTTAAGCCTCCCCAGAAGCAAGCCTTTAACCCTGTATACCAAAGAGAATCTGAGGATGATAACCTCATGGACTATGACATCCAACAGAAACCATCACTCAGCATCATACCTGGTCAAGGACTCTCAGGTGTAGACAAGCGATCTCAGTCATTAGTGATACACAGGAGGTGGGAATTTATGGACAATAAAACTTATGTCAAGTCTTATGTCAACCCATCATTTAACCCAGAAGTTGATCCAGAAGATGATGAAATGCTGGGTGGGTTGACTCCACCAAAAAGAAGATGTTTCCAGTTTTCACAAGCACATAATTCAGATTTTCAGCCAGAAAAGTCAAAGATTTCATCTTTCAGTCATCCATCAGAAACAGGAAATAGAAAGATGGTCTCAGACATTTCACGAACATGTCCACAAAAGGACAAAGGGTCCAAGTTTTCCACACCATACATCTCATCAAGGAGAAAGTTTGATGCTTCAGATAGTGGGTTCTGTGAGCCTAGTCCAGTTGATTCGCTCAACACTCCTGCCTGTCTTATTGTTCCAAGTATGTATACACTACTATCTACTTTATTTATATGTGAGAAATAATTATGACAACTGTCTGGGGGCACAGTCCAGGTGTATGGTTCCGATAAACCTGGAGACATTATCTGGGCAATCTGGGATTTCACCCTACTATCCTTGGTTTCTATGTGCTGAACCGTAGCAACACTGACCAGCGAATTGTAGTATCGGTTACCTGTGGCCGCCTCAAGGCATGGAAGTATGATACAGAATGTGCAGGACTCAGACTGATTCCGTTACTGATTGATTGTAATCCAGAATAGAGATACATTAAAAATGATAATATCTTGGTATAATGAAAATATGTATAATAACATTGAAACATGTTCTATGTTATCCCATTGTCATTTACGAATTGATTGAAATTATGATATATTTTTCCAGATGCAGACAATGGGCAAACAAGACTGCGTTCAGTTGAAGAAATTCATATCCTTGGAAAATTACATTGAGAATTACTGATGAATAGAGAATATCACACTCATTTTCTATATCAAATATATCAACACAAGTCAATAAAATTTTAACATACCAAGGCTTGTTGAGGCATGTGTAATTCTTGTCAACATGTGTTGATATAATTGATATCAAAAGACAAAAATTGATATCAAAAGTTTGAGATTCTATTTATCATCTAATACCATACTCCTTATGTGTTTGGTCATAAGTAGTGTCTTGAGTGTAAAAAATATAGCCAACCAGCTTCAGTGACAGAGAGATTAATTACATCATGGTAACCAATGACCTCACAAAGGTCTGTAAAGCATTGGTATGCGATTTCATTGTCATGTTTCTTAACCTCACCAAAGCTCTTTCTCCTTTGAAAAAATAGTTTGGGATATTCCTTGTACTTGTCATAACCCAATTGTTTATAGATTGAGATAGTCCTTAGATTCAAATACCATAGGAGAAAATCGCGAGGAAATTTCTCCTCATGGTTTTGAAAAATGAAATGACCGTGTAAAATTAAAGGGCAGGTGTGACAATTCACCAGGAATGGTGCCATTCTTATTTCTGGGTTTCACTATGCTTAACTCATAACACAGTTTTGAATACAGGTAATAAACAACTAAATGAAAATCGCATATTTCCTGAACATGTTTTACCTGCCAGTTTTAGGGAGGTGTTTGATTTTCCATACTTCAACATGGTGCAGTCAATGGTTCTAGACGATGTAAGTAACAAACTGATTATGAAAAGTTCAAAATTAGTAATACATGGTGAAGGTCCATGTATTGGTGAACACACTTAGTGGACGTTGTGACGATAGAGACTATGAATGAAAACATTATTGCAGGTGTGAGAGAGGTGTCATCACCTGTGACAGTGTCATACACTCGCCGCTGACTGTAAAAGCAGACTACCTGAAAATACATATTGTGTTTGTCTCTGCATGAGATTTAAAACCAAATTTGAAAACAAAAGGAAGAAAACACTGGAAGTCCACATCTAACATTATTTGAAGGACTAATGGTCAGGCTACTTGACAATACTTGACACTGAGACCCCTAAATACAAATTAGCTTTGGAATTTCCTGATTCCTTGGATAATGTGTTGGAAATACATATAACGTTTATTGTTGATGCTTGGAGAAACAATTTTTTTGTCTTGTGCATTCTCATGGTTCAAATTAAGACTGCAGATCATGTTAACGATTGAGGAAATTAGTTGTTCATCTTGTGCAGCCTAATGGTTCAAAGTGATCTTGGGCTTGAAACAAAGCTCAGAAGTCATGTACTTCCCTCACTTATGATTGTTTACAAAATCAGTATGACATGTATACACACATACACATTATTTATATTAATGATAATATCTATTAATTTCCTT
The DNA here is from genome assembly GCF_003918875.1 of Haliotis rubra. Classification (NCBI taxonomy): domain Eukaryota; kingdom Metazoa; phylum Mollusca; class Gastropoda; order Lepetellida; family Haliotidae; genus Haliotis; species Haliotis rubra. Next base: position 244,939 of record NW_025767065.1, on the reverse strand, counting down.
GTCCTGCAAATAGTACATTTTTTAATATAATGATAATGTCCTTTGTACATGATGAAGTTCATTAAACAGCAGTTGACACATGTACATGTTTGTAGTCTACTTTAAGTGATACTCTGATTCCCATTCTGACAGGTGCTCTACACGGACAAGCCACTGGTGGTGTCTGCACCGACAGGAGCTGGGAAGACAGTGATATTTGAACTTGCCATCACCAGATTGCTCAATAAGTTTGGGGAAATCAAGCAAAATTGGAAAATTGTTTATGGTAACTTGAACAGTTTGTTTCCTGTATGAAGCCTTTTGTGCCCCCTGCAGAACATCTGCAATGTGTTAGAAATAGGGTGATATAAGTGAAATAATTGTTGAATGCTTTTGCTTAGGTGTTTCAGAATGAATTGGATATTGTCACATGAAACCTTTCAAATAATAAATATCATGTCCTGAGCTCATCATTAAGTCTCCATGTGGATTTCGGTGTACAAATGGTCCCAAACAGTGTATGCTGATCTCAAAAGGTGACTGATCCTGAGTGTTAGACACAGTGACTTGGCCATCTAATCATTGTCAACCAGCTGAATGTCTGGTACAGATGCAGTTATTGACAGTCCACCATCATATAACTGGAATATTGCTGAATGCAGCATTAAACAACAAATAAAGTTGTCAACTAAAGTACTGTTGGAAATGCTAGAAAAATGCCTTTTAACCTTAATATCTTTATAAAGGTGATAAATGTACTATGTTGTCAATATATCAACTCGCCTAAAGTGTACCTAATTTTTATTTCAATCGATTTAACATTCACATGCATTTAAAGGGCAGTTTACAGGAGAGAATTTGGTACCAAAACAGCAACTAAGATTTTTTCAGAGTTCAATAACAGAAATCTGAAATAGTCTTTACATTCATGCTAATAATACAGATGGTGTAAAAATATGAATTAACGTTTTTCCTAAACAAATAAATGTTGAATGTTTGTGTCATGCATGCACATCTTATCACAGCGTCCACTATGGCCAACGATTTGCAGTCGATTGTTGCAAAGGTTTATGAGTTTTTTTCTGCTTGAAAAAGACAGAGGTAAACCTTTCATTAGTTTAGAAAGGGTTTATTAAAGAACTTGTAGAGCTTTTGGTATGTCTTACCAACAAGTTTACAATATTGTAAACAAATCAGACAAGACAGGGACTGTCTCAAAAGCAAAACCAGGACGTAAAACCATCCTTGACAACTTTGACAAGGAAGTGCTTAGACGGGCGGTCTACAAACTTTATGAGAATAATAATATATATATTCTAAAGAAGCTACACCAGTGACTTCGTTAAATCTTTGGCCAATGTTCACAACTATATTAAACTGACCGAATTACATCCATATTTTTTCAATGAAATATACTGTTGACATGCAAAACATTTATCAAAACGTTGCACATTTCTTCAATCAATCGATAAGATAACAAAAGTGATAGGATTCTTTCCAATGTACAGTAATTCGTATGTTTATGTATGTTTATTTCAAAACAAACACACATACACAAATGATCCCTTACATAACCAATGCATTATACTATACGTACACATATTCAACATTTTGAAGAAAACATCTATCGAGATGACCCTCCTTTTCTCATTCTCATCTTTGTGACCAGTAGAAGCGTGTGCTCAGGTGTCAATTTCACCTGTCATTACCGTGCATGCTGATGGCGTAACACAGGCAGTTAATGTTTGTATCAAATAACGCGTCCCACTAGCCCTTATTTTTCTAAGTTTTTGGTATTTTCATCAGTAAAACACATTTTAGAGCATGTCTCAAAATTTATTCCCTCGGTTTAAATTAGGTAGATGTTTCTTGAAGTGATATTTGTTATTTAAGTAACTGTAATACCTCTGAATTTGATATATCAAATCAAATGCTGCCAAAAGAACTGATCATTTGAAATCTTTATTTTCCCTGATTGTGTTCTCGGTTGTTTAGCACAGTACTCATGCAGGTATTCCAACAGTATGATATAACACATCCCTTCATTTTGACTGACACCATAACACTTAAACACTGTAAAACTCTCCCTCCCTCCCTCACTCACTCACTCACTCACTCACTCACTCACTCGCCTGGCAGACATCTTTTCAGTATTCTCTCTGTGCAGGAAAAATGGGACAGTATGTCTAGGAAGTGGAAAGATAACAGGTCATTGTTCCAGACAATATCCCTGTTTCTTATCGATGAGGTATGTAATAAATGTTCAGATAAGAGAAATATTATGTTCTTTGTTTTAAAACTTTGTAACCTATCCTGAGTGCTTATATTGAATATTGTTATGTTTTAGGGCTGGGATGAGTCCATATTTACAAAGCAGGTACTCATCACCTACTGCCTGACCCTTACTACTATTCAAAGACTATTCATATGCACATGTAATACAGTCTGATCATGCATATACAGAAGTTGACAGAAGCTTTATCTTGATAAGCATGTAAGAGTCAGAGGAATGCATGTAATGTCAGAAAGAAATCTGTACGGTAGCGGATTTGACTGTAACCTTGGAGTTCTATTGTTATTGTTATCACATGGGTAGTCCCGTGGGTAGCCAGGTCATACTACCTGTGAAGATCTGAGTTAGAATTAGTCTTCAGCAAGCCATACTTGTCGTAAGAGATGACTAATAGGATCGGGTGGTCAGACTTGCTGACTTGGTTGACATATGTCATTGTTTACCAATTGGGTAGAATGATGCTCATGCTGTTTGGGATTGTCTGGTCTAGACTTGATTATTTACAGACTACCGTCATATACCTGGAATATTGCTGAGTGTGGTATTAAACAACAAACAAACCCAGGTCGCACTGACTGGTACCCACCTGACAACCTGAGTCACCATTTCCAGCCCTGTTGTGTATTACTGATATAATTATTGATTTACTGTTTACAGATCCACATCTTGAATGACAGCACAAGGGGGTCAACAGTAGAGGCTGTGGTCAGTAGGATGAAGACCCTAAGGCTCACTGACAGAGCCACTGACCGGCCTGTCATGAGATTTGTTGGAGTCTCGGCTACCATCCCCAACATTGAAGATGTAGGTTCTGTTGTTTATCACTCCTAAATGTCCTTTGGGACCAGGGCCCCCGTTCCTCAAAGCGATCGTAGCGCTACGACAGTCGTAAGTCTATGTTAAAGTATGGGAGTTACGAGTGTCGTAGCGCTACGATCGCTTTGAGGAACGGGGCCCAGTTGTCTTGTGTTACAGGTTTTATGATAACAATACTTTGTATTGAAACTGTAAGAGTTAAGCACCATTGAACAGCATTTAACTGGAAGGCGGGACATGAAGTATGATGTGCATTATTATTGCTATTGCTACTACGACTACGACGACGGCCATGACCACTAAAACCACTACTGGTGCAACCACTACTGCTACAACTACAACTAATTGCGTTATTGAAACTCATGCCCTCATTGCAAAATATCTGTATCTGCTCTTAGTGTCCTTATCTTGCCTCCTTGGTGTTATCAATTTAATCCTAAAGAAAAGAAAACAGATTAACATCACCAAATGGAACACACGTCTTGACAACCTGAAGAATTTTGGTTCTCATTACTTTGTCTTTCCAGATTGCTACATGGCTTGGGAATGCAGAAAACCCAGCAACAAGCTTCAAGTACATTTGTATATTTGTATATTGACATGAGTTATCATTTTGCCTTTCATTTGTTACACCAATTTTAATATCTTTGAATGAATACTTGAAGGTGTTTGATAATTTCAACAATAATTTGTCATATATTAAGTGCTGTACATATTACCTTCTTACTTTTTGCAGCCATGAAATTGTCTACAACATGAAAACAACACATATCTCTTATTATTACATGGTTTATGAACTGTCTATATGAATGGAATGATCTGTAGAATTGCAATTTTAAAACATAAACTCTTCCATAATTTCATAACTACAAGCAGTGCTTTCTTTCAAGTTTTTGTAGAGGTACTGACTATAGTGTTAAGAAATAAGTTTATATTTACATATATTTCAACCTACAACAATAAATAAATCCACATTATCATCTGTAATTATGCAACAATGAATTTAGAACAATTTTGCATTTCAGATTAGGGGAAAAGTACCGGCCTGTGAGGCTACAGAAGATTGTGGTTGGCTACCCTTTCAAGCCAGGCTCTTCTGACTTCAGATTTGATATGAATCTAGCCTACCGACTGAAGAGTATCATAGAGACATATTCCAACAACAAGCCCTCCCTCGTGGTAATCTCTGACACATATGTGTATCAGTTTAACAATCATTGAGAAGTATGTATAGAATGGTTACTCACAACAAATATGATATAACAGATGTTATATTTGGGATTACACTTTCTTAGTAAAGTACAAATTCTCGTACTTTTTGGATTGAGTCCCATCCGGGATTCGAACCCACACCCTCAGAGTCAGGCACCAAATCGCCAGCACACAAAGTCAGCCGCCTAACCCGCTCAGCCACCGCAACTTCCACAAAATGGAAGTCGGACAACTGGTAGTTTAGACTGTGGACTTTGTGTACCCCTCTGATAAGTGTAAATTGGCACGGCTCCCACGGCGAAAGCTATGATTACACAATGCCATTTTAGAAAGTGGTCAAATGCAACATATGTTATATTTGGGATTACACTTTCTTAGTAAAGTACAAACTTTACTAAGAAAGTGTAATCCCCCAAATATGATATAGTCATTGAAAATTACGCCATATTAAAACAAAGTATATGCTGCAGCTTCACACTACCATTCTAAGGCAGGGAATGTATACAGACATGCCAACCATTATGATTCTTGCAAAAGCTAATAAAATACTTGGCTCCAAACAGTGCCAGTTCATTGGCATTTTAGTGTTGATTTTGACTGACATCAATTTCATTTGCAGTGTTTTTTATTCTTTACAAAAATACAGTTCTTGACATCAAATTATTAGTTTGCATCGCTGCTAAGCTCACACATCTGGGTGTGAGGGTGGTGAACTCTAGAATATTTTTTATTCGGGCCTTCTATTCTCTAAAGTAAGAGACCCATGGATGGTCCTGGTTAGAATATTGATCTTCAGTAATCCATGCTTGTCGTAAGAGGCGACTAACGGGATCGGGTGGTCAGGCTCGCTGACTTGGTTGACACATGTCATTGGTTCCCAATTGCGCAGATCAATGCTCATGCTGTTGATCACTGGATTGTCTGGTCCAGCTGGAATATTGCTGAGTGTGGCGTAAAACTAAACTCACTCACTCACTCACTCTAAAGTAAGAGTGCGGGTGAGTTGTATCTTATGGCACTTCTAACAATATTCAACCAATATTACGTGGACACCTGAGGTGGGCTTCATACATTGCACCAATGTTGGAAATCAACATGTGACATCCATGCCACAAGCAATGTTCTGTCCATGAGGCTACCCACAGCTCTGGACAGACGAGATTACTTTCGTTATACATGTTGCCCCTGTCTGCTGTAGTTCTGCTCCTCCCGCAAGAGTGTTGAACAGAGTGCTGACATCCTGAGGAAGGAGCTTCATGGACGGTCTCTTGTGAAGCCACAGTTCCGGGAGGCGGTCAGCAAGACATGCCAGCTCATCAGAGAAACTAAAATTGCAGGTATGTGGGACTGCACCCATTAAGAAAAGAGCTTTTAAAGGTTGTGACAAGTATTTATTACAGACCTTGTTGAAAAATAATGACAAACACAGATCTAAATCCAACTGAACTCTCTTCCGAGCTGCAAACTCCAAAGACAAGTGAGATAAGGTTTCTGCAAGTTCTCTGTACTTGTCTTCAAGGAAATGAATTTCTCAAGCTGGTGAACATATGTTTGTATAGATATGGTGCGTGTCGGCATTGGGGTACATCATGCCGGCCTGAGTACTGCTGAAAGGAGACATGTGGAAGAGCTGTTCAGGAATGCCATGCTGCCTGTTCTTGGTATGGGTGACCCTTATTGTCCTCTCTCAGCCACAGTATCATGTGATTAACATTTGACAGATTGTAGAGAAGCAGATGATTTATACTTCTTGTTAGTTGTTAGCTTACTGGACTGAAAGTCAATTTAGCTTATGTCATGTTTGTCCATCATTTGTTGTCTGTCAGCTGAAATGTTACTGACATGGTGAGTGAGTGAGTTTAGTTTTACGCCGCACTCAGCAGTATTACAGCTATATGGCGGCGGTCTGTAAATAATCGAGTCTGGACCAGACAATCCTGTGATCAACAGCATGAGCATCGATTTGCGCAATTGGGAACCGATGACATGTGTCAACCAAGTCAGCGAGCCTGACCACCCGATCCCGTTAGTCGCCTCTTATGACAAGCATAGTCGCCTTTTGTAGCAAGCATGGGTTGCTGAAGACCTATTCTACCCCGGATCTTCACGGGTCTACTGACATGGTACCACCATGGTATGATAATACCCTGTTTTGTGTTAGAGCTTTGAATCACATTTTCAATATGGCCACTATGGCATCCATATTGAAAAACATATTTATTGTCATTATTTGATTCTTCATGTACATAATGTCATAATATTTAGAACAATTGTAGTTGTTAGTAGGGCTTGACATACATGTTTTGTTTTGAATTGTTATCCTAATTAATTTTGGTCATTATTTGTAGTATCAACCAGCACATTGGCGATGGGTGTAAACCTGCCAGCCCACCTGGTGGTGATCAAGTCTACAGTGTTCTACAGCATGGGGTCCCCCACCGAGTACTCAAACTCGCAGGTTCTGCAGATGATAGGCCGAGCGGGGAGACCACAGGTAGAGTAGGTGCAGGTGATAGGCCGTGCATGGAGACCACAGGCTGAGTTTGCGAAATTAGTGTCATTTGAGGCAGAAAATATTTCGTCATGCTTTAAACATGTGCATGTGGAATCAGGATTAAACAAATGTACATGTGTTATACATGCAATCACCCATGTAATACATGCAATCCCCTATGTAATACATGCAAGCACCTATGTAATACATGCAAGCACCTGTCTTACATATTGCAGTATTTACTCCATTGACCCCTTAGATCATTGATATCATTAGAATGATACCATATGTGAAACATTTTTTTGTACCTTTTGTGAACATTTTGTATTTGTGGATACTTTAGTTACTCCATAGTCAAAATCCTGGCACTACTGCAGTATTATTTCATGAATAGGTGCTATCACTTTAAATCTGTTTCATAGATTATGGAATCTGTTTTGTGATCTGTGTTGAAACTGTCATGCATCATTTTCTGTCTGACACATTAATAATTGTTAATTCAGTCATCTGTAGACCTTTATAATAGCCTGAACTATTATCTCCTTACATCCTTGCAGTTCGACACCTCGGCTACAGCTGTCATCATGACAAAGTCTGATACAAAGGTATTGCTTCTGAGAAAAACAACAATGTGAAAATGATATTTTTGAGGCATGTTGATAGAAAAACTAAAATATGGAAAATACGCAAAATTTGAGTAGTTTCAATATCACATGTAATGTGACAGAATATATTTTGTTTACCTTTCAGTCAAAGTATGAAAACCTGATGAATGGCACACAAAGGATTGAAAGCAGGTAAGAGACTTGGTAATACTAATCAATGAAGTTATAGAAATTAAAATATATAATCAACTTGTATGTTTATGTTTTATTATATGATTTTCCATCATATTGGGGAGCCTAAGTGGCCCAGCCTGAGGGCCAACAAGTATTCGGTGAATCGAATCATATCCTTCATTTTTCACGGTCATTAGAATCAAATATTTAAGAGTGTTTTTCAGTTGGAACTAGTTTGTTATCCCCCGCAACACATTTTGCGGGGGGTATTAAAATGGACTCCGTCCGTGCATGCGTCCGTCCGTCCGTGCACATTTTTCTTTTCCAGAGCAGAACTCTAAAACCGTTCCATATGTCTTCACCAAACTTGGCACATAGATAGATCTGGTGGTGTACTGGTGCCTTTTGGTAGTTTTGGATTTCTGAATAAAATATTTTGGCGTTTCCATGGCAACAAGTTTGACTTAGCCTGAAATTGTGGTAGTGCTCTTTTCCGGAGCTGAACTCTAAAACTGTTCACTATTTCTTCACCAAACTTGGCACATAGATTGGTCTGGTGGTGTACTGGTGCCTTTTGGTAGTTTTGGAATTCTGAATAAAATATTTTTGGCCTTTCCATGGCAACAAGTTTGACTAAAACTGAAATTAGTGGTATTGCTCTTATCGGAGCAGAACTCGAAAACCGTTCAATATTTCTTCACCAAACTTGGCACATAGATTGGTCTGGTGGTGTACTGGTGCCTTTTGGTAGTTTTGGAATTCTGAATAAAATATTTTTGGCCTCTCCATGGCAACAAGTTTGACTAAAACTGAAATTAGTGGTATTGCTCTTATCGGAGCAGAACTCGAAAACCGTTCAATATTTCTTCACCAAACTTGGCACATAGATTGGTCTGGTGGTGTACTGGTGCCTTTTGGTAGTTATGGAATTCTGAATAAAATATTTTTGGCCTTTCCATGGCAACAAGTTTGTCTTACTCTCCTTCCACTTTTCTATATACACACCTAAATATTTGACATAATCATAACTCGTACACATAATCATGAAGAGTATTTTGCCTTTGCGGGGGATATTGATGACTTTGTCTTCTTGTTGTTTATTTATATAAGATATGCAAAATGGAACATATCCAAGCCACGCTGTAGTATAACTTGTGTCTTTTGTGCCATGGCCCTTTATTGCATCATCAGTAGGCTATAAGTGATGTTGTTTGCAAAGCATAATTGTTTTGCTTTGCAGGAAATATAAATATAATAATAATAATAGCATATTTGTAACGCGTATATATCCATGCTTATGCATGCTCAAAGCTCACAAATAAAAATGCAAGTAAGGCAAAGAGCTACAGTCCAAAGGCTATCTTGAACATGTGTGTTTTTAGATTGGATTTAAAGTTATGACTCAAATGTTTCAACCTAAGCAACTACATGACATGTTTGATATTTTCATTCCTTCATGAACAAATATTTGTATTCTTTGGTATAAGTTTGCAAAGATATCGTATTCATGTCATAGTGCATTCATTGCAGCCCTAGTGTTGACCCAAGTCATGTTTCTAGGTTTGCCAGCACCTTACCCATGCTTGTGGGTTTCACCAATATGGTTCTAGACCTTTATTACTTCAGGCTTTCTTCCCATTTTAAGATGACACACCATGATGTAAAACTGGAATAGTGTTCAAAGCTGCATTAAAGCAATATTACTTGCATTTCAAGGTAGTTAAACCTAAAGTACAAGAATATGATACTAATATTTTGTGATATGTTCAAGCACAAAGACTGAGAATATGAAACATCATTTAGAGAAAATTAGGATGTTGTATAGATTGTGTTCTATTTGTCCATTGCCATTGTAACCAATCTGGGCCAGTAACTACTGGCTTCCCTTGTGATCTTATCACTGTTGTTGTTTCACATGTTTCTATAAAGTTATCTGTTTCCTACTTGTTTCATTCACCTGATGAAGGAGTAAGAAGATACTCTGAAACGTTGTGTTCCTCAAAATAAAGAATTTGACGTCCATAAATTCTTGCCTTTCTCCCGTTTCCTGTTGGTGATTTGGAGCTGTCCTGCCATGGTGTAACTTTTCATGGCAGCAATATGCTTGGATTGCACATTATGCAAGGAGATGAAAAATGAGTCCACACTGATCCAAGGACTTCTATAATAATTAGATCTGTCATGGTCTAAACGCATTTGAGCAGTTATCAATTATACAAAATCATTATATAATTAAATCAGTACATATGAACCTGACCCTCCCCCTGTTCCTGTAGCCTTCACAAGCACCTGATCGAGCACCTGAACGCTGAAGTCGTCCTGCACACTATCACTGACATGGCCCTGGCTGTGGAGTGGATCAGACACACCTTTCTGTATGTCCGCATCATGCAGAACCCAACACACTATGGTAAAGATGTTTGTTGTTATTTGTGAGTGAGTGCGTATGGTTTTATGCCGCTTTTAGCAATATTCCAGCAATATCACCAGAAATGGGCTTCACACAATGTACCCATGTGGGAAATCGAACCCGGGTCTTCGGCGTGACAAGTAGACCACAAGGCTACCCGTTGTTATATGTACATTCAGTAATATTCCTGCTTCAGGATGCCTCCCTTTAATAATTGAGTTTGGATGAGACAGTGATCGACATAATGAACATTGATCCACCAAATATTGGGATAAGATAGCATGTAATCAAACAAACATTGCATATACTTTTTACCAGCAGATGAATGCTAATGAATGAATGATCAGTGTGTATACTTCTGTCATTGAAATGAATAAAGATAGTTTCATGATGACATGCACAATCAGCAGAACTGCTCAATAAAATGAGCTCAATGCCTATAGACATGATTTTCTTGCCAAACTTGTACATTCAGGATATTGTTAATCAAAGCACTGCCCTTTCGTCCAGGATATCCCACTGGTTTGGACAGAAAACAAGTTGAAAAACGACTTGAAGGTATGATAACATGGCTGCATTAGTTTCAAACAAATATACTGAATATTAAATATTCAAATATCTTTTTAACAATTTAGATGTTATCATATTCTTTGGGTATATGGTGTGATGTACCCTGTTTGTGAATCTAGTTCCATGAAACAAATGTGAGAAGAGACATGTGCATTCTGAAGAGAACTTTTGTGTTTGTTTTGCATAATTAAAGGGTCCATTTTGACTAAAATGTTCATATTGTCTTGTATAATTGGATCCAATGCTGTATTGAACCTGTGGTTATTCCTGCTGACATTTTCAGATCTTTGTCTGCAAAACCTGAATAAACTGGCTGACTTCAAACTTGTAACCATGGACGAGGAAACTTTTGCCATTCTACCAACAGGTGATCACCAGTGACAGAATAATTAAGATTAAATTGTCCTATGATGGTTGCCACTTGTCAGTAGTGACATGGCAACTCAAGGCAAGGTGTCCTTTTGTATGGAATTGAACCAAGTCATTGTGCTTAATGAGAATTCCCACTAACACTCTGAATTTTAATTGGTCCACTGCAACCTATATTTGTCATAAAACGTGACCAAAAGGATTGGATGGTCAGGTTCGTTGACTAATGGGTGAATGCTTGTCATCCTACCCATACAGTTTGGATTGCTGCTCATAATAATAGGAGCGGTGGGGTAGACTAGTGCTTAAAGCGTTCGCTCGTCACGCCGAAGACCCGGGTTCGATTCCCCACATGGGTACAATGTGTGAAGCCCATTTCTGGTGTCCCCAGCCGTGATATAGCTGGAATATGGTTAAAAACGGCGTAAAACTGAACTCACTCACTCACTCATAATAATAATAACAACTTGACTACTGCCCCAACCCAGTAATAATGGATGTCGAAAATTTTAGTTATTTAGATTAGCTGTATTTCGTCTTATGGTAAAGAAGAATGCTTTATTCTGTGTAGTCCTCTGTCCCACAATACAAGTAAAGTACTTGTTGAATATTTGTTTTAGCCTATTTATATCTACATGATTTATATTGTTTTCATAAATTACTTACAGATCATTAAAAAGCTCAATTCACATCCTCAGGAGTTTTTTTATACATCATAAAGTCTTGTTTGTATCTATTTTTAGTTATGATTGTATTATATATTCAGACAGTATAATATTCTTTATGGGGGAATTTGTCTGTTTTAAACAGTATTAGAAGCCCTTTTGCATGTTGCCTCACATTCATTATTGAATGTATGAACCAAGGTATTAATGTTTATAGGTTGTAACAAAAAAATACACGATGTTACATAGTGGCATGAATGAAGGAAGGAAGGAAGGAAGGTAGATTTAGCATCAAACTTGCTGTTTTAAAAAAATCTAAATAAAACTGTATGTGAAATATCCAAATGAAATATGTACCAATAAAAATTATAAACATTATATCTTCCATCGTAAAAACACGCAAACTTTTGTTTGAATTACTTTAGGGACTGCTCATTTATTATGGGGGAAGGGGCAGGTGAGGGATAATAACAAAATGAGGCAGATGGGTGTCACCTGAATATATCAACTATATGGCAGGGAACATGAAAAAATTACAAGTACATACTGTTCTTCAAAATAAAAAGGAACAGCAAAAAATTCATCCCCTTAACCCCTCCATCCAAACACACCTGTTTGAAAATTTAGCAGTCCAGTAGTTCTGCTTATATTTAGTTTACATTTGTGGGTTGTCAATTTTGTATAATACTGTGTAGTTGTATTTAACAATACATGACCTTCTAAATGCTGACAATGTGTTCTACGCAGAGACAGGGAAGCTGATGGCAAGATACTGTATTGCCTTTGAAACAATGAAGATGTTTGATTCTGTCAATGGAGAGGAAACCATCAAGGATATGGTAAATAGAACTGCTCAGATGCTTTATTGGCATTTTAGAAGATGATATTTGATGAACATAGAGATTTTTTCTGGGTTACATCTTCTTTTTATTCTCGAGTACAACGTTTCAGGGCTTGTTCAGTTTGTTAAATTTGTGAAATGTTTTTACTCACCATCGTTTGAACCCCCCTTGTAAAGACTGGGTTATTACAGAAGAACTGAAGACTTATTGCTAGATTCTATCTGTCTTTCCAGTGGTTTTCATAGAGAGGGTATTTAAATGTTCTTATCATAATTGATAGTACATTCTTATATAATATCAGTACCAAATTTGAAAAAGATCTGCTTGATATGTTGAGTAATGTCAGTCAATGAACTGATTTTAATGTATGATTTGTTTCCAAAAGATTTTCTGGTTAAACATATTTTGTGGTCATCATTTTGCATGGGTTCTCTTTGGTGTTACAATGATGGTCCCTAAAGTAACATTCCTCCCTTGCCAATGTTTCAGCTAGATCTGATGGTCAGCTGCTCTGACTTTGACGAGTTTGTACAGCTGCGAAACAATGAGAAGGCAACACTGAATGCATTGAACAAGAACAAGAACAAGCCCACCATCAGGTGACACAGCCATGAGATTATGGTCGATAGTTTGATGGCCATGAAAATACCTTTGAATTTTCAACATTTGGTTTTTGGTAAATAAGATCAAACATGGGGATTCCATGTTTGAACTGCTTCCCAACAACCTATGTTGGTTGTAAGAGGTGACTAAACAGATCTGGTGGTCAGTCTCTGTGTCTTGGTTGATGGTGTGCCCTAGTACCCCAACGGTGTGGATCATTGTTCAGAAAACAAAGAATATCTTTTCTCCACTTAAATATTTACAGGCAGCTGCCATGTAACTGGAACAATTCTTACTTTAAACAATTAACACACATACCAGCACATATTATGAATTGAGACAAAAACATGACTATAAGAGGTAACAGATTTATGGCGTGTTTTTTCCAGATATCCTTTGACTGGAAGGATCAAAACAAAACAGATGAAAACAAACTGGTAGGCATACTTTTTTTTTCATAAATGTTTATAATGTTTCTTTTCCCTTTAAACCATTTCATGCTGATCCAGGTGTTCTTAACACAAACTGAGTCTTGAGTGTTAATAGCAGGGATTTACCTTGAGACCTAGTATTTGAGGGTCCCTGGACGACAAAATGGGTGTGCCAGACACTTAAATATTAAGTTGTGTCCATTGTCAATTTTATGTGTATAGGACGCATGAATTCGCGTCCTGTAAATCCCTGTTAATAGTACAGCTAACCTGTTTATAGAGGTAGAGAGATACATCTCCTCGGAAACATCACTTGATCTCATACAAGCCATATTTCCTGTGGAAGCTAGTGTACCGTGATAAATGTTGTCATATCACTAAAATGTTTCATCTACACATACACAACTCCTGTCCTCACGAGCTGATCCTTTGCCACTTTCAGCTTAATGCAAGCCCAGTTTGGATGTCTTCCCATACAGGACTTCTCCTTGTCACAGGATGTCCTCAAGATATTTAGAGTTGGGCAACGTGTGGCAAAATGTATGTATGATATTGAACCTACCATAGGTAAGTTTTGTATGGTATCAGGTGACCAACATTGTATCATTTATGGTGTATCAAGAGTCTACTGTTCACTTACTGCTTTCATACAGCAGGAACATTGCTGAGTGTGAAGTTATAGTCCGTTTGGCTCAAAAGCGGACCAATGAATTGCAACCTAACTCGAAAACTAATAAACATAAAATACTCAATGAACCACTGATCATAATCAAAACATCATACCAACTCTGTGAGGTTTTTGCAGAATTTTTGTCCTAAAAATAAAAAAGCTGTTTAACAATCTATTATTAAAATATTGACACAGTTCACTATTTGTTATGAGGGAGGAGTGCAGAGAAAGGGACAGCCAGGTGTAACGGATGGAGACGGCACAGCACAGGTTAATGAATAAATAACTTTGTCTGTGAACGTGCTTCTCGAACACCTGGCTGTCCCTTTTGAGCCAAACGGACTGTAATCAACAAACATAGACTCTGGAAATGACATCATGAGCTGAATAAATTCAGTCCTGAGTTAATTTTGTAGAAGATGTTGAAGTCTCAGGGTGTCTTTGTCATAACACAAATGACAAAGATTCAAGAGGTCTCCAGATTCAGATACTAAAGGTGCAAACCTCAAAGACCTCAGCACCCCTTTAACTTCACCCACAAGTCAGTCTGACCTGGGTCAGTCACATGATGTGCCATCCTGTTATGTAAACTCCTTAAGTTTCAAATACTATTGTTGGCTTGTGTACCTAGGCCTGATGGAGTTCTTGTGGCAGAGGAAGGACTACAGAGCTCTGCTGACAGCCATTGAGCTGTTCAAGAGTACCAAGACCAAGCTGTGGGTTGACACCAAGTATGTTGCCAAGCAACTGGATGGCATTGGTAGGTGATGTTGGCAAAATACTAGAATATGTTTATCAATTTTACATAGCCTTAATCAAATCAGACAGACAAAAGTATGTAACGTATGTTATATTTCGGATTACACTTTCTCAGTAAAGTACAGATTCTAGCACTTTTTGAGGTTGTCCCATCTGGGATTGGAACCCACACTCTCAGAGTGAGGTACCTATTCGCCAGCACATAAAGTCAGTGATCTAACCCACGTAGCCAATGTGGCTTCCACAAAATGGAGGTCTGACAAATTGACAAGGCTCCCATGGCTGATGCTATTAATACACAATGCCATTTAGAAAGTGGCCAAATGCAATGTATGTCATGTTTGGGATTACACTTTCTCAGTTAAATACAGATTCTTGAACTTTTGGGGTTGAGTTCCATCCAGGAATTGAACCCACACTCTCAGATTAATTCACTTCAGAAGGGTCTTGTCTTGAATTTTGAACATCAATATGAAACCTATATGTCTGATATCTATGTAACAATATACATTCTTGATGCATACCAGTTTCACATATGTTTGGTTTGTGACTATAGAAGAAATTGTACATGCAACAATATACTTATTGTCATGTGTATATCTGATAATAAAGGAATTTTCTTTCTGAGGAAATTTTTGATGATTAATGAGAATGTATGCTTGTAGGTCCAACCATGTCCCTGTCACTGGTGAATGCTGGCCTGACGACCTTTCAGAAGCTGGAGCAGACAAACCCCAGGGAAATAGAACTGGTATGTCAGTAAAAGCGTATTGTAAAACTTATAGAACTTCGCATTCAGTAGTTTTGTTTGTTGTCCATCAACACTCTCATTTCAACTATACAGAGAGAGGCTGTAAATACTGGAATCTGAGCCAGACATTTAACGGGCAGTATTGTGAGCAATGATGACACACAATCAGTTAGTGATGACCTGTTCCATTAAGTTACATGCATGAGTTGTGTGGGACCTATTTCTTCATGGAATCCCCACGGGTAGGTTCAATCTACAATCACAAAGTCTGAAGGTTTGGGGACCATCTGTCTTTGTGTTTGATTTCAATAGGGACAAGTTCTTTCAGAAACTACCATGGGTACAATGTCACATAAATCATTATAAACATATATATAGACATGTTGATGGATTTTGAAAACAAGTATTGAAAAAGAAAAGGTATAGTTGAAAGAGTTATGGCCCTTGTTTGATCATTTGGACATTTTGCACAGGACTCGTAACTGGGACAGGTTTTCCTGGACACCACCATAGATTACACAGATAACATTTTGCATGCATCACTTTTTGTGATGAGTATGTTATCAAGTTTCACAACTGCTATCTGGAATAAATATTATGGCCCTTATCTAATTTTCTTTTGTATTAGCTCTAATGAGGTCAGGTTTCCTTTCAAGAATATGAATAATAAACCTTTTAATATATCTTCATGAAACGTTGCATATACTTCCTGCAAGTGTTGAACTGGTGTTTGAGGATGTTACTGAATTAAAAAATGTGGTTTCCCTTTTCAAGGTAACAAGGCTAATTGAGGGCAGTAGGGTTTCCTTTTGGTGACAACCTATCTTTTTCTTTTCATGAAATGTAGCAGTGTATAAACAGTTAAGACTAGTGCCTATCGTTTTCACAGAAATCAAAGATGTATTTATAACAATTGCAAACATATTGGCAGATATGGGTGACCTGAATGTATCTGATTTCCCATCTCTTTAAACATGTGATCTTCCTCTTTCAGATTGTGAACAGACACCCTCCATTTGGCAATCAGGTCAGAGATGCTCTTGCTGTTCTACCCAAGTATGAGATGTCAATTGAACAGGTAATCACTCAATATCTTCCAGTATTTTCCCACCCATGAATATCTGTGTTATAGATGGTCTTCAGCAACCCATGCTGACTTCGTTGATGATCGTTTCCCCAAATTACATGTGTCAATGCTCATAATGTCACTCTGATCCAGACGATTGTTAACAGACCATCATATGTGACCCTATATAACTTTAACTCATTGTCAAATAAATATTACCCTATCACAAGTTATTGGTTTATAGTTTATCATTAATACTCTCAGCATCTGTGTGACTAGTATTTGTTCATTCACTTGTTCCTGAACACTATTGTATGGATTATTATTCTACAAACATGTTCAATTGTTAGTGCTTTATTTCAGATAAACCACTACAAGACCAACACATGCGTGCTTGTAGTCAGCATCAACCTGGTCAACCGGGAGACCATCCAGTCCAAGAAGGGATCCACAAATCACCAGTCTGTGCTTCTCATTGGGGATCAGGACAACCACATTGTCTTCAAGTGGAGAATCATGTAGGTCCCCCTGTATGACATCATTGTCTTCAAGTGGAGAATCATGTAGGTCCCCCTGTATGACATCATTGTCTTCAAGTGGAGAATCATGTAGGTCCCCCTGTATGACATCATTGTCTTCAAGTGGAGAATCATGTAGGTCCCCCTGTATGACATCATTGTCTTCAAGTGGAGAATCATGTAGGTCCCCTTGTATGACATCATTGTCTTCAAGTGGAGAATCATGTAGGTCCCCTGTATGACATCATTGTTCAATGGACAATCATGTAGGGTCCCCTGTATGACATCATTGTCTTCAAGTGGAGAATCATGTAGGTCCCCTGTATGACATCATTGTCTTCAAGTGGAGAATCATGTAGGTCCCCTGTATGACATCATTGTCTTCAAGTGGAGAATCATGTAGTCCCCTGTATGACATCAGTCTTCAAGTGGAGAATCATGTAGGTCCCCTGTATGACATCATTGTCTTCAAGTGGAGAATCATGTAGGTCCCCTGTATGACATCATTGTCTTCAAGTGGAGAATCATGTAGGTCCCCTGTATGACATCATTGTCTTCAAGTGGAGAATCATGTAGGTCCCCTGTATGACATCATTGTCTTCAAGTGGAGAATCATGTAGGTCCCCTGTATGACATCATTGTCTTCAAGTGGAGAATCATGTAGGTCCCCTGTCATCATTGTCTTCAAGTGGAGAATCATGTAGGTCCCCCTGTATGACATCATTGTCTTCAAGTGGAGAATCATGTAGGTCCCCCTGTATGACATCATTGTCTTCAAGTGGAGAATCATGTAGGTCCCCCTGTATGACATCATTGTCTTCAAGTGGAGAATCATGTAGGTCCCCTGTATAACATCATTGTGACATCATTGTCTTCAAGTGGAGAATCATGTAGGTCCCCTGTATGACATCATTGTCTTCAAGTGGAGAATCATGTAGGTCCCCTGTATGACATCATTGTCTTCAAGTGGAGAATCATGTAGGTCCCCTGTATGACATCATTGTCTTCAAGTGGAGAATCATGTAGGTCCCCCTGTATGACATCATTGTCTTCAAGTGGAGAATCATGTAGGTCCCCCTGTATGACATCATTGTCTTCAAGTGGAGAATCATGTAGGTCCCCCTGTATGACATTGTCTTCAAGTGGAGAATCATGTAGGTCCCCCTGTATGACATCATTGTCCTCAAGTGGAGAATCATGTAGGTCCCCCTGTATGACATCATTGTCTTCAAGTGGAGAATCATGTAGGTCCCCCTGTATGACATCATTGTCTTCAAGTGGAGAATCATGTAGGTCCCCTGTATGACATCATTGTCTTCAAGTGGAGAATCATGTAGGTCCCCTGTATGACATCATTGTCTTCAAGTGGAGAATCATGTAGGTCCCCTGTATGACATCATTGTCCTCAAGTGGAGAATCATGTAGGTCCCCCTGTATGACATCATTGTCTTCAAGTGGAGAATCATGTAGGTCCCCCTGCATGACATCATTGTCTTCAAGTGGAGAATCATGTAGGTCCCCCTGTATGACATCATCATTGTAGGTCCCCTGTCATCATTGTCTTCAAGTGGAGAATCATGTAGGTCCCCTGTATGACATCATTGTCCTCAAGTGGAGAATCATGTAGGTCCCCTGTATGACATCATTGTCTTCAAGTGGAGAATCATGTAGGTCCCCTGTATGACATCATTGTCTTCTCATGTAGTGGAGAATCATGTAGGTCCCCTGTATGACATCATTGTCTTCAAGTGGAGAATCATGTAGGTCCCCTGTATGACATCATTGTCTTCAAGTGGAGAATCATGCAGGTCCCCCTGTATGACATCAAGTGGAGAATCATGTAGGTCCCCCTGTATGACATCATTGTCTTCAAGTGGAGAATCATGTAGGTCCCCCTGTATGACATCATTGTCTTCAAGTGGAGAATCATGTAGGTCCCCCTGTATGACATCATTGTCTTCAAGTGGAGAATCATGTAGGTCCCCCTGTATGACATCATTGTCTTCAAGTGGAGAATCATGTAGGTCCCCCTGTATGACATCATTGTCTTCAAGTGGAGAATCATGTAGGTCCCCCTGTATGACATCATTGTCTTCAAGTGGAGAATCATGTAGGTCCCCCTGTATGACATCATTGTCTTCAAGTGGAGAATCATGTAGGTCCCCTGTATGACATCATTGTCTTCAAGTGGAGAATCATGTAGGTCCCCTGTATGACATCATTGTCTTCAAGTGGAGAATCATGTAGGTCCCCTGTATGACATCATTGTCTTCAAGTGGAGAATCATGTAGGTCCCCTGTATGACATCATTGTCTTCAAGTGGAGAATCATGTAGGTCCCCTGTATGACATCATTGTCTTCAAGTGGAGAATCATGTAGGTCCCCTGTATGACATCATTGTCTTTGGAGAATCAAGTGGAGAATCATGTCATGGTCCCCTGTATGACATCATTGTCTTCAAGTGGAGAATCATGTAGGTCCCCTGTATGACATCATTGTCTTCAAGTGGAGAATCATGTAGGTCCCCTGTATGACATCATTGTCTTCAAGTGGAGAATCATGTAGGTCCCCTGTATGACATCATTGTCTTCAAGTGGAGAATCATGTAGGTCCCCTGTATCTTCAAGTGGAGAATCATATAGGTCCCCTGTATGACATCATTGTCTTCAAGTGGAGAATCATGTAGGTCCCCTGTATGACATCATTGTCTTCAAGTGGAGAATCATGTAGGTCCCCTGTATGACATTGTCTTCAAGTGGAGAATCATGTAGGTCCCCCTGTATGACATCATTGTCTTCAAGTGGAGAATCATGTAGGTCCCCCTGTATGACATCGTCTTCAAGTGGAGAATCATGTAGGTCCCCCTGTATGACATCATTGTCTTCAAGTGGAGAATCATGTAGGTCCCCCTGCATGACATCATTGTCTTCAAGTGGAGAATCATGTAGGTCCCCCTGTATGACATCATTGTCTTCAAGTGGAGAATCATGTAGGTCCCCCTGTATGACATCATTGTCTTCAAGTGGAGAATCATGTAGGTCCCCCTGTATGACATCATTGTCTTCAAGTGGAGAATCATGTAGGTCCCCCTGTATGACATCATTGTCTTCAAGTGGAGAATCATGTAGGTCCCCCTGTATGACATCATTGTCTTCAAGTGGAGAATCATGTAGGTCCCCCTGTATGACATCATTGTCTTCAAGTGGAGAATCATGTAGGTCCCCCTGTATGACATCATTGTCTTCAAGTGGAGAATCATGTAGGTCCCCTGGCCAGACATCATTGTCCCCCCTGTATGACATCATTGTCTTCAAGTGGATGTAGGTCCCCTGTATGACATCATTGTCTTCAAGTGGAGAATCATGTAGGTCCCCTGTATGACATCATTGTCTTCAAGTGGAGAATCATGTAGGTCCCCTGTATGACATCATTGTCTTCAAGTGGAGAATCATGTAGGTCCCCTGTATGACATCATCCTTCAAGTGGAGAATCATGACATCATTGTCTTCAAGTGGAGAATCATGTAGGTCCCCTGTATGACATCATTGTCTTCAAGTGGAGAATCATGTAGGTCCCCTGTATGACATCATTGTCTTCAAGTGGAGAATCATGTAGGTCCCCTGTGACATGGAGAATCATGTGTCCCCTTCAAGTCTTCAAGTGGAGAATCATGTAGGTCCCCTGGTATGACATCATTGTCTTCAAGTGGAGAATCATGGAGAAGTGGAGAATCATGTAGGTCCCCTGTATGACATCATTGTCTTCAAGTGGAGAATCATGTAGGTCCCCTGTATGACATCATTGTCTTCAAGTGGTGAATCATGTAGGTCCCCCTGCATGACATCGTCTTCAAGTGGAGAATCATGTAGGTCCCCTGGTATGACATCATCGTTTTCAAGTGGAGAGTCATGTAGGTCCCCCTGTATGACATTGTCTTCTAGTGGAAAGTCATGTAGGTCCCCCTGTATGACAGCATTGTCTTCAAGTGGAGAGTCATGTAGGTCCCCCTGTATGACAGCATTGTGTTTAAGCTGAGAATCGTGTAGTTCCCCACCATGACAACATTTTTTGCTCAGAGAATTATTTCAATTCCCCATTCTGACACCACTGTCTTCAAAAGGAGAATTTTATGGGTGTCGCTGTATTTCATGTACACATAGGGATGACAACTTACCCGACCTCCATGACCTCTTGTCCAAGTTTGAGGTGTGATGTATCTATGTGTGCATGTCTATACTGGTTACTTCCTGTACTAGTTGGTTCAATTCTTCTCCAGTGACAGCCAGATTCTTAGAGATGATGTCTGGAAGCGGAGGATTGATGTGACTCGGAGCAGTGCTGGCCCAGAACTCTATGTGCATCTCATTAGTGTGCAATACGGTCAGTGTGAATACTTCACAGTTTACACTTCAGGTATAAGAAATGTGATATGGTCTGTGCTGAGCCATTGACAATCAAATGTTCAGTGGGTATAATTTACACTTAAGTTTAAGGGAATTGATACAGTTTACTTCAGTTATAAGGAATGTGGTACTCACTAAACATGTGCCATCGATTACCCAGGTTAATACATATCTTCACTCCATTATGCTAAATACCCTGGAGCCATTCACCATTGAGCCTGGAGCCACTGGATTGCTACCTTAGCATAGAGTGTTTTGCATCAGACTCAAAATAAACTATGGTAGAAAATGGACAATTGAAGATGTACATTGGAAGGCTTTGAAGAAATGGTGCTGCCTAGGTATTGAGGTTTTCAACTGGTTGTCTGATTCAAGTATATGCACACCATATAATGTGGCATTAAACATCAGATACATATACAGAACATATGCTTGTTAATGTACGAGTCTTTAGGACTCTGTTGGAACATTTTGTGCAGAGTTCATAATTACTAATAATTTGTAAGGTAAAGTGTTGTTACCAACCAAGAATTCTCTGTATTACAGTTGGTTTGGATATCCATACGACATACATACCAGTCTACCAGTGGTGTAGTGAGCACATGCAGATGACAAGTCATCCCGGTGTAAGTCATCAGAGGCCTGGCTGTAGCCAGGTCACACAGGGACAAGTTGTAACTTTGAACAATAGGATATTGAACATTTCCATGATATTTTGAACTTGCTAGGGTTTTATTAGTCAAATTTGTTGAGCATGTTCTTTCTTCTACTTATTATTTTACAACAACACAACAATCACCATAATCATATATAAGGACTGACGATGTTAATATCAATGCTTTTAGGGCAGTGCTGCCATCAATGATGATGATGATGGTTTACAAAATAAATGGTAATGCCTTCAGGACAGAGCAGCCATTGCAGCCATTGATGATGATGATGACAACAAGGATGATGATTTAAAAAATGATAAAATTATAATGATGCTTTCAGGACAGTGCAGCTATCAAACGTCCCCCAGCAGACCAAGGACAACAGACACAGCTTGGGGCATCTGCTCCGCCAGGGCGGTGTAATCACAAGTGTCACAATAAGGCCCAGTGTGGCCACAAGTGCTGTAAGGAGGAATTTCAAACCCTGGCCAATCAGGCACTATCAACAAACCAGTGTCTCACAACATCAGCCCGGTGCGTAATCAGAAGGGTGTCGATGCTCAGATCAGAATGCTGAAGAGTAAAGCAAGCTCACTTGATCTAATGTCAGGAGCATCCAAGAGGAAAAAGGTAGGTTTGAAAATAAGTGAGTGAATATGGGCTTCACACATCGTACACATGAGTGGAATCAAACCTAGGTCTTTGATTAACCAGGCTACGACACTGACTCAGTTTGAAAAGGAGTTTGATTACCGAGATAGTACTGACATCCTTTAAATGTGACGAAGACTTGAAGTAGTTTATTCTCAATGAGGAAATTTAAAAACATCACTGAGGCCATATAGGCTGATCATTTGTCCACTCCAATTAAAATGCACGGGCATACTGAATGATTCTTCTCTAGAATGACATAGATAAAGATATGTTACAAGTCCTTCAGGCAAACAGTATACATGTATAATGTTTCAGGAATATTGTTGAAAGATTGAATAAAGAAAGTTTCTTTATATTTTGTACAGATGTGTGATATGAAACGTGGTCTGGGTTTGCAGCAGTATGCCTACCAGAAGCCTCCTTCCATGAGAACATATGACCAACATAGCAAACCACAGCAAGCACCTGCTCACTCCATACAGGAACCAATGCAGAGACACCAGCCATTCAACTCCAGAACCATTCTTGGAAACATTCTTGGAAACATCAAATATGGTGTAGGTGGGAGGAGGATAGATCCAGGGCTCAGACGAGATAGCAACATGGAGAAGCATTCCTTGTATCAGGATCTATATGCAGATGAATGGCAGGATGACTCTGATGTCAACACATTCCAATATGGTTTGACTGGGTTTGATAATGAAGATGGCAGCATATCCATGCAATATTCATGTCCAAACAGAGGTTCGACGGATCCATGGAAGGAAAATCAGTCCCCAGCTAAACTGAGAGGACCACCACCAAATCAGTTGTTAGGAGACATGCAGAGAGGATGTGGTACTGCTGGGACGTTGGGATCATTATGCAATCTTGATGATGCTGGAGAGCTTGACGACAACTGGGACAGTGTGAGCATACAGCAGGGGCCCTCTGCACTGCAGTCCCGGAACCAGTCACCAGCACACATCTCTTGTCATGATGACTGGGCTGAGCTCCATATGTATCAGAAGGATAGAGAAGCGCTTGAACAAGGTTGTGTATCATTCAGACAACTCAACATTCAAACCATGGTCTTTCACTCTGCTATGATTACATACTTAACCTAACTTCCTGTAGCAGTGTTATCTTGGAATATGTCTTAACAGAATACTCACCTTGAGTTAGTTTACAGACCCAGCAAGTATGTTTCAAGTACTTAAACACAACTTTGTTTTTGTGATATCTTACATATTTACATAATTACAATAAGTAACTGTTCCAGTTTTGCACAGAATGTTTGTTACATTGTCTTGGAGTAGAATATAAATGGGCACCAGTGTGGAGAATCGTTCCCCTTTAAGGTGAAATTTGTCTGTCAACCATCAGACTCTAATGAAACATCTCTAAAACGGCTTGATGGATTGAGATGAAACATTTTGTAGTTGTCCCGACCACTATTGTGACAAATTCAAGTATCGATGGCATCAAAATTGAAAGTTGATAAATAAGTGTTTTTAGTCAGGTGAACCGAATGATAATCAATGTGATATTTTTATAAAATTTGTATATGCACACAACATACAGACAGTGTTGAAGAAACACATTGTTGCTTTAAGAGTATAGTCATACTAAATGTTATTGTTTGTGTAGAGATGTTTGATATTGAGCATGATGGCCTCTCACCCAACTATTTACAAGTGAAGACCACCAGGAGCTGGTACAAAATTTGGTTGTTTTTTTTCCAGAGATATTTGACAAAAACAGTGATTCACCCAAGTATTTTCAAGTAGTGACCTTATGGAGCTGTTACAAATTGTGGTTGTTTTTTGTTGTTCCAGAGATATATGATGTAGATCCTGATGGTTTTTCCCCTGAGTGTTTTACCAGTGCTGATCTCCAGGAGCTGGACAGACACAGCAACCTTCAGCCTGAAGACACCAGGCAGACAGAATCTTGTAAAACAACAACAAACATTTACCCATCAAGGAACAGCTACTTACAACTTCAAACATACAGCAGGCCAGTTCTTCAGCAGAACCAGTATAGGAATGGTGGCAGCGTGGCAAGGGATGGACACCATCTGTCACATGCTGGTGTAGAGGTTGTCAAGGACAACACTGGAGCATTTACAACAAGTCAGTCAAGGTAACGCTTGATCATACCTGAATTTGAAACAAATGTTTAAAAGCTCTTTGTCTTGATCTTGGTCCTGCTTCTGATATTATACGTTGTATGCTTCTCTCAAGGGTAATATGGTCTGATGTACACCTGTTTGTAGCACATGTTCTTCAAATACTGGAATAATAATCATTGTCACCAGTGAATACTGGCACACTAGGAAATGGAGGTGGAATTTAGGAAATAATTTTCCTCAAACTGACAGAAGACAAGAAAATGGTATGTGGAAGCATAATAGTGTGCTGTTTGAAGATTAAATGCTCATTCATGTTGTCATACATAAACATAAACTTGCAATCACTTGTTACTTATTAAGCATATCTTATGTTATATGAATTATAACGGTTATGTTTCAGTGATGATGAACTATGCTATGTAGGAGAAATACTTGGGAGACAGGACTATGAATATGATACACTGCCACCTTCAAACCACACACCAAAACCACAATATGGAAAATTGAGGACAGGTAACACCCCAGTCCCACCAGGTCCCGACAATGCTCCATGTGGTGACAAGCTACTTGTAGGACAGAAAACTCCTCCATACAGTTCCCATCGACGGTCTTCTACATCCAGAAAACACAGTTTCGGGCAGGTTGTGGCCTGGGTTGCTGACTCAGACTCCTCTCCCTGTAGCCAGAAGTCCATTCCAAGGTCAAGGACACCACTGCTCAAAAGGAGCACTCTAATGGTTGAGCTTCAAAAAAGGTAATGCTGAACTCTCGAGAAGTTTTTGATCAGTTGTGTATTTACTCACAATATCATTCATATTGGGTACTGAAAATTTTGTTTGGATATTCAATATATATTTTTACTCTAAACAGTTCAGTTTTGTGTATCAATTTGAAAATAACAAGTGTTTGCCACTGATATTTCAATGTCCCCCACCACTAAAGAATGGAATATCTATATTTACTGCTTTTTATTTTTTGGTCACATACAAAATGCCTGAAATGACTGGTGTCTGCATAATCCCCCAATGTAGGCTGTCACCAAATTTGAAGACATTGGGTACAACAGTCCATGAGATATCGCATTAACAAGAGTTTGAAAAGTGGTCAAAGTGTCGTGGTGACCTTAAAAATAAGGTCAAGGTCACCCCAATCGACTGTGTCTGTGTAATCCCCCAATGTAGGTTGTCACCAAATTTGAAGATATTGGATACAACAGTGCATGAGATATCGTGTTAACAAGAATCGGGAACAGACGCCACTGAATACATCTGAACGGACAGGAGCCGCTGAATACCTTATGAACATTACAACTAAGAGCTTGGATAGTTGTCCTCCGCCGCAACGTCATATGTAATGTTTCTCACACACATCCTGAATATTTCCAAAAATTGGCTTAGCCATTGTTTTGAGGCAAAACATATTTCTGTTTGAATACTCTATTTGACAGGACACCCACAAATGGCTCAGGGACCAGTGATAATGAAGAGAAATCTGTGGTAAGTTACTATTGCAGCCAAGTCTAGAATTTAAATCAATTTGTTGTCTTAGATTACATTGAAATTATTGTTGGCTGACTGGCAAGAATAGTAAAGTTTTGCCTTTAATTGTCAACAAGCAAATGGTGTACAGTACTGTAGGTTAGGTACATACTCACTTGCTTGATACATGTTTGCATCTATACCAAAATGTTCTGTATATTAAATAAAGTTCTATATCCATAGAAATATTTCCCTTGTTCTTTGGTGATATAGCTGGAATATTGGTGATCTAGCCACAGTATTGTTGACAGCAGGGTCACAGATAAACCAGAGATATTGGTGATGTAGCTGGAATATGATGATTGTAACATTCCACTCACTAATACATAGCAGCTGTTCCTTTGTTTCAGCAGCTGTCTGTGAAGAAAGGTGACCTGGTGTACCCAGAAACAAACACATCCAGCTTCTTCCATCTGTTCAGGTATGGTCAATGGTGGTGTGAGATATGTTTTAATGTCACATTCAAGAATATTACATTTACGACATTCTTTTTAATAACTCCACTTACTGATATTTCATAGAAAAATCCTGAGTAGAAAAATACAGTTGATATACAGTGACATACATACATGTGCATCTGTGTGTGCCTGCTTGTACCAGTCTCGACATCTGCCATGTCTACTAATACATTTTCAAAGAATAGAAACTGATTTACTCATTGCCATCATTCAATATGTCATCTTTGCTGGTGTGTCCCACATATTTGTTGATGTGTAATGTTTGTGTTTCAGGCCCAACGTGACAGATGACATGGGTGACATGAATGAAAACATTTTCGCTGGCATTTTCTGAAACCTCTTCATCAAGACACATCTTGCTGTCAAAGCTTGAAGTTCTTTGACATGACTAGATCAGAGTTGCCTGTGCGGAATTTTAGTTCTGTGAACTATAATAATACACAACGTTTAATAGGTATATTTTATTCTGGATGTCCAGGTGTGGAATGACTGTCAAGTGTGATATTGTGAACGTCACACCATTGCTTAATTTGATTAGACATAAATGTACCAGAAACTTGGTGTTTCATAACAGTAGATTGAATAATACAGGAATGTTTCACTTTTCCTGATGTTATGACAGTCTGTGATATTTACCCAACTGTGATATAAACATTGTTCATTAATGATGCAGTTTCATAACACTGGCGTACTGTTCTTGCAGCCTGTGGTTCTAACAAAATAGTTGGACCTGACAGTGTGGAATATTTATTAGTTTATTAAACTATTTATCAACTGTGTGTTTGTTGCCCCAAAAATAATCAACAGTCCATTGTAGATAACCAAAGCTTAATGTTAAAATCACTGATTATAAATCAACCTAGATCAACTATCCCTCGTCAGTCTAACAGTCCCAATCTAATCCATTTGAGTCACTTATAGTGGAATAACATCCTGATAATGTATTCTAATCTTGCACATGAATGTTACGCAGGATGTACATCATCAATTACACTGACTCCATTGCTGTGGGCCCATTGGATATGAGGAGAAAGTGAAAAGCATTCGCCTCTTCATTCCATCTTTACCTTTATGTACTGATAAGGTACCGTCATGAGTCCTTTTCAGCTTTTAGCTTGACTGGCGGTGTCTGAGGGTTTCAACCCATTTTCTGTTAACTATTGACGTAATACTGAAAAACATCAAAAGTTGAAACACACAACTTTCTGCTTGTGACTTACAGCTTTCTACCAGTCGTAAATTCTTCTCTTAAATCTGTTTGTACCAACACTGGTCACAATTATTTTTGAAAGAAATCCAACCAAATATAAATCTGAAATACAAAGTAAACTAGTTTATACTGTAGTCTTAAAACGAACTGTTTTGTTCATATAGATGTTTTGAAATATCTGGATTTATCAGACTGTAACAGATTTGATTATTTACAGACTGCTGCCACACCAACCAAAATGCTGGTGAAAAGATTCACATGAAACTAACCACAGACTGACTGACTGACTGAGTTTGGTTTTACGCCGCTTTTAGCAATATTCCAGCAACATCACGGCAGGAAACACCAGAAATGGGCTTCACACATTGTACCCATGTGGGGATTCGAACCCGGGTCTTTGGCGTGACGAGTCAACGCTTTAACCACTCGGCTACCCCACCACCCCTAACCACAGACAAAACTATCAATAATCTCTCAATGTTGCTTAAACCAATTCTTTTTGGAGTTTGGTTCCACTGTACCATATGCAAATTTCTTAAAATTCTTAAAACAACACAACTCAACCCAGATTCATATATTTTAACTTGACTGATGGCTTTTTACATAGGAAACGGAAATATACAGACATAAGTTAATATTCAAATTTAAAGTCGAAGTAAGATTGATCAAAAAAGTGTACTCTGAGATAGCCATCTTCTCCTCCACTTGTGTAGCTGAAACACAAAAAAGACCATAAGTCAGTTGACAACACATTACAAATAATTATCACCAGACTACCGGGGGCAGTTAAATTCATAATGTTAACCCTTTCACCCATGTTTATAACAAACCAAACACTATCATAGTATGTACTCGGGGCTTATTCGGACTGATATGTGTTTGATACAGTGGTCAAAGTTTGTAACAAATGCCAGTGTCTGGTTCCACAAAGCACAATTGTGGCATTCATTGATCCAAGCACTATCTTGGCATTGACTGATTGTGTTGTTGGATGCATAGAGATTTCAGCACTGTTGTAGTATCGACAGATTATCAGCACTATTGTGGTATTTCTGTCACTGTCACGAATTTCTGCTACATCAGACATCCTGAAAGGTATCCAGCAAGAACCAAACAAACCCATAGAGGACAGTACAGCTAACATTAATCTGCACCTATGAAGGCCGTCGGATACAAGGAAACTATGCTGGTTAGTTTCTTTGAGAGGCATTTTAGAAGTTGTGTAGATGAAGGAAAACCAAGTTTATGAATGTTATGGATAGTACTTTCTTTATTGCAATGGTCATTGTAAGTTTACTTAGCGCTGCCTTTGAACCTAATCAAAACCAAGTTAAATATAATGGAAATGATTTCATAAAAATCAGTGGGTACTAACACGGCTATCAAGCAAGTGATGTTAGTACCTACACCTACCCCGAAACGTCGCACCCATTGCAATAAAGAAGTTGACTATCCTACAACTTGGTTTTCCTTTATGCTGGTTAGTGGTAAGTCAGTGTGCACTTATGAACACCATAGAACACCAAGGACTAGTGCTGCGCAATATAACCGGTTTACCGGTTCAGACATGAAAACGATACGTATTGCGATACGCTGATCGAAAACCGGTATTTTGACATGCATTCGGAAAACTTCGTAACACTCGGAAATCTTCGGATATTTCCGTTTTTTAAGTTTTTCCTTTCCTTTTTTTATTTGTGCCAAATATTATTTACATTTGTTTTTGTCATGATTAAAAGTTTTTATTAAATCTTAATCAAGCATAGTGATTTTGTTGTGTTTTTGCTTTATAAATGAAGCATTAACTCGATTATAAGTAGTTTTTTTTGTTAAAAAAAACCCTTCTTGCAATATATTGCAATACATATCGCAATATCTTGTTGACGCTTTTGCATGGCAATATATCGCAATATGAAACTTCTCTGCAATACCCACCCCTACCAAGGACCTACTCTGGTTAACTACTTTAATCTGCTCTTATGAAGTGCACATAGAACCAGCAATCTGCTCATACAAAATGCAAATGCAAACTCCTGATCGGGGTAAAGAACACAAAGCACAACTCACCTTTTGCCATCAGGATGAAATGAACAACTGTTGATGGGACCAAAGTGACCCTTGACCCTGCCAAACTCCTCCTCAAAGATCATGTGGAAGAACCTAGCATCAAACTTTCCAATCCTTGTTGACGTGGTTGTGACGTCCATGGCCTCCTGACCACCACCTAACACCACCTGAATCAGAGACAAAATACAAACACTGTTAGTACAATGTACAGGAATTTCCCTGCCCATGTAGCCTAAGTGTTCATTTAACTTGGAATTGACCTCTACTGAAGATAAACTGTTTCCATACAAAACTTTAATCAGTATCCCTTGAATTACTAGCACATGAAGGTGAGGTAGAATAGTGTTGATGTTGTCTTCAAGATGCTGAACTTACACATCCATGTACATGTAAGTGTTTATAGACTTGCCCTACTAAATCCCATGCTGTTGTTTAACATAGTTATCCCACTCTGACACAGTATACTGACACAGAGCCAACCTGCTCTTGTTTTATGCTCGTAATGCCATAAAACAGCGGTAACAACAAGTACAGTACCAGGGAGAAATCACTTAAAAGGACATCGATTACACCTGGTTGTTGACAAGGATTCAAATATAATCAAAACATATTCATAGCTACCACTAAGGGTTTCAATGCAATATTTTTTTTTATGGAAGGTATGATCTCTAAACAACAGTTTGAGGAAGAAATAAGCCTGTCCATATTTTTGCCAATCTATTTCCTTGCTTGTCCAGAGCACGACATTCTATTGTGATTAACACTGTGGTATTCACCATCACAGCTTCCTTTCATTTGTTTTACGTCTTTAATGCAGCACACAAACATATTCTAGGTATATGGCAACAGTGTGTAAATAATTTAAGTCTGGTCACCGTGTTTGTTTTCAACTTTTGTTGCACACTCCAGCTTTATGACAAATATCAGTGGTTGACCTCATAAACACTGATCCACACAGACAGATCTGATAATATAGATGCTGAGCACGATGACCCAATCTATTATCCAGAATTGGTTGCCGGGAAACTTTTTTTAGTAAGCGAGAATCACCATGGGTAGTATCCAACAGAACAATGGAAATATGGTGCCCTGAATAAACAAAGATTGGTGGTCCCGTGGAGGTTTGTATTCTATCGTGGACCAGACTCTTTACAAAGTAATAATCCTTTTTTAATTTACTCCTACATAGGAATTGGGTGAACAATCCTTAGGACACATGTGGTCAACAACACTCACATGTTCATAGATAGGTGAGAGGGAGGCGGAGTTCACAGGTCGCTCGGTCTTGTAGCTCTTCAAGAAGTCAAACGTCTTCGTGTCAAACAGCTGCAGAAGAATATACAGGAATTGGATGAAACGGAATCAATCACAGCTCACACACAGATAACAAAGATAGGATAAATACTCTCAAGACTCCAAGAATGGCTTCAGATATTGTACCTATATAGGGAATCAAACCTGCTTTTAGGCAGGACAAGCTGATGCATATCCACATTCCAAGCAATCAACTGGTGATGGTGTCACCAGTAGTGAGCGAGTGAGTTTGGTTTAACACCGCTTTTAGCAATATTCCAGTAATATCACGGCAGGGGACACCAGAAATGGGCTTCACACATTGTACCCATGTGGGGAATCGAACCAGGGTCTTCGGCGTGACGAGCGAATGCTTTAACCACACGGTTACCCCACCGCCCAGTATTCACTGTAATAAGTTCTTTAGAAAATTACATAGAAGGATAACTTTTAAAACATGCACAAGTCACATTTGTCATCAAGATCTGGAAGTAGTGAACATTACAGTCCTGAGACTAATCCTCCCCAAGCAGAACAATATTAACAATGTGGATCAACCCTATTATTTAATCCTACGTCAGATATCCAATGTCTAAATGCCTTTCACAGATGTGAGAAAATGGTACTCTCTCACCTTGGACGATGTGTCTTTTGAAGCTGTGATGAACATAGACCCGTCTTTTGATAACTGAATATCGTTGATGTTCTTCGTGTGTTCCTTGACAGAGTTCACCTTTTCGCCGGTCTGTGAAAAGTCATAAAATATCTCTCACACACAGCAGGGCAAACAAAGATTTGCTTCATTGCCATTTTTTGTGCCCATCCCATGCCTAATATCTAGCCTTGACCATGACCATGCCTAATATCTAGCCCTAACCATGACCATGCCAAATATCTAGCCTTGACCATGACCATGCCTAATATCTAGCCCTGACCATGCCAAATATCTAGCCTTGACCATGACCATGCCTAATATCTAGCCTTGGCCATGCCAAATATCTAGCCTTGACCATGACCATGCCAAATATCTAGCCTTGACCATGCCTCAAGCCTAATATCTAGCTAGTTTTGTTGAAGTAATGTTTCCCAACAGCAAGTAGACTTGCAAACATCTGTTATCATAATTTGAATGTTTACGATTGTATAAACTGTCAGCTTATGGACAAGCAAGTGAGTTTAACTTCAGCACTGCATCAGCATTGTTTCAGCCATATAGTGACTACATACTAGCTACAGAAACTGAACATTTATGTGGAAGTATTGAAACAGGCAATTTACTGGTGCCATATGCGGGCATTATAGTTTCTCATTTTGAACACTGATATTTGTCCTAAATAAACTTGTTAAAATGAAATATTTAGCAGTAGTAGATTGACAAAGAGTTCACAGGGTTGGAAATTTGTCCAAAACATGAGCTCCCCATTGTGTAGAGCATTTCAGTAGAATATAAACTCACAAAACACTAATATCAAACCAGGATCAAACCATCGATCACCTGCTATCTGAACAGACACTCCATCCACTTGACCACAGGGCAGTCAATACACCAAGTTATTGTAACCCAAAGCTTCAGCATCATAGGGTAATGTTTTAACAACAAGGCTACCACTAGAACAGTGTTGTCTTACCTTCAGGTCGTACTGACATATTTCTCCATTCTCATGGCCAGTGATGATGCATTCCTCGTATGGCCCCCAGATGGCCGACGTGATCTTTGACCCATCGATTGGTATCACCATCACTGGTTCATTGGAGGCTGAAATGTTTGTAAAATCTGGGTTACCACGGTTACACACAACTAATAACGAAGATTAGAGAAAGTCTATGAGTAGTTGTTTGTTTGCTATCCAGATGGTGCATCCATTATTGAGTGATGCTATCGGTCAAATCTTAGAACAGAAATTTATTGTTATGTACAATATATAAAGATGTATGATCAAAGATGTTGTTATCCATAAAGTTTGTCTATATTACACTCAAACTAGTTGGATATTTTCATCCAACGGAATATTGACTCAGGTGTTTGAAATACATGTTAAAAAAATGTTGAGGTAAAAGCAATGTAAACTGGCGATGACGTCATCAATGAAATGTTAACGTTTTAGGATTCGCATGGCGTGTATGGAGTTTTGTGAAAGTAGTTCATGGATTGACGTAATTTGCATAGTTATCAGATTTGGATACCAATTTTATCAGATTGCTTTACTGCACCAATAACACCCTCCATTAGATGATAGAGCAAATTATTTAATGGAAACAATAGGCAATGACAAGGACCCCTAACATCCATGCATATCACATGAATGTATCAAGGAAAATTTCAGAAATCACTCAGACTGTTGTACTTACAATCATTGATGTCAAAGATATCTATCTCACAGGGTAATCCCATGGTCTTGTCTGTGGTGTACATGAGGAGGTTCCCGCTGTACGAGAAACCACATGACCGGACAGCTGTGCGTGAATCCAGAATGTTCAATGTCTTGCCTGTAACACACCAACAATACAACTGTTTCAGCAGAGATTTACATTTGACACATATTAATATAATTTGATTACATTTTTCATAAACATGTGTTAAGTAAGTATGCTGAACCTGTGAAAATGCATACCGAGGAAGTGCAAATATGAAATTGGTTGGTTGGTTTGTTGTTTAACACCGCATTCAGCAATACTCCAGCTATGTGCCAGGGTCTGTAAATATTTGAGTCTGGGCCACCTGATCCTGTTAATCACAGGGTGAAGAAGTAGGTCGTCCGGTTGGGAAGCGGTACTGGGTTTGGCTCTGTCAGGCTTCTTAGGTTGACGAACCAACTTCTCGCTGGCCAGAAGGGTGCAACCAAAATCAGTAGTATGTTGATGGTGGCCAATAGTTCCTGTATTACTTTTGGTAGCAGAGCTGGAGGGGGGAACGCGTAGGCATTGAGACCCTCCCATGATATTGCCAACGCCTAGAGGTCCCACGCCAAGGAGTCTGGGACTGGTGATACGAACTTTGGAGGTTGGTTGTTGAACCTTGTGGCGAACAGATCTATCTGAGGCCGTGATAACGGGTAGATCATCGACTGAAAGATCTGGGGCAGTAACTTCCACTCTGTCGGTTGGATCGGGACAAGGCATCGGCGATCACATTTTTTACTCCAGGAATGTGTCTGGTTCTGGCTACGATGTTGAGTGAGTCGATGAGATGGAAGAACCTTATCGCCCATTGTAGCAGATTCGCCGATTCTGTCGAGCCAAGATGATTTATATACCAAACCACTGTCGAATTGTCTGATTGGATCAACAGACTGGTTGATTGAAGCTCTGTTGCCCAATGTGAGATGGCTTGAATTACCGCCTTGAATTCCAGCTCGTTTATATGAAGCACCCGTTCGTCGGATGACCACAGCCCGGCCACTTGGTGGTCGAGGAAGTGAGCTCCCCAACCCATGAGGGATGCATCGACGAATAGGTGATCTGGCTTGATGTTGTGATCTGGATCGGTTCGGTGATCTACTTCGATGTTGTGATCTGGATCGGTTAGGTGACCTAGATCGGTCCGGTGATCTGATTCGAAGTTGTGATCTGGATCCATTCGGTGATCTGGATCGATTAGGTGATCTTGATAGGTCCGATGATGTGGATAGTAGTTGTGTTCTGGATCGTGACTGTGATCTGGATCGATCCGGTGATCTCGATTGGGCTTGTGATGGTGATCTGGATCGTGAAGGTGATCTAGATCATTGTGGTGATATAGAATGATGTGGTGATCTGGATCGGCGATTAGGTGACGAAACCTGAAGTGTTGATTCATGATGAACGTCCCCCGGCGACGCTGTTGTAGCCAGCTCCATCCGGTTCAATGAACTGTGGGGAGACAGTTGGCTGGTTGAACGGGGTTGGCCAGGCTCCAAACAAACTGAGACAGTCGAGGGGATATGTACCGATGATCTGGATGATGATAGTGTCGATCTAAGGTCCCCTGGTAGTGTAGATGGGACAGGCAACGAAGAATTATCGATCACAACCACCCGCGATTGATCTGACGCTATGGAAGGAGGTGATTGATGCGTACGTAATAGGTGCTGAACGTCCTAAGATAAGTAAGAATCTGATGAAGCGTCCATAAAATCCTCTTGAACCACAGATGTCGCTCTCTTGCGTGAAGGTACGATTTTCTGTCGCTGTAACTTGATACACTTGGCGGGAGTGGGATCAGATTCTGTTGATATCCTGTCCCTATCGGCGATTCTCCGTGGGCAAAATCCTCATCTTTTAGTGAATTACACTTGCCACATTGTTTGTTCCAGTTACATTGTCCAATACAGTCACTGCAAGACGAGTGAGGGTCGAGGGTCGAATAATTCGTCTTGCATTGAGCACAAACTTTCCTTTTCCTTGACTGTTTATAAAGTTTTCCCCATGATGTTAGGGTGAAATAATATCCCTAATATACAGCATGTCCACAGAGCCGTGCCACAAGAAAGAGAATGATCATTCAAGGTAGTCACGTGGGCAATTAGTGGAGCATGCTGCAAGCATTATTAGGAACTAGGAAGCTAATTAAGGAGAGCAGCATGGAGTGCACAGGTGAATGGACAAGGAGGCCTATGGAAAAAGGTTTACAGTCGTTCCACTAAAAGTCGAAGCAAGAGAGAGAGGTGCAAGTCGTGAGATAGGATAAGTTTAAAATTATTACCATGTTAAAATATGTTTTATGAAAGTATTGTAACAGCCATAGACATATTTTTCTACTTTTCTTAAGAAAATAACTCACCTGTCTCACAATCCCATAATCTGCAGGTGTTGTCTGCAGCACCT
Organism: Haliotis rubra; assembly: GCF_003918875.1. Lineage (NCBI taxonomy): Eukaryota > Metazoa > Mollusca > Gastropoda > Lepetellida > Haliotidae > Haliotis > Haliotis rubra. Next base: position 208,520 of record NW_025767065.1, on the reverse strand, counting down.
GTCATCACCTTGGTGGTGTCCCCTGGTCAGAGGTCAAGGACATTCAAACTCTACATCAAAATCTCACAAGGATATCCAAGGAGAAAATGACAACTTGTCCAAATTATGATACTAAGTAAAACAATAAATATATTAGGTTAAAATAGTAAACAAACATTTCATCTCTGACTACCTCCAATATATTTTGTAAGTAGTTTTGTTTAAGCTCCTAAATTAAAGCTGCTGTATAAGGATGTGTTTTTGTTAATTAAAATGTCACAATAATTAGCTTTTGGTTGTTATGGGTCACAAAAGTGTAATTTGAACTCGCATCTGAACTTAGGCTGTGTAATTTCACCTGTTTAGTAAATTAGAGTTACCTGCCCTTTGTTATGCTTCTGGCAAAGGATTGAGAAACTATTCAATCATTGTGTTGAGGCGTAGATTTTGCTGGATTGCTCCTGAACTGTATAATAGGCATATAAAAGGATTGTTGCTGAGAGGTAGGGGGACTACTACTTGTGTCTGCTGACATTGATGCTTTCAAGACCACTGTCGTCTACATTGATCTCCTACCACTCGTCTAGCTCCCAACAGCTGTCAACAATCTTCAATCCGTGCATCTGTTTACCAGAAATATCAAGACTTTGGTGAGTTTATATTTCAGATTTGTGACCCAATATATTAGATTTGTGCTCCAATTGTACTGTATTGGGATTCTAATCCATTATTATACTAACATTTGTACAGCGCCAATATCCAGCTCAGTTGATCAAAGGTGCTTTGATTTTTCCTTGATCATTGGATGTCGAACGCAAATGGCGCATCGTATTATCAATCTCAACTCCATGGGGACCATACAACTCTTGCAGCCACTAGGCACACCGAGTTAATGTGGCTTTCGCATCCTTACAAGGTACCCCTTTACAGCTGTACCTGCAACTAGGTGTTTGCACGTATTCATGTGGCCACAATCTGGTCATATACCAACAGATTCGTGGGTTCTTTTAAGTGCACAGGGTTGTGTACTGTATACTAGGGGTTGTGACAACACTGAGTGAGTCTGCACGCAAAGTTAACTCCAAGGTTTTTACGCCCGGTCACAGGTGGGCTCAATCCTGACACCTCAAGCTCGCTGGATCACAAGCATTGCTTTTATTCAATATATAATTAAACATTATAGACTTGTCTGTGTTCTATTTTGCTGGTTCAAAGGGCACTCACAAGACTTTTTGTCACAGTAATTTCTAAACCGTAACACCACACTCATTATTCGAGTACATAATGGTGATGAAGTCTGGACCAGATGATCCAGTGACTGACATCATGAGCAATGACAGGGTACAATGATGTCATCAACGAAAACACCAGGTCCAATCCATTAAATCCACACAAGAAATGGGCTTCACACACTGTTCCCATGCAGGTTATCAAACTCGGGTCTTTAAATCATGACAAGTGAACGCTTTATCTACTAGGTAACCCCACCACCCCCTTGATTAAGAGTATGGCGACAGTGATGATTAGAATTTCTTTTATCTATCAAAGCAATGTTACTACCTTCAGTCAGTGCCAAAACATTTTTATTCTTCTTGCCTGAAGTTGTACATAACCATGATTTTCAGTAGATACGTTATTAGACTATTACTACCTAAGCCTAGTTGAAGACAATCATAAACAAAGTGTTGCAAATAGTAGTTTCAAGGATCAAAATTAGTAGTTTGGCCATAAGATTAGTAGTCAACTAAATCATGATGGATTCTGAGAAAGATAATATGACACTCATCAAGAGTGACGCTAAATTTCACATACCTCCAATACCACATTTCCAAATTATTAGCATTACATTTCTTCTTGTCTCTTTTTGGCAAAATTGTATTTAATCCATATACTTGTCTATATATATATATATCCGACTTTAAATGATTTTTTTCCAAATTTTGTAGAATTTTAAGTGCAATCTACATGTTCAGTTCAGCAGTTCCAAGGATACAGTTAACATCAATGCACCAAACTGCACCATTGTGTCCCTGGAAGGTGCCAAGTCTTTCACCATTCAATGAGTACCAAACATTTGGCTCTTGATCCTTGGCTGATGAAAATATCAAGTCTCCTTCTCGGCTGTATTTCAGTTGTGTTATGGACCTCTCGTGTCCTTGAAGCAGTATAGGCCTCTGTAACAGCAAATACATCACATTGCAAACTTTTCATTGGAATAAGGATTTCCCACCAAATATTTGGGTTGTCGCGATTCACTGATATATATACTACTTGAAGTAACATTATAAAAACAAAACAAAACCAAAATCCACCACTTGTTTCTGCAATTTTACTTCACATTATCAGTCATGGCACTAGAATTCCAGGTAGTAAAATAAAAGAATCAGGCACTTCTTTCTGGTAGTATTGGCCAAATCTCCCTTTATCATTTCAAACACGATTGCACCTATCAATCAATTATGTTGCAACAGGCATTCGGTCACCTCTATAAATAACCATCTTGTTAACTATTTGCCACTCATAAGCTAACTAAAACATTTCATATTATATAAACCTAATCATGTAACCTACAGTTCTAATCGTTGTATCATGCCAATGCAAAATGAAGCTGCTTAACCATGATATGTAAGGCTTCATCACTGTGTGTGTTCTGATAATCTACTAAATTTAATATGTTTAATATATTGTTTATCGCCTGAAGTTCATAATTTACAACAGCTGGTCATGATATAAACTGAATAAATTGGAAGTTTGGGGTAACCTTAATAAGAAAAGCACGAGGGCATGAGAATGAATTTAGTAAGTTTACGTTAAAATGTGAGGAAAACACACACCATCGATATGACATATGGCTGATTCTTGCCGGCGCCATACCCAGCAAATAAAATCAAAACGTGAACATTTTGGAGACCGATCGGTTCCTGAATGTACCCTAGAACGAAGAGACATGGCACACTAAAATGATACCATTCTGTCTTCGCTCAATTAGAGAAATAATGCACAATTTATAGATACTTTAAACTTACCATGCTGTCTTTATGATGGATAGTCAAACAGGAAGCATGGGCAAGCGGGTGAAATTGCGCATGTGTAACACATAAAGTACTCTGTACTCAACATTGTTGAATCATGTTGTCGTCTTTAAACGAACATGATCTAGCCCATCTGCTCCTGTTTTCTAAGCAAGCCTTCATGTGAACACAGTGACATACTGCAATAATTGTCTTGAATCCAACAGGAAACTCATTTCATAAACAAGTAAAAAGGAATCTTAAACCAGCACTTTCATGAACTACTCAACAAAAACGTCAAAATATATGACACGTCGAGCAAATGAGTTAAGTAATTTCAAGGAGCCCACCAATCATTTTATTTTGTAACCTTCGAACAATTTACTTTGCTATGTTCAACCAGGGATACTCTACAACAGGGCCTTATAGAGTCTCCCTGGTTCAACCCGAGAATGCAATATCTTATTTTCTCTTTAAAAAGTTTTCATTTGTGTTTTGCATTCATTTATTCAGAGACCATAAACCATAGACGCATAAAAGACATCTGGCTTGTACACGTCTTTGCTACAACCCCACCTAATATTTTCAGTCTACCGCTCATATGTTTCCATAGATCTTAGAACCACAGACGAAGGGTCAAATCGTCAAATTTAAGGCGAAATATCTCACACACAGACAAAGTTTAGCCGCCACAAAATACGACAGTTCGCGTATTTATTCCTTCTGTGTTCGTTTAAGGTTTACACACACACGAACTATATTATACTGACGCTGAATTCTATATAGATGGCGCCCTCGCTAAGAGGTGCTATTTGATTGGCTGCTACTTCAAAATTACGATTTCACCAAGCATACGCGGTTCATTCAAAGACAATGTTTGTAAATACATCGTAGGGATTGTTTTTATTCCTGATTAACTGGTGAGTTTTATTCTAATTTGTGTGTTTCATTCTGTCAAACCACCAGGCTGCAGTCACTCACTGCGATCATCACGGAAAACCACTCCAGTTTGATGAACAATCTTACTGAGAATCCAACAGGCTGAACAGCTGCAAAACTGCAGTCCTCACGTCAGATCGTGCATTAACACATCGACTGATTTATGTCAGTGATCATAACAAATGTAACATGTTAACAAAGATAACCAGAGTTACCACATCGTTTGCATCCATCGGGCATTACTTACTCGCAGAAATCCCTTTGTTGTAACATTCCACATGAACAGCTGACTCATAATACTGAGAATGAGATTTCAGTGGGAAAGCATGTGTTCAGGGTTAATCCTAACCCTAAACCCTCGAAATAATCCTGAGGGAGTACTGCACTTTACCGGGCGCACTTTTTCAGATTAATTAGTGCTGCTGGGGTTCCCTAACCCTAACCCTAAGGATCGTAAAGGGTGCCTAACCTTAAGGATCGTAAAGGGTGCCTAACCCTAAACCTAAGGATCATAAAGGGAGCAGTGAGGGCTGCGCCCGGTAAAGTGCATTCTAGCCATTAAAATGATAGTCTTTACTTGGTAAAGTGCATTCTAGCCATTAAAATGATAGTCTTTACTTGCCATGCCAACAAATCTGATTTAGAATATTAAATGGTACATCACAAGTAATGTATATTTACATCATAACATATCTTAGAATACCTGAAAAATACTGTATTTCATGAAAACATATTTGAATTGACTCCTATTACTGTTTTGAAGTAACAAAGTCCATAATGAATTTCAAAACAACCAGTGACATATTTTTTTAGCTAACTTGTCAGCTTTGACATTATCAAAAATACCAATGATGGACAAACTGAAGAATTAGCATTGGTTCTCATATTTCTTATGAATGGATATATTATAAAATTCTAATTAATAAAGTTATGTAAAACAAAGTCACATTGTAAAACGTTTGTTAACATTTCTGATGACCTGAATTGGGACATCTATTATCTCAATTTGGGAATTTTTACTAATTCTTGCTGCAGACTTAATCACTTAACACTCTTAAAATCTCTGCAATTTGGGGGATTTTATTTTCCATGTTTTAAGGTTCATTCATTTTTATTTTGTTATCATGGTCTAAATTACTCTTTTGTACTTCCAGATATAATCAAAATGTCAAATGAGGATCCTTTAAAGGACAGGCTAAAAAGCCTGTATGAGATCTGTGCTAATCACCATGACAACGCTGAAGGACAGGAGATGCTCCCTCTGAGCCAGGAGGGTCTACTGGATGGTTTTCTCACTCTGTATGATGAGTGTACCCATGACAACCTGGCTCGCATTAAACACATATCAGGCTTCACCAAGAAATGTAAGTCCATGACTAACATATTGAAGATGAGAATCATTATCATCGGTTGTATTCATGTTAATGCCACCAACTTCGAAAATACGGAATTGTTTGTGTGTTAAATCATGTATTTTGATCATGTTGATCAGGTTACAAATTAGTTAATGACAGAAGTCTTAAACAACTTCATGGCATTTATTTCAATATTGTTTCATACAAGACACCTACAGTATCCTTCTAATGTTTGACATACATATTAGGGCTGGGACGGGTCCAAATTTCCTACCCGGGTACCCATTATATATAACACAAATTGCGGGTTATTCCCCTTCAATAAAATCAGGTATGGCCGAGATTTAGAGTGGCGTCTGGGAATATTTTGAATACTGCATCAGGCACAAAGACAAAATGCACTTTGTGCACAGTGCAGCTACGTCAGACAGGAGGGAGTACCTAATCGATGTGGAAACATCTGAACAACAAACATCCTTCCGTAACAAACCAGGAGCTCCAAACAAATGCCGTTCCAATCTACAGGCAAAATACAATTAAAGGTGTAAATAAAAAGTGTATACCATAAAACTAACAAGTAAACAATGTAATGTAATCATAAAGTTTTCAAAGTAAATACCTCTCTCCCTCTCCCGTGGACTCATAATCCAATCACAATAGTCAGACAGACAGATGGCTTATTTACGTCTCACCATATGTACATTAAAGTAAATAATAATACATATAAAAATATACAGTAAATATTATAAATGGAGTTATGAGAGACGGTTGATAATTATATATCACAGAGCAATATATTGGAAGCATATGAGTAGATGAAATGACAATTGAACTTAAAAAAATATATACTAAAATATTAACATGAAATGTTAAACTTATTTATATAAAATTTGGCGGTGTCTTAAAAGGATTTAAAGCATTTTTGGCACGTACGTTTATAAAATCTTGGGAGCTTAAAAGGAGTGATGACTTCTCAGGTTCCGATAAGAGGGTAAAACGTGGCATGAAAAACGTATCTGATGTTAAAAGGTCTTCTCTTAAATTGTCGTAAAGTGGACATTTCAATAAAATGCTGTTCCGATTCAACTCGATTTGGGCTGTGTAAACACCTTCTATCTGTAAGTTCGATTCCTTCATAACGTCCGGTTTCTATACACGGAGGCGCTGTACCTGTCGTGAACAAAGCGAGGGCACGTCTGTGAGACTTTGAGTTGTTTAAACATAGGCCTCTGTAATATCGAATATTGATTTATGGATTCTGTAGCACAGGCCCTCATGTCTATGCGAGGATTAAAGATTTTCTCTAAAAATTTGAGATGACCCCCCAACTTGAAATGCTTCACAATACAATACATATTTTAAAATCTTTAATCCTTGCAAAACATCGAGGGCCTGTGTTCTGTAGTGCCAGAGTTTGTTTTCCTTGATCCCAGTTTTGCGTTCTCCAGGTGTGATGAATTTTCCCTTGTTTTATAAAAGCTTGTAACGATAGTTCTTCACAGTCTCTTACAGTGATGATGTTGTTTAAAAGAGCTTCTTTGGTAATTCCCAATGTGCTCATTAGCTGGTAAAAAGCTAAGTGCCAAGGCTTGTGTCTGTTCCGGGCTTGATTATTTTCCAAATTAATAACATAGGGCTCTATTATCTATACGTTCTTGGTCCATATTCATCATTCTTCTCCAGTAACGAATCAAGCATATATCTTGTCTTACACTTAGTTGCAGGGTTCCATCCCACGTCACCAATAACTTCTTCATTAGCCTTGACTTCAATAGCCTAGACCTAGGTAAAATCTCATAGCACGTTTTTGTATTGCGTTGATTGATGAATAGTCCTCTGTTCCATCGATTGAAATGCCTCAAGTTATAACTGGCCAAAGTAATGCATTGTACAGTTTGGTAAATGTTTTGAAACCGAGTTACCTAATCGGTAACAATAGGTCTACCTTCGTGGTTTGTTCAGACTCTATTTGAGGCTGACGTCTGCGTTCTTGAGTCTTTTACATGTAAACAATTAACTACTTGGCGTACTTGTAAGTTGTAACCTATGTTACACGTGACATGCTTAGTTGTCGACAGTTGATAGTTTACTCCACAATCTCAAACATAAGACAGCAATCTCGTTGTAAATATATATAATAATTATAAACACATTCAATTAAGTCTTCATTTATTAGTAAGATGATTAAAGCGGGTTCGGGTAACGTGACGGGTACCTGGGTCCAACTCATTACCCACCCTTCCTGGGTACCCGGGTTACCCAGCCCAGCCCTAATAGATATGTATACAGTGAGACCTCGGATATCCGGACACATTTGTTTTTACGTAAATCGTCCGGATAATTGAATGTCTGGATATCTGGATTTTTGGTTTTCATACACCTCAAGGAAAATCCAAAATGTTTATGATCATCAAGCCTTTATTGTACATTGTAGCGAGCATACGCTTCGGGGTTGAAATCACTTCCAAAACATTGAATAAACAACTTAACAGTTTGAACTCAATGGTTAACTCAGTGTCAGCTAGGCCTACTAATCACCACCAATACCTTGCTGACCGGTCATTAATCCGGATTAGCAGACCATGTCTCGTGTCAAAACACGTGGGACTGTCGCGCTTCCCTTCACACGGTCAGCGGTAGATCAACATCTTCGTGCGGATACGTGAGTCAATTTTGTGTTGATTTGCCCGGTTGGTTTGTAAAATATACCGTCCGGAAACGGAAACCAAATATCCGTTATAGACAGTCACTTTTATAACGTAAGAGATTGTTTTTTCTAAAAATTGACCGGAAGGCGAGGTTTTCGGATATCTGGGGTCCGGGTATCCGGGGTCTCACTGTATATTGTGTCTCCAAAGCCTCATTGCTGGGTGTTACTTTCATCATGTTAAAGCCATAGTGGTCTCACAGGACATGGTTTGTTTGGGTTCAGACATGACTGTATGTGAAGCTTCATCCTTGGTATCGTAGGGTGGTGGGGTAGCCTAGTGGTTAAACTTTAAAGCGTTCGCTCGTCACACCGAAGACCCAGGTTCGATTCCCACATGGGTACAATGTGTTAAAGGAGAATACGAATGAATACAGAACTTTTGATATATTGTAAAGGATATTCTAAAAGTCACATTCCGTGATTAAAATTGAACAAAAACATTGTAAAATAGCAATAAAAACACAAAAAAGTACTCGTATTTCCGCCTATTACGGAAACACCCGACAGTTAATGAGCAGAGGGGGTATCACGTGACTTGACGTCATGCCTGTTGCTGGTGGCTTCCTCTTTGATTTTACCTCACAACTTAACAGTGTCTGTGGATTCTGAAGCAGTAAAAGATGTTCCTGATGTCATTTCTGAAATGGATGTTAGACCGTATCAATACAATCCGATTTTACATCTTGCAAGACAATCTTCCACTGAAGATGAAGAAGAAGAATCAAGCGAAACGGAGGCACCGCATGAGGTCAAAATAAATTTTAAAATAGACCATATGATTTAACAAGATTACTAATTGTCAGCTAAATGTCATACAGTTCCAGCCAGCAAACTCACTCCTATAAATATATGACCAGTCACTAAGAATTATTTCAAAAAAATTTGATTACAGTTCATTTTGTGTCAAATGGGTGACTGTATGGTGTCTGGGATGTAAAAACAAAATAATTATGCTTCAGACAAGGGAAATGAAAATGATCTGCTTCAAAGATTACACTGGAATTATTTTGTTGAAAAAAATTAGGATCCTTGTTCTCTTTAATAACGTATCAAGTCTCGATACAAAATCCCAGCCTGGTCGAGCAGAGATAATATTCGCGACGCAGATAAGTTATTCCCCGAAAACTGGTGAATTATAAAATACTAGTCAGGACAACGTATGTTTCACCATTGTTTGGTAATGGAAATAGTTATGGTACTCGGTCATAGCCTTAGAATGACATCCTGTCAGCCAATGAGAATACAGAACAACTTTCACGGCACACACTACTGACAAATAGCGAGTCTGATGCCAACATGCGTAATTGGACAAAATGGAAAACAATGAAAGCAACAAGTACTTCATGATTTGCCCTTGTATTCGGCAATGTTTCGAGTTGACTGCATCATTTAGGGCTCCAAACCAAAAAGAATGTTATAGCGAAACATTTTCAAGCTCATGTGAAATCTCTTACTGATTTTGATAATATATATCTCATGTGTACCAGTCGAACTGCCCCAGCTACAAAATGCCTCAGCAAATTTGGTCATTCATTCTAATTTGTTCAAATTTATTTATAATGATTGAATATATGCCGTAAATGCATAGTTTTTGTCAACTTATTATGATATTATGTTCTTCATATAAAAGTTATTAGGAAGTAATATTTCTGATAAATGTTTCATCAGTAAACTCATAACTATGTATATACTTATATATGAAGAACATAATATCAAAGTTGACAAAACTATGCATTTATGTCCTATATTTATTCATTTTAAATAAATTGGGGCATTTTGACCACCCCACTGGGGCAATTTGACCAAATTTGCTGGGGCATTTTGTAGCGGGGGCAATCGTACTTGATTTAATTTATGTTAAAAATACCACTGACAGTAAGTTGTTGCAGGGAATGATGGAGTATAATTAATGAATCTCGTGGGTACTTTTTCCTTCTTCAGCCTAGCTTGGGGATTTCCATACCCCATGCGTGCATGTCTCATTCATATGCGTCCGTCTCGGAATGATCGGCGCATTTCTCCTGCCGAAATCTGTCATTTCACTTGGAAAACGGAACAAATGGTGGCTCTTTCCCATGTTCGATGATGCCGTGCATCCCCAGGCAACACAATACACCATCGTACCATTTTAAAAAACGACAGAAACATGATTTGTACTACTGTAGCGCTTGGTCTTAGGCAATATGGCGGACTCCAGGCACATATGACGTCACGTCACTCAGCGGAAAGGTCACGTGGGTTCCAGCGAAATATGCATAATGGCCGAAGCTGAGATTTACAGAAACTGTTTTCAGGATTAAAACATAATTATACATAATTTTTAATTGAAAATTTGGGAATATGTTTCTGATGACTTTATCTTTCATCCAGCAAATTATTGCAATTCACTCGTATTCTTCTTTAAGCCCATTTCTGGAGTGATATTGCTGGAATATTGCTAAAAGTAAAAGCGGCGTAAAACTGAACTCACTCACTCCTTGGTATCGTTGTTGCACTGATGCAACTTGACCTTAATTTATACTAGTGCAAAATAATGATAGTATAAAGAATAGTGGTAATAAACACATTATAAGTTGTATGCTTGTCTTTTTTTTGAATATCGCTACTGACTATATGACATGCAAACAAAATGGTGTCTGCCTCTCGACTGGATTTTTAAAATCAGTGAAACATTCTCACAAGCTTAAAACTGCTATAAAAATGGTTAATTATGTTTAAGGTGAGTGTGCAAACGATTACACATGGTAAATTACATGTCTAAGTGAACTCAAAAACAGCTGATCGAAGGGTTTTCGAACTCCCTGCACTGCATGCGTCATATTATGACGTCATACGATTGTTAGCGATACAGCTTCTCGGCGGAGAGTTTTGTGGTTACCGTGGCAGCTGGTAATATTTTTTCCAGTTATCACCCTCCTGGGAGGGGTGACACGGAAACTTGTTAAAGCGTCATTGACCAATGAAATTTAAGCATTTTACATGAAGGTAAGATAATTAGTAATAATACAAAAGGACACCACTAAAATGAGTTAAATTTTATTAACCGTCAGGATAAAGTTCTTGAAAGGCATTTAGAAGTTGGACAAACATAAATACACGATACGTTTTATGGATAACAACTTCTTTTTTATTCTTATTTATCATGACATTTCAGAGCTAATTCTTGCTCCAACATCCCTCAGGATAGACTCAGTCTGTCACTGTAGACCCTAGTCCAGAGTTTGAGTCTAGTAAAATTCTGTTTGGTCTATGAATTTCAATTTGTAGTCATACCATAATTCAATAAAAAAAATTGAAGAAACTGATCATGCTGATGCTGTTAGCCGGGTTCAGGACGAGTAGTAGACTCAGAGCTACAGATAACTTTTTTGGTCATTGAGTTATGTACTCACTTGTGTTCATCTCAATTGGGTATCCTAATTTTCCTTTGAGTAACCAAATATATTGTACCCACCTCTCTCAAACTCAGTTGGGTTTTTTGTCATTTTCCATTAATTGTAAAAATATAATAAAGTTTAAATGTTAGTGTTTGTTATTTTTATTTGATTTGTCATATGAGAAACGATACGAAAGACTGCAAGTTGCCAAGTTCATGTGCTGAAATAGAACCTCTCAATATACCTCAGTTATTTTATCTATCTACCGATACGCAAGCTAAGAGTTGACATTTTTGTGTGTACACATGTAAGATCACATCTGTTGAGTATTTATAAAAATTCAAGCGTACTTGTACGCAAAAGACCTAATAGGAATTGAGTTTTTACATAAATATTTGTGTCATTTATGCAGATACGCAGCTTACCTGTACCTCTGTAGACTACAAGGTTTAGCTTCAGCAACAATATTGAGACAAACTGATTTAAATAGTGGGCACGTTTAATTATCCGTGACAGTTGTTGTGATATGACCAACACTTTTTCTAAAAGTAACATAAAACCATTAAGTGTGATATGTGTCTGTTTGTGCTTATAGATGAAGATGCTGTGAACGAAGCCCACCAGTTGATGTTGAAAGCCTCTGACTTCGAGGTGAAAGACATCATTGGCCGCGGCCATTTTGGGATAGTGCAGGTCGTGAAGGAGAAGAAGCTGGAAACAGTTTATGCAATGAAAGTTCTCAGGAAAAATGACATCTTGTCACAACCAGAGGTAGGTTTCGCCTTAGAATTTTAAATGATGATACAGATAGATAATTGATCACATTGTTATTCAACAGTATTCCCAAAAGCAGAGATCTTTTGTGAAAAGATTCCAACTTTATTATGTTTATTGCCTGGTTTAAAATGAGAAGTGTGTTGTCAAACAGTTTAGATAACAGGATAAATATTCCATGTTTGTAGCATCAGTTCAATGTAAGAATTGGAACAAAGCTTAAACTGAAATTGTTTAGCAAATGTGTCTTTGGCGATGATAATTTTGGACTATGAAATCAATGTGAGATTGAATTGAAACTACAGGCATTGTTAATTAATTAAACTTGTTCAAGGTGTTTTCTGTCATTGGTTTGTGAAATGTGTTGTTAATATGGAGTGTGTGTATGAAAACTATCAAGTATCATGTCTACATTGTGGTTGCATGCCCGCAGATTTCCTTCTATAAGGAGGAGCGTGACATCATGGCATTGGCGACCAGCGAGTGGATCACACGACTCCACTACGCTTTCCAGGACAACTCCTGTCTCTATCTCGTCATGGACTTCCATCCTGGTGGTGACCTGCTTTCTCTACTCTCAAGGTCAGTCCATTGCCCAGGTTGTTGATGGAGGTCAATAGGAGGTCATTGTCACATTGTGACCTGCAAGCATTTCAAATATCGGTCATTTGTAAATTTTACCGGTCAAGTGATCACGGTTTTCATTGTGCGCAAGACCTTGCACCCTAACAACCAATCAGAGATGTATAGGGTATCGCAATGCCGCTTTTTTTAGCCTGGGTTTGTATTTTTTATTTGACAACACCTCAATGTCATTGTGAAAACGTAATCTTTTTCAAGGAGAAATAAAATTGACAGAGGTAATTAGAAAATTGATTTTAAAATTTGCTGGACATGATGATCGACAGCCTTTGAAATTACGGAACTTTGTAACGGTCAAAGTCTGGTATATACCAGACAACGGAAACACTGACACTCTTAGACTATTACCAGTAGTAGCCACTAGCAATAGTCCTAATCTAATAGACCCTCCCTGTATTGGTGGCTAGTAGTGGCTCTGAGAGGGGAAGTCGCTGGTGCAATTATGTTCATGTCATAGCCAAAGACATTACAGGGTGATGTTACCCTGCCTATTGCCCACCATTAAAGGGTATAAACAAGTCTTGTTTGTTGACAGACATGATGACATATTTGAAGAGGACATGGCTCGCTTCTACCTGGCTGAGATGTCAGTTGCCATCAATGATCTTCATCAGATGGGTTATGTGCACAGGTAAGCCAGAACGATTTTGATATAAAACATATAATGATATTCAGGGCTCGATTTAGTGCTTTGTTGCTTGCACTGGTGCAACCCAATACTGCAAAGTGCAATAAATCAACAATAAATCTAACATAATAAGCATGAATATGTTAGCTCATTTTTTTTTAAACTTTGAATAGCTATGGCAAAGAAACATTGCTATTTATAGACATGTCTCGGCTATGACAGCTCTTGTACACAGGGATCCGCTGTGTCTCTATGTTGCTGTGGTTTCATACATTTACATGACAAAATGTGTTTATGTGCAAAGCTTCTGATGTTATAACACACTACGTTGAAACTGGAATTAAATGGCTGGTGCAACTAGGTTGATATCTAGGGTTGCACCTGGTGCAAGTAGGTTAACATCTCTTATATCGAGCCCTGGTATTCCCTCATATCTACATTTGGACGCAATAGGGATACCAAGCCAGAATTGTTCTACATGGTTCTCAGTGAGACACTGCTGATCATTAGTTGCGACTTATAAAGAAATGGATCTGTACTCAACCTTCTTAACTTTGTATGATTGCATGTTATCATATCCCTGTTGAACTTGATGTTCATGATGTCACTCACTGGATTGCACTGGATTGTAAACAGCCCACTGTCATACACATGACAAAGGTATAATAACGCTAAGTGCAGTGTTAAAACAAATTAACAAATACTGAAAGGGTGAAAGTATGTGTTAATGTTGGTCAAATCTAAGTTGTGATACCAATATAACTGCTTGCAACTGTTAACTCTGTAAAGCATATTAGAAAAGGCTTTTAGTTGAGGGTTTTGGATTCAGTTTGACAATGGTCAGTACACAAATACACTTTTATTTTTCCTTATCCTGACTCATGCTAAGTGCTTGTCTACTTCTTTTTGCAAATGATAGTGGAACACTTGAAATCCCTTGAAGTTCCCTTCTAAAAAGTGGACGTAAAATCACCACTCACCCACGAGTTACCTCCCTTGCCTCCTTGGCACCATTTTGGTCACCTGACCGGCCATGTTTTAGTCAGAAAATGACATTTATTCATCTGCTTTTGTGGATGCATTTTAAATATTGTTTTATTTCCAGAGATATCAAACCCGAAAACATTTTACTGGACCAGAAAGGTCACATTAAACTTGCTGACTTTGGTTCTGCTGCTAAGATGTCTGCAGACATGCTGGTATGTGTATACAGAGTATTTTATACTGACAGTTGCTATGGTAACGTTTGTATACATGTAATTTGAACACTTTGTTTTGGTTGAATTGTCAACAATATGTAATATGAAATGATACAATGTATATATGTTATTAACATGGTCAAGTCATCAGATATGTTACAGGTTATTGTTGTAGATTATTATTATGATTAAGTGGTGACGCATTTACAGTCTCACTTATGTAGTGGAGTGGTGGGTTGGCCATGTGGTTAAAGGATTCGCACAACACACCGAAGACCCTGGGTGCAGTGTGTGAAGCCCATTTCTGGTGTCCCCACCATGATACTCACTGCTGGAATATCACTCACTCTCACTCACTCACTCACTCACTCACTCACTCACTCACTCACTCACTCACTCACTCACTCACTCACTCACTCACTCACTCACCACTCCTCACTCACTCACTCCTCTCACTCACTCACTCACTCACTCCTCTCTCACTCCTCACTCCTCCTCCTCACTCACTCACTCACTCACTCCACTCACTCACTCACTCACTCCTCACTCACTCCTCACTCCTCCACTCACTCACTCCTCCACCCACTCCTCCTCACCCACTCACCCACCCACCCACCCACTCCCACCCACCCACTCATGTGGCACATGCTACTTAGCAAAGTGCTAAGGACTAATCAATTCATTGAAGAAAATAACAACCGTTATGGTGGTCTGTTAATGGAATGTACTTACACTTTAACCGTGTTTTCTGAGTGCCTGGACCAGTGGACAAAACACTTAAAAGTAAAGAAGACATGTATATGTTGCAGGTCTCGTCTCATACGCCAGTTCTTGATGTTTTTCCGAAGTACAGAAGATGTATGTATATATTGCAGGTCTCGTCTCGTATGCCTGTTGGTACCCCGGACTACGTTGCCCCGGAATTGTTGACGTCAATGAACAGCAACCGTGGACCTCGCACCTACAGCGTGGAGGTCGACTGGTGGTCGCTGGGCATTTGTGCCTACGAGATGATGTATGGGAAAACCCCTTTCACTGACGACTACGGCTCCATGGTCACAACCTACAGCAATATCATGAACTTTAAGGTCAGCCTGGACAAGAATTAGTTTAATATTTAAAGTTTAAGAGTGAAGTTTGTTTGTCTGACGCCACACAGTGACACTCAGCAATATTTGAGCTGTATGGCGGCGGTCTGTAAATAATCTAGTCTGGACCAGACAGTCCAGTGATCAACAACATGAGCATCGATCTAAGCAACTGGGATACGATGACATGCAATGAACCAAGTCAGCAAGCTTGATCACCTGATCCACTTCGACATGACATGCTCATGACATTAATCACAGGTTTGGTGGATTGGTTCATGTTTGTCTGTATTGAATATGCCATACTGGAACCAAAATACTGTTTAAAGTGGCATGACACCAGTTGACTTTCTCATGAAGTAGTTCATATTTCAGACCGCCATATAACTCGAATATTGCTGAGTGCAGCATTAAACAACAAACCAAACCAACCAATCATATTTCAGAGTAAGTTAAAGTTCCCGGAGGACAGCAGCGTGTCGGAGTCTGCCAAGGATCTGATGAAGAGTCTGCTGATGGAACAAGACCAGCGCTACACCTGGAAGGACATCCGCGGCCACAAGTACTTCAACACCATCAGCTGGAGCTGCATCGGCAAAAGTCAGTACAAACATCGAACAACAATCGATTTCTTATATCAACAACAATTTCTATTGTAATTTAGTAATATGATTTAGTTTCTATTTAGTACATCAAGTCAATGATGACATCAGTAAAGTGCATTTAGAAAATATGTTTTGCCATAGCAGTTTTCTAGTTAATGTTTTGTGGCAATATGGCCTATAGCCCCAGCTTGTTACTTCACATCATTTTAGGTTTATTTGAACTCACTACTGGTAAACAAACACTTAAGTACATCAGTGTGTACATCAAGTCAGGACAGTAGATGTGCCTTGTGTTCAAATGAAAGGGCAAATCTCCATCAGTAAACAGAGCTAATGGTTTGATTGGCATTCTAGAAGTTTGTAAGTCAGTAATAAAGCATACAGCTTTATACATCTTTTATTTTATTGCATAAAGCGATGTTTCAGCATAAAACTTTTAGCTTGATAACAGTGTAAGAATCTACACCGAAACTTCGCACTATGCAATAAGCAAGGAGGTGTCATCCACAAAGTTGTATGCTTCATTAATAAACCCTAAGGTAGAGTGTGACGCTGTGTATGTGAATTAATGTTCCGTGGAAATGTCAATGTCTCAGTCAACACACTGTAGCACTGAACTGAGCCCTGAGCAAACCTTCCACCCTTTCGGTTGTCAACTGGGCGGATGATGCAGGTTTGAGGTTTCAGTTGACATGTGAATTTTTTAAAGTTTCATCAGTAGATTGAAGCAAATTTGACTCAACCTTGGCTTGAGACAAGTGACTAAAGTGGCACACTGCTATCTACTGACAGCTTCACCGCCATTTATCCCGACCGTCAACAGCCTGGACGACACATCCAACTTCGAGGAAGTAGAGAAGGTGAAGCCCCAGCCCTCACTGGATGAGTTCAAGATTCAGAAGGATTTCTCTGGGCGAGATCTGCCATTCGTAGGATTCACCTATGTCAGGGATCTGAAGGACCTGTGAGTAGCACTGTCTATTTGTTATTGTTTGTATTGTTTAACCTGACAATTATTTTTGGTCATATCCAAAGTTTGACATACTATGCTATCTTTTATGACCACTAATGAAAGATTCACAATTGGGAGGCTTGTTAGTGGATCAGGTGGTCCGACTCAGTGGCTTATATTATGGGATGTTCACATACCCAAAAGACATGGACCGCTGCTCATGATATCAATCACTGGATTGTCAGGACCTGATTATGAAATCAATACTGACGAAAGCAGAGACTACACCATGACATCACCATGACATCACCAGTCTTGTGACAGTAGACATTAACAACAGCCTTGAACCTCACTTGATCGATTCAATGAGAAGTGAGGACACACTTGAATTCTGAATGCGTTTGAATTCTCTGTAATGTTCAAGCTTGCAAGATGCCTGTGAATATGGGTTCAACTCTTGGTTTATTGTATGTATCAGATCTTTACAAACTGCCATTATACTGCTGGAATTGTGTATAGTGTAGATAAATAAACAAATCAAGGATTGATTTGTTTACTCTCGACTCTTCATTACCTGTGTTTTCTATGTTCCCCAGCTGCTACTGTTCCTGCCACAGTGGTAAGGTGTCAACAACTATCCTGAAGGAGTCCGACGGCAACACCTCCTGCTCCACAGCGCTCCAGACGGCTCCAGACTCCACCAATCTGGAGGTAACGTTGACTGTGAAGATTGCGGAGCTGAGGTCGCTGAAGGAGCGGTGCAGTGAGCTAGAGGACTCGGAGATCAGGCTGAAGTCAGAGGTGGAGCAATGGAAACACAAGTTTGAGGATACGGCCGACCAGAGTAGCTTGCGGGAAGGGGAGACAACCATGTTACAGAAGGATGTGGACATGTACATCAACAAAACCAAGGTTAGAGGCTGCAGAGGGTTTAAATATCTTAATGGTCTTTTAAAACTTGGGGTGGTTGGGTGGCCTAGTTGTTAAAGCGTTTGCCCATCACACCGAAGACCCAGGTTCGATTCCCCACACCGGTACAATGAGTGAAGCCCATTTCTGGTGTCACTCCACTGTGATATTGCTGGAATACTGCTAAAAGCAGTATAAAACTAAACTCACTCACTTTGAAAGTTTGTTTAGTCCCCAGTACCTCATGAGCCAATCTAGCTGGTGATTGGATGGACAGACTCGGTCCTGGCTTAACTCGTACCTTATGGCTTGGATCACTGCTTATGTACATTTAATCAGTTATTACAGGTCGTCAAAATATAGCTGATATGTTCCATTAAACAGCATCCATCTATTTACATATTTACTTGGTTCAGAAACCATACTACATAAAATGATTTTTTCCCCGTTGTTGTGTTTGAGAAGGTCTTTGAAAGACAAATAATGTTGATGCTTTAAAACATATTTTGGAAGTTTATATTCCCATGGCTCTTATAGGGAGATGAAGTCAGTAATTCAAACAGTCACTCTTCATTCAAAGCACTTAAAGGCCACATTAACTCAACTCATTTTAATTACTGCTTCAACAAGATTTTCTTTGTATATGTTTTCATGCCTATCTCAGCAATATTAAGGTATGGGCGGTGTGGTAGCCTTGTGGTTAAAGTGTTTGCTCATCACGCCGAAGACCTAAGTTAAATCCCCCACATGGACGCAATGAGTGAAGTCCATTTCTGGTGTTCCCTACCTTGATATTGCTGGAATATTGCTAAAAGCAGCAGAAAAATATACTCACTCTCTGATTCAATATTAGGGTATGGTAACACACAACCAAATTCATCAATCCTGTCCATCCAATACAACTGGCATAGATATCTGGGGACCAGTTCTCACCTGAAATCTGCCTGGGAAGTTTCCAGACAAGGAGATGAACAACAATAAAACTTCAGAGAATATGCAGTTGCATTTTGTAAAATGCTGGGTAATGTGGTTGGTTGTAGGTGTTGAGTGAACAGTTGATGAATGATTCTGATGAGCGGCAGCAGTTGGAGAAACAGGCAGAGCAGATGTATTTCCAGATACAAGAAATGTCTCAAGAGGCTCGGAACATCCAGGATGAACTCGCCATGTAAGTGATTCAGTTATGAATGATCTCATTGCAATGTCAAAGTTCAGAGCACTGCTTCCTCTACTTTGTGATCATGGTGCTTGTTGTAACTTGAGTCATGGTAGTCTGAAGGTTTTAAAGTGTTTATTGTTGGTTCAGTTTTTAATGGTTAGTCTTGTTAATACAGCATAAACACACAGAGAGAAGGATCTATTGCCTTTGCTTATATTTAATGAATGGAGTTTTTGTGAAGTGGCGAGTGTCATCATCTTTGTGTACTTCCAGTACTGCAGGAATGTGTTGGTGTGTACTGCAGGAATGTGTACTTGGTGTGTTGGTGTGTACTGCAGGATTGTGTTGATGTGTAAATTTCCAGTGTGTTTACTGCAGGATTGTGTTGATGTGTACTTACTGTAGGTACAATTGTGTGTCGATGTGTACTGGATTGTGTACTTCAGGATTGTGTTGGTGTGTGCTTGTGTTGGTGTGTACTGCAGGATTGTGTTGATGTACTGCAGTAACTTCAGGATTGTGTCGATGTTTGGTGTTTGTGTACTGCAGGATTGTGTTGAGGTGTGTAACTGGATTGTGTTGTGTACTGCAGTGCAGGATTGTGTTGGTGTACAGGATTGTGTCATGTGTACTGCAGGATTGTGTTGGTGTTTACTGCAGGATTGTGTTGGTGTGTTTACTTCAGGAATGTGTTGGTGTGTACTGCAGGATTGTGTTGATGTGTACTGCAGGATTGTTTGGTATGTACTACAGGATTGTACCACTGCAGGAATGTGTTGTGTGTGTACTTCAGGAATGTGTTGGTGTGTACTTCAGGATTGTGTTGGTGTGTACTTCAGGATTGTGTTGGTGTGTACTGCAGGATTGTGTGTGTATGTACTGGATTGTGTTGATGTGTACTGCAGGATTGTGTTGGTGTGCAGAGTTGTGTGTGTACTGCAGGATTGTGTTGGTGTGTACTTCAGGATTGTGTTGGTGTGTACTGCAGGATTGTGTTGGGATTGTGTTGGATGTGTACTTCAGGATTGTGTTGGTGTGTGTACTGCAGTGTGTTGTGTTGATGTTATATGTGTTGGTGTTGACTGCAGGATTGTGTGTGTATGTACTGCAGGATTGTGTTGGTGTGTACTTCAGGATTGTGTTGGTGTGTACTGCAGGATTGTGTTGATGTGTACCACAGATGTGTACTTCAGGATTGTGTTGGTGTGTACTTTGTGTTGACTGCAGGAATGTGTTGGTGTGGACTGCAGGATTGTGTTGATGTGTGTACTTCAGGATTGTGTTGATGTGTACTGCAGGGATTGTGCTTTGATGTGTACTGCAGGATTGTGTTGATGTGTACTGCAGGATTGTGTGCTGTGTTGTGTTGTGTACTGCAGGATTGTGTTGATGTGTACTGCAGGATTGTGTTGATGTGTGTACTGCAGGATTGTGTTGGTGTACTGCAGGATTGTGTTGATGTGTACTGCAGGATTGTGTTGATGTGTACTGCAGGATTGTGTTGATGTGTACTGCAGGATTGTGTTGCAGTGTGTGTACTGCAGGATTGTGTTGGTGTGTACTGCAGGATTGTGTTATGTGTACTGCAGGATTGTGTTGGTGTGTACTTCAAGATTGTGTGATGTGTACTGCAGGAACCAGGTGGACGACCTCCGTGACATCATCAGCCAGCTGGAGATGGAGAATGAGAACCTTATGAGGCGACTACGGCAGAAGGACAGGCAGCATCACACTATCACCAACAACCTCAACGAAACACAGAAACAACTGACTAGCGTCCAGCTCAAACTAGATAAGGTAATGTGGCCATGATGTTTTGGCTTTGATCTGATACTTTTGGTACAGCAGTTGCAGATATAGGCTACTGCATTTCTGACAGTGATCTTTACACTGATTCTTCAGTCCTGTGAGTTGTTTTGTCATTTCCTGGCATACAACATGTCACAAGTGAATTGATGTAACACATGTTATACAGTGGAAGCCCTCTAAACCGGCAGCCCTCCAATCCGGCATGCTCTCAATATCGGCACTAGAATTTGGTCCCGGTAGAAGCTAATTAATTTATGATCATTTACACGCCCTCTAATCCGGCGTCAGTCTATTCCGTATTTCGGCAAAACATTGACTGTTCGTACAGTAATTAACGCTCTCTAAACCGGCATCCGGTATCTCTGCTCTCCTGTTGATTGGTTGATTGGCTGAACGTGTATTAACAACACAGTGGATTACCATCGGCATTAAGCTCATTGATGTTGCCTGATAAAAGGAGTATGGATAAGGATTAGGCCTATGTAGGTGAGGTAAATTGGTGTGTGACACGTGTCATTTGCATTATTAATTAATTGTCGTGTGAATAAAAACAGTAAATTTGACAAAATTAACACACTGACGCATGATTGTGTTTCGACAGCCCGCTGTAAATACATGCCCATTTCTGGCCCTATTTTGAAAGAGAAAGCTATTCAGTTTGCTTCCGAATTAAATGTCAACGAGTTTAATGCATCAGATGGTTGGCTGGCACGTTGGAAGACACGATACGACATCAAACAGTTCAAAGTGAGCGGCGAATATGATGACTATCAACACATTGTTCAGTCGTATTTTACAGCACACGGAGGATCATTCTCAGGTTGAAAAAGGAAAAGTTCTCTAAACCGGCACACCCTCTATACCACCAATTTTTGTCAGTCCCAACAAATGCCGGTTTAGAGGGCTTCCACTGTATTTGTGATAACACTTTCTCAGTGTACAGATAATTCAGTGTTAATTTGTCATTACATAGAAGGGTTATGGTCGTGACACAGGTACTGTTGGTAAAGATCCATTTAGGGATGCTCCTTCTGCACACACTGACTATACTTCAGACACTTGTCCTAGACCTTCAGTTTCTGTCTGGTAACATGAGGTCATATATGGACATGATGCCAGAGTCAACCTATGCCAGTGCTGGAGTTAGCTTGGCTGTTTATTGAGCAGGAGAGGAGGAAGTCTCGGGACGACCAACGCCGCGACCTGGCAATGATGGAGAACAGAGATGAAGTGTGGAAACAACAGCTGGAACAGAAGCAGGCGTCCATTGATGATCTCAACAAGAAACTCAGGGTATGTATGGTGTATCATGTCTGTATCACATAGTGTATATGAAACTCGCCGAAGACCCGGGTTCGAATCCCCACATGGGTACAATGTGTGAAGCCCATTTCTGGTGTCCCCCGCCGTGATGTTGCTGGAATATTGCTAAAAGCGGCGTAAACCCAAACTCAATCAGTCATTCAGTATATGAAACTCTATCATTGGATGGTTAAGTTTGTATGACTCAGGGATTGTATGGTAGTCACATATGTTTACTATAATCACATTGATGATAAAATGTTATCACAAAACCTAAAGGACAACAACTTACTTCATTATTAGGGATGACTATTGAGGGTGAATCAACTATTGTGATAGTGATAGTCTCTTGTAACATACTATTGAGATAGTCTATAATGACCAACTATTGTGATAGTGATAGTCTCTTGTAACACACTATTGAGATAGTCTATAATGACCAACTATTGTGATAGTGATAGTCTCTTGTAACACACTATTGAGATAGTCTATAATGACCAACTATTGTGATAGTGATAGTCTCTTGTAACACACTATTGAGATAGTCTATAATGACCAACTATTGTGATAGTGATAGTCTCTTGTAACACACTATTGAGATAGTCTATAATGACCAACTATTGTGATAGTGATAGTCTCTTGTAACACACTATTGAGATAGTCTATAATGACCAACTATTGTGATAGTGATAGTCTCTTGTAACACACTATTGAGATAGTCTATAATGACCAACTATTGTGATAGTGATAGTCTCTTGTAACATACTATTGAGATAGTCTATAATGACCAACTATTGTGATAGTGATAGTCTCTTGTAACACACTATTGAGATAGTCTATAATGACCAACTATTGTGATAGTGATAGTCTCTTGTAACACACTATTGAGATAGTCTATAATGACCAACTATTGTGATAGTGATAGTCTCTTGTAACACACTATTGAGATAGTCTATAATGACCAACTATTGTGATAGTGATAGTCTCTTGTAACACACTATTTGAGATAGTCTATAATGACCAACTATTGTGATAGTGATAGTCTCTTGTAACACACTATTGAGATAGTCTATAATGACCAACTATTGTGATAGTGATAGTCTCTTGTAACACACTATTGAGATAGTCTATAATGACCAACTATTGTGATAGTGATAGTCTCTTGTAACACACTATTGAGATAGTCTATAATGACCAACTATTGTGATAGTGATAGTCTCTTGTAACACACTATTGAGATAGTCTATAATGACCAACTATTGTGATAGTGATAGTCTCTTGTAACACACTATTGAGATAGTCTATAATGACCAAGTATTGTGATAGTGATAGTCTCTTGTAACACACTATTGAGATAGTCTATAATGACCAAGTATTGTGACAGTGATAGTCTCTTGTAACACACTAGATAGTCTATAATGACCAAGTATTGTGATAGTGATAGTCTCTTGTAACACACTATTGAGATAGTCTATAATGGCCAACTATTGCAATGCTATTGCAGTAGTTGTTTCCTCCTTGAATTGTCTCATTTGAAGTCATTTCCCAAATAAATATATAGTTTATATGAAATAAAAACAAGTTGAAGTAGTTTCAGCCTCTTTTAATAACTGACAAGAAACTTGAAACCCAGATCAAGTAAACTGTTAAAACCTAAACTAAATGAAGCTGTAAGTCTGCACCCAAACATCCTGTATTTTACGATGCGCATTTATCAACGGAAGTCAAATAATAAACTATCAATAGCCACACATACCATCGATGCATCGGTAGTCTTTCATTTCTACCATCGATTAATTGCTATCGGAGACACAACAGTTGCAATCCATTGATATTTCAATGCATCGTTAGAGCAATATTCATTGTCAGTCAGTTACATCTCAATAGGAAAATGGGCAGGAGGGTAGCCTAGTGTTTAAAGCTTCGTCACACTGAAGATCCAGGTTCGATTCCCCACGTGTACAAAGTGTGGAGCCCATTTCTTGTGTCCCCACAGTGACATTGCTGGACTATTGCTAAAAGCGGAGTACTACTAAACTCACTCACCCTCAATAGCAAAAATAGGAAAAGGATCAAATGTACTTCAGATAATACATTATCTATATTAATTACTGACTGACTGAGTTTGGTTTTACGCCGCTTTTAGCAATATTCCAACAACATCACGGCGGTGGACACCAGAAATGGGCTTCACACATTGTGCTCATGTGGGGATTCGAACCCGGGTCTTCGGCATGACGAGCCAACGCTTTAACCATTAGGCTACCCCACCGCCCCTCTATATTAATTAAGATGATTGGTTTCATGCTGTATTGACCATGGGGTCGATACAACAAGGACAAGCTTATTGTATGTATCGATGGACAGATATTGCTGCTTTGGAGATTCTGTGTTAGAATGAACCCCAACAACCTATCCTTGCCCAACATGGTGGTCAAAGGTTGATGACAGTGTGGATCAATGCTCATGTCAATCATTGGTTTGCCTGGTCCATTACTTACTAGCTGCCGACATATAGCTGGAATGTTGCTGAGTTTGTTGTGAAACCACAAACATATAGAGGTCCCAACTGCTGCCTGTATCATGAGTTTCTGTGGGTGGTACTAGTCATGATTCACTGACACAGGACCTCGAGGACCTGGTGGAGGCGTATGAACAGCAGGAACAGGAACATGCTGAGGAGATTGAGCTGCTCCACAACAAGATGAACACGTCCCTGAGGGAGAACGGTCTCGTCGTGCCGCACATCGTCCGGTCTGAAGAACCCAGGAAGAGGAAAGTGGTGAGTGTAGTGTGTTCTCTACATTATAAGTGATAGATTCTACATTCAGAGCTGAGGCTACTGTGCAATATTACTAGCGTATGGATGCATCCGCAGGGAATCATTGGTTTTTAATTTTATTGCTGTGTTTTTTGCAGGAGCTGTTTGTCACTCTCCAGACTGGGAGACCTTCTCTACTGAACAACAGTCACCTGGAGGACAAGATCAAGGTGAGTCAGTCAGTTTCTAGTGCTGTCGGCCTCGTCTACTGTGGCAATGTGTTTATCTTCTGCTGCCTGCCATGCATTGTGTTTACTGTCTACTATGCCTATTTTCCAGATGTTATCTAATACTGTCTACTGTGTAAATATCTTTATCATCAACTGGCTACTGTGGCAATGTGTTTTCCTGGTACTGTCTACCATGTCTACTGGGCAATGTGTTTTCCTGGTACTGTCTACCATGTCTACTGGGCAATGTGTTTTCCTTGTACTGTCTACTGTGGCAATGTGTTTTCCAGGTACTGTCTACTGTGGCAATGTGTTTTCCTGGTACTGTCTACCATGTCTACTGGGCAATGTGTTTTCCTGGTACTGTCTACCATGTCTACTGGGCAATGTTTTTTCCTGGTACTGTCTACTATGTTTACTGGCAATGTGTTTTCCTGGTACTGTCTACCATGTCTACTGTGGCAATGTGTTTATCTTCTGTTGTCTGCCATGTCTACTGTGGCAATGTGTTTATCTGGTGCTGTCTGCCATGTCTACTGTGGCAATGTGTTTTCCTGGTACTGTCTACCATGTCTACTGTGGCAATGTGTTTTCCTGGTACTGTCTACCATGTCTACCAATGTGTTTTCTACCTTGTGTGGCAATGTGTTTTCCTGGTACTGTCTACTGTGGCAATGTCTACTGTGGTGGCAATGTGTTTTCTTCTGGTACATTGTCTTTACCATGTCTACCTATTTTGCAATGTGTTTATCCTGGTACTGTCTACCATGTCTACTGGCTACTGGCAATGTGTTTTCCTGGTACTGTCTACCATGTCTACTGGTACTGTCTACCATGTCTAATGTGTTTTCCTGGTACTGTCTACCATGTCTACTGTGGCAATGTGTTTTCCTGGTACTGTCTACCATGTCTACTGTGGCAATGTGTTTTCCTGGTACTGTCTACCATGTCTACTGTGGCAATGTGTTTTCCTGGTACTGTCTACCATGTCTACTGTGGCAATGTGTTTTCCTGGTACTGTCTACTGTGGCAATGTGTTTTCCTGGTACTGTCTACTGTGGCAATGTGTTTTCCTGGTACTGTCTACCATGTCTACTGTGGCAATGTGTTTTCCTGGTACTGTCTATTATGTCTACTGGGCAATGTGTTTACCTTCAGTTGTCCATCCTGCCTATTATATAGACATGTCTTTATAGATGGTGGGTCCTGTTTATTTGTTAATCAGTCACCAAGTACTCTCTGCTGATCTCCATTACATACTTTCCAACTGTGAACATGTTTAGTGCTGATTAGTGCCTATAATAGCTGAACAGTTTGATTATGTCACTGATAACCATGCTTATCCTGTTTGATCACTACTGTGTATTGTGTACAGGACCTGGAGTCGCTGATTGACCACTACAGCGGGGAGGCCAAGGCTTGGCGTCGGCGGGAGGATGACATGAAGAACACCATTCAGGTAGAGCACTCTAGGACTTACAACTAAGGGGTTGAACTTACTGAAATTTGAAACTGTGTTCCTTAGAAGGTTGCTTTTTAAAATTAGTGATAGCCAGAAAGTGACAGGAAGTAAGGCCTGCTTTTTATCCTTACCTGGAAGGTGTTTGTAGGAGTGACTTATAAGCAATATTCCAGCAACACTGTAGACGCTAACACCGACTGCAGGCTTCACACATTGTATCCCTGTGGGGTATTGGACCTGGGACATGGGTGAACATTTCAACCATGAGGTTAACCAACCATCCTGTATTCATGAGAAGAAAGGCCTGGTTAGGGGTTGATATAACTATTGAGACCTGGATGTTGGTATTTGAGGAGAGTATGAGTGTTGTTGTCCTTCCAGAAACTCCAGCAGCAACAGACGGAGAACAATGTCCTGAATGAGTCCAAAAATCAGAAGAAGGAGAGTCTCTTCAACCACCTGAAGCTGTACCAGCAGGAGGTGCAGGACCAGAAACAGCTCATCAAGGTCAGCTCCACACCTGTATATCCACTAGACCTGGAGGTGCCAGAATGTGTACCACACCTGTACATCCACTAGACCTGGACATGCCAGAATGTGTACCACACCTGTGCATACCAAGGTCTCTTCTGTAAAGAAGTGATCAGTTCATGTTAACACAAGTGTCTCTGTATTTCTGTAGGTAATATTGCCTCCAGGTGTTGTGTGTTTATCAATGCTGTACCTCCTATTTCCCAGGACCTGCAGTCCACCATGAAGAGTTGCCTGGCCGAGAGGCAGGTCAAGTCTGGTGAGCTGCGGCTGCTGGTGCAGGTGGGTAAAGTGAAAGTCAGTGTTGGAACTTGTCTTCAGCAACCTATGCTTGTCGTAAGAGATGACTCGTGTGATCAGTTAGTCAAGATCCCCTGAAAGTCATTGTATGAACTTGTCTTCAGCAACCTATGCTTGTCGTAAGAGATGACTCGTGTGATCAGTTGGTCAAGACCCCCTGAAAGTCAGTGTTGGAACTTGTCTTCAGCAACCTATGCTTGTCGTAAGAGATGACTCGTGTGATCAGTTGGTCAAGACCCCCTGAAAGTCAGTGTTGGAACTTGTCTTCAGCAACCTATGCTTGTGAAAGATGACTCGTGTGATCAGTGACCCCTGAAAGTCAGTGTTGGAACTTGTCTTCAGCAACCTATGCTTGTCGTGAAGAGATGACTCGTGGTGATCAGTTGGTCAAGACCCCTGAAAGTCAGTGTTGGAACTTGTCTTCAGCAACCTATGCTTGTCGTGAAGAGATGACTCGCGGTGATCAGTTGGTCAAGACCCCTGAAAGTCAGTGTTGGAACTTGTCTTCAGCAACCTATGCTTGTCGTGAAGAGATGACTCGTGCGTGATCAGTTGGTCAAGACCCCCTGAAAGTCAGTGTTGGAACTTGTCTTCAGCAACCTATGCTTGTCGTAAGAGATGACTCGTGTGATCAGTTGGTCAAGACCCCCTGAAAGTCAGTGTTGGAACTTGTCTTCAGCAACCTATGCTTGTCGTGAAGAGATGACTCGTGGTGATCAGTTGGTCAAGACCCCCTGAAAGTCAGTGTTGGAACTTGTCTTCAGCAACCTATGCTTGTCGTAAGAGATGACTCGTGTGATCAGTTGGTCAAGACCCCCTGAAAGTCAGTGTTGGAACTTGTCTTCAGCAACCTATGCTTGTCGTAAGAGATGACTCGTGTGATCAGTTGGTCAAGACCCCCTGAAAGTCAGTGTTGGAACTTGTCTTCAGCAACCTATGCTTGTCGTAAGAGATGACTCGTGTGATCAGTTGGTCAAGACCCCCTGAAAGTCAGTGTTGGAACTTGTCTTCAGCAACCTATGCTTGTCGTAAGAGATGACTCGTGTGATCAGTTGGTCAAGACCCCCTGAAAGTCAGTGTTGGAACTTGTCTTCAGCAACCTATGCTTGTCGTAAGAGATGACTCGTGTGATCAGTTGGTCAAGACCCCCTGAAAGTCAGTGTTGGAACTTGTCTTCAGCAACCTATGCTTGTCTCAAGAGATGACTCGTGTGATCAGTTGGTCAAGACCCCCTGAAAGTCAGTGTTGGAACTTGTCTTCAGCAACCTATGCTTGTCGTAAGAGATGACTCGTGTGATCAGTTGGTCAAGACCCCTGAAAGTCATTGTTGGAACTTGTCTTCAGCAACCCATGCTTGTCGTAAGAGATGACTCGTGTGATCAGTTGGTCAAGACCCCCTGAAAGTCATTGTTGGAACTTGTCTTCAGCAACCTATGCTTGTTGTAAGAGATGACTCGTGTGATCAGTTGGTCAAGACCCCCTGAAAGTCAGTGTTGAACTTGTCTTCAGCAACCTATGCTTGTCGTAAGAGATGACTCGTGTGATCAGTTGGTCAAGACCCCCTGACTTGACCAATTGTAACCAATTGCATAGATTGATGCTCATGATGTCAATCACAGGATTGTCTAATTCAGACAGGATATTATTTTTAGACTGGAATATTCCTGAAAGTGGTGTTCAACAACAAACACTTACTGTATATGAATAGAGTCGTCTGCAGCTGGTCATCATGGAAATATGATGGTGGTCAATTTGCAGATGATGTCCTTGGTTAATCATAGGTCACACTATCACCACTCACATGTTGTTCTCTCTTTTGATAGATGATGTATAGAAATTGCTTTCCCAGACATTTAAAAGTTTAGTGTTCAGACACAGGGTGTCGCAGTCTAAGGTGCCACAACTTACTGTGCTTTCCTTGGACTCGGCACAAACCTATGATCACTGGTTTGTGTCCCGGTTCTTCCTGATTATGTTTTGTCAGCACCATTCTAGCAGGTTTCACCAAGGTGGTAAATGTCCAAAACCAACTTTTCTCAGCCATAAGGTGACTCGCTATGATATAACTGGAATACTATTAAACCAGAGATTAACCCAAGTCCCTACTATTCAGACAAGTGATCTCCCCTCTTTTTACGCAGGAGCTGGAGACAGAGAAGCAGAGCCTGGAGCGGGAGTTTGAGCAGGAGCAGGAGGTGGCTGAGGAGCACAGGGCTCTCCTGGACAAACAGAATAAGGTAGTGCATGATGTTCCTGTAGGTACAGATCTGTAAAGATCCGGGTTAGAATTGGTCTTGTTATAAGAGGCGACTTACAGATCGGGTGGTCAGGCTCCCTGACTTGAATGAGACATGTCATTGAATCCCAGTTGCGTAGGTCGATGCTCATGCTGTTGATCACTGGATTGTCTGGTCCAGATGTGATTATTTACAGACCGTTGCAACTGTTTGGAATATTGCTGAGTGTGATGTTGAACAAGAAACAGACAAAACTATCTAGTAGGTAGAGGCATAAATATTACAACATATGAAAGGTTTCTCAGTGGTTTCCTCGTGTGTAAATATGTACAAAGATTCATAAGTGTTTTGTTCATGAGCAGTCATTTTCCCAAAGTGACCTAAGGCCAGTAAACAACAGAAAAGGTTTTACTGATTGACCTTAATTTCATGTATTTTTTTCTTCAAGTTCTTGACACACATATAGCTCACATGAAATATATAACAAACACGGCTAAGTTTACGTAGTTCTTCAATCTGGTGATGTGTTTTTGGAACCTCAGCATTACTTTTATTGGTCTCACTTGTATGACCAGCTCTGGCACATTTCAATCTTTTGATGCCTTTGTGAAAGAAAGCCCATGGTCCTGTTTGGCTAAACCATCTTAGTGCTAAGATGATAGCACTACTCTAACTTAGACTTAAGACAATCATGGCATTAAGATCACTTCATGAAAGGAGCCCCGGGTTGAGGAAGTTATAAAGTACCACATGTTGTTTTCAGGAGCTGGAGGAGTTGTCTGTCCTTGTTTCCAAACTTCAGGAAGAATGTGAGGATGCTGAAAGAGAGAAGAAAAATATCATGGAGGAATACACTGCTAGGTCAGTTGTTACATCGTGTCGTATCAACATTCAATACTGGTTGCTTGATATTATTTAGTTGTGAAAATGTGTATGAACCTACAAATTATCAAGCATGCTCAGACACTGATGCTTGGTGTCTTCTTGGTGTCATTGAAGAGAACTGTGTAGTGGATAGGACATCTGAAAGAGTGGAAGGTGGTTAATTTGATTTCCAACTGGTACTTCATAAAGCCTGCTTGGTGCTCAGCATCAAGGAACAAATGATTGACTGTTGGCTCGCGGTCAGCAGACGGACCCTGGGTGGTTTATCTTCATAAAATTGCAGCATGATATCTCAGTGGGCTGTCATTACAAATAAGGCATTAGAAGAAGACACACACACCTACACGTAACATGAACCTATATATGTGCAATAAATTTGTCGTCACCTAAATGAATTCAAATAATGTACACGTGTTGTCACAATACATGGTCAGTATTGATCACCATGAAAGGCTTTTATCCCCTTCATTATGGCAGGTGTAAGCTATTAGGTCATACTGCTGGTGTTTTGATTTCAGACTTGATACCTCTGTACAGAAGTTGACTTCGGAGAAGCTCACCCTTGAGAAGAAGATTGCATCACTCCACAGCCAGTCTGAGTCTCTGCAGCGACAGGTGGATGACTTGGCTGACAGGCTGAAGTCCGCTGACCGCCGTCTTTCTGAGTCCAAGACTCAGATACAGCAGCTGTGTGAGGAGAAGGCCAACCTCCAGATGAGGATGGAGTCCCTCCAGAGGAGGTCCGCCAGTCAGGATGAGGACATGAAGGCAAAGGCAGAACTCAACGTCCAGATCAACACTCTACAGAAGGAAAAGAGAGCTATTGAGACCAAGGTGGAAGATCTGTCTGAGGAGAAGGAACAGATTGAGAGGAAGATGAAGAACTTGGAGAAGGACAAGGAAGATTTGAAGGTGAAGGTTCAGAAGTTGGAAGAGATTGAGAGGGAGAAGGGTCAGTTGGAGAGGAAGTTGAGTCGGTTGGAGAGAGTGGAGAAGGACAAGGAGGAAATGGAACAGAAGCTGGAGAAGTTAAGGAGTGTTAGCCGGGAGAAACAGGACTTGGAGACCAAGCTGATGAGGCTTGAGAGGGTTCAGAAGGAGAAGGACAGACTGGAGGAACAGCTGCAGGGTGTGGAGAAAGAGAAACGAGAACTTGAGAGGAAGATAGTGAGAATAGAACGTGGGGAGAAGGATAGGGAAGGTGTACAGGAAAAGTTGGAGAAGGACAAGACTTCTTTAGAGGAGAAGATTCGGAGGTTGGAGAAAGTGGAGGAAGAGAAGCATCAGCTTCAGGAAAAGGTGATCAGGTTGCAGAGACTTGAGGTGGAGGTGGATGAGCTTAAGGACAAACTGAAGAATATGGAGAAGTCTGAAAAGGAGAACCTGAAAAAAAGTGAAAAGGAGAAGTCTCATCTCGAAGAGAGGGTTCGGCAGCTGAAGAAGGTGGAAGATGAGAAGTGTGAGCTACAGGGGAAGGTGACCAGGTTGCAGCGACTTCAGGCAGAGGTTGAAGAGCTTAATGACAAGCTAAAAAATGTAGAAAAGTCTGACAAGGAAAAGAGTCAGAGACTGTCTAGGACAGAGGAAGACAGGGTGAAAAAGGAATCACTGGTACAAAGACTTAACCTTGAGAAGAAAGACTTAGAGCAGAAGGTTAAAAAGCTGGAGATGATGAAATATGAATTGGAGAAGACAGAGGATGAGAAGAGAGATCTGGAGGTGAAGGTCATTCGATCTAGGAAGACTGGAGAATGAGAAGAAGGATTTAGAGGACAAATTACGGGATTTGGAAAAAGGCAAATTTGATGTTCAAAAGGCTGAAGAAGAAAGGAGAACTCTTGAGAGGAAGGTGAGTCGGTTGGAGAAGATGGAGGTAGAGAAGAGGGATCTGGAAGAAAAGCTGAAGAAGACACAAAAGGAGAAACAGGATCTGGAGAAATCAGAGAAGGAGAAGAGAGAACTTGAGATCAAGGTGAACTGCTTGGTACACTTAGAGACTGAAAAGAAAGAATTAGAGACAAAGGTAAAACAGTCGGATAAGTTAGAGAAAGAGAAGCAATCCTTAGAGAAAAATTTAAGGAAGTTGGAAAGTGAAAAAGAACTACTTGAGAAAAAGGTGGAGGATTTGGAAAAAAAGGTCCGTGAGAAATCTGGTAGTGACAACAGGCGTTCGTTGGTTGATAGGTTGCAGACAGAGAAATCTGACCTCCAACGAAAGGTTGAAACTCTTGAGAAGGAGAAAGATAATCTGAATCGGGACAATTTGAGAAAGAGGACATCCATGCATGAAAGTGACCTTCAGAAGGCAAAGAATGACCTTGAAGACAAAGTCAAGAGATTAGAAAAAGTGACTGGGGATCTTGAACAAGAACTCAGCCGTAGCAAAGAACAGATCAACCAGATAAATGATCAAGGTAGTAGGAGGCATTCTGTACAGGATAAGGTTGTGTCACTTATGAAGGAAAATGCCAGTCTCAGAGTTTCCCTGGAGAAGTCCAAATCACAGGCAGAAAAGGCAGCTGAACTGAAGACAGAGAAACTTAAGCTTGAATCTCAAGTGGATGAGCTCCAGCTGGTTAGAAATAGTTTGAAAAGGACAAAATCATTTGCTGTGTCCAAAGACAATCAGGTTGATGACCTTGAGCAAGAAAAAAGATACCTAGAGGCCAAGGTTAATGGTCTGCAGAAGCAGCTTGACCAAAAGAAGGTAGCAGACGGCAAAAGCAGTGATCAGACGTCTGAGTTAGTCAGTCTCAAACAGGAGAAGGTGAAGTTGGAGGAACGGGTGAAGCAGCTGACAGAGATGACAGCAACGCTGCAGAAGGAGCTGGAGACGTTGTTGGAGGAGACGGATGGTGTGGATGACCTGAAGGATCAGAATGAGAAGCTGCAGACAGAGATGGACTCGCTGAAGAAGAAGCTTGATGCACAGGATCAGGTCAAGGTCAGTGGAGGTGTTGACACCTTCTGTAGTCATTGTATATGATCGCAGTAATGTATTATTTTTCGGTATGAAAAGTCAAAAATAACAGTAACAGTTTTGTGCTGTGTATTTTGATGTTCGACATAGTTTCAACCTTTTATTAAGTTTAATGAACGAGATGTGAGGATGTCTCTTGTATAGAAACTTTTGCTATTTCTTTCACTTAATTTTCTTTACTCTTGCATGAAATCATAATATTATGATATTCAGACACTTTTTGGTGAGCCACAGAGCTTACCTTGTCTTTTATTATAGATTACTTCACTAAAAGTTTGATCCTTTCTATAGAACTAGTTACCAAGTAACACCAGACTGATGTGTTCATCATCAGTTCATCTTGGCATGCTGAAACAGAAGTATTTCCTTTTTGCTGAATACTTTGCAATTAATTAACAACATCATGTAATTGAATAAAACTGGTTGTGAAAATAAGGATGTAAGGGTAGACACCATGTTTCTACTGAACATTTAGACTGACATGGTTTTCCAACTAGAACTCAAACCAGAACAACAACAGTAGTCTGGCCTCTCTGCGACAAGAGCTGAACGAGTCTAACTTGGCACTGAGTGAGGCGAGGTCGCTTCTGTCTGCTGCGCAGCGCCAGGAGTTGGAGCTGCGAGATCAGATCCACCTGATGCAGAGGCAGCTGGACAACAACGCCATGGAACGTGGTGTCAAGAGAAACGTGAGTCGTAGAATCTCTGAAGGTTCCATCTAAGGATCTGTTTGGGCCTGGGGTCTAGTTTTTCTCATAAGAGTGTTTGGACAAGAGCCCATAAAGATCATGCTTAGGATTTAGGAGTCGTAGAACAGCCTATGATTGTCGTAAGAGGAGAGTAACATAGACTCTCTGTCTTGGTTGATCCAGACGGGGCGGTGGGGTAGCCTAGTTGTTAAAGCATTTGCTCGTCACACGTCGAAGACCCGGGTTGGCTTCCCCACATAGGTACTATGTGTCAAGCCCATTTCTGGTGTCCTCCGCCATGATATTGTTGGAATATTGCTAAAAATGGTGTCAAACCATACCCGCTTACTCACTCTAGTCCAGACTAGATTATTATGTGAAACAAAAGCAATCCAAAGAAACATGGAGAATGGTGGGCTAGTGAACAGTCTTAGGTTCTAATAGATTTGGGTAACTTGTGCAATGGAGGATTGAGGTTGGAAGTGTGTGAGGGATGTATTGGATTATGAACTGGAATAGAGTTGTGACATTTTCAGGATGAACAGCCAGCCGTCCAACATGTACAGGAGGTTGTGAAAGTCGTAAGAAATCTGTTTTATACATAATCATGTTCATTGGGTGGAGAGTTTCATTATGTTCATATCTTTAATCATGTTCATATCTTTAATCATGTTCATATCTTTAATCATGTTCATATCTTTAATCATGTTCATATCATTAATCATGTTCATTGGGTGGAGAGTTTCATTATGTTCATACCGTTAATCATGTTCATATCTTTAATCATGTTCATATCTTTAATCATGTTCATATCATTAATCATGTTATATATATATCTACTACCTTGACAACCAAGCCTTCTTGCACAAAGTAATCTGTGGCATCACACCAGTATCACTGTGATGAGTTAGGTGTTCATTTGGCCTCTTCCACCACTACTGGACTATTTAGATGTGTTATTGGCTAATGCTTTGTGGCATTCAGAAAACAGAACCGACTTTAGTGCACACCATTATCATCACTCCACAGGTCTGTGTACATTTTTCCTGATCATCTTCTTCTATATGGGACATTTTGCAGTATAGTCTCTATTTCTAAGGGGACATGGGGTAACCTTGTCTAGCTGAAGACCTGGGTTCGATTCCTGACATGCTGATCATCTTCTTCTATATAGGACATTTTGCAGTATAGTCTCTATTTCTAAGGGGAACGTGGGGTAACCTGGGTTCGATTCCTGACATGCGTACAATGTGTGAAGCCCATTTCTGGTGTCCCCCGCTGTGATATTGCTGGAATATTGCTAAAAGTGGCGTAAAACTAAACTCACTCATGTCCTAGAAATCAGGGCCTCAAACTGCTGTGTAGCTTGCAGTACTTTGTGCAGGAAGGTTTTGTAATAACATGCTGGAAGGATATTACTAACTTCTGATTGGTAGGTTCACACTGGAAGTATGGCCTCTTCTGTTTCCATTGATATCTACTGCCATGCTTTTCATTAACACACCATGTACTGTTTGTTGATCAGGTTCACTAGACTCTTTCCTATCATATAGCAGTGGATAAAGGTTTCATCATCATAATTATTCTAATCCATTATCAGTGTAATATACGGGTTGGTGGATGGTCAAACCATTGGTTCGCCACACCCATTCCCCACTGGGTACAATGTGTGAAGCCCATTTCTGGTGTCCGCCCGGGCATGATATTGCTGGATTATTGCTAAAGCAGCATAAAACTAAACTCACTCAATGTAAGATACAATTACAGTATAACCAATACCTTGTTCATTTATGCCTTTTACAAGAGGAATCTTGTCAGGTCAATAGAAAATGGTTAGGACTTTAATTGTGACCACACAGATAAGAATTACTGACGACTACAATTAATCCCATGTAACCATGCACTATACTGTTATTCTGTCAACATCCAGCTGTTGATCAGGTAGGGACCAGTTCAAAATTTCAGCGTAAGATAGAAAAGTCAGTTCATCAAGTTTTGAGACATAGCTCTCTTCCACTGTGCTCTTGAAAACAAATTAATGCTGAAATTTGACAATACTGAATTCCTTATATAGCTAAACATTAAGAAGTCAGATAACTATATTTTGGTACCATTCGTTATTTTCATCTGACACAACGTGACCGATATTATGGAATGTTTACAGTCCGTTTGAGTCAGAAACGGGACCGATGAATTGCAAATTTTATCATTGTACAAAATTGCCACATAAATATAAATAGTACACATGTTTATCATTTACTAATACCCAACAGCTTTCTTATATTTGAAAATTTTCCGGACTCCACCAAAAAAATTCTTTAAGAAACTATCATTAAAATTTTGACACAGTTCACTATTTGTTACGAGGGAGGAGTGCAGAGAAAGGGACAGCCAGGTGTGCGAGAAAGGATGGAGACGGCACAGCACAGGCTAATGAATCAATAACTTGGTGGGCACTTGTGCACGTGCTTCTCTAACACCTGGCTGTCCCTTTCTCTACACTCCTCCCTCGTAACAAATAGTGAACTGTGTCAAAATTTTCATGATTAGTTTCTTAAAGAACTTTTAAGAAAGCTGTTGGGTATTAGTAAATGATAAACATGTGTACTATTTATATTTATGTGGCAATTTTGTACAATGATAAAATTTGCAATTCATCGGTCCGTTTCTGACTCAAACGGACTGTAGGCAGGAAGGACAAACAAGATAGAAGGCGTATTTAAGATGCCATATACAATATTGAGAAATATGGTAAATTGAGTTTGTTGTCCAAATTTGCAGTCTCAGTAACGCCCTCATTCCAGTTAAGATTTTTATCTGACATCATACTTTTGAACTGGTCACATAGACAACCACTTGATATTCAGGGTGACAGTTAACAGGGATGGCAATTTTCCTCGGATTTTATTTCAAATTGTTCAATTGTGAATTGTCTAAATCCATTGAGAAACCCTCAACTCAATGACTCAATATTACGTTTTCAGCTGAAAATATATTTTCCTGTTGCCATCCCTGAGTTAAGGGGACTTGCATTGGATTTTTGAGACTGAATATATATTCTTCTGGAAAGACCTTGGTACAAAGTTTCATTTGTAGACATTGACTTCCAGTTTATAACAGTACATGAATGGCAATTTTCCGCTGATCCACGGATTTATTTTAAATTGTTCAATTGTGAATCGTCTAAATCCATTGAGAAACCCCCATTCGATGACACAATATTAAGTTTTCCTCTGTTTTCCTGTTGCCATCCCTGACAGTATAATGGACAATTTCTGGCTTAGTTATAGTCCCATCCCCTGAATATCAAATTGTGGATGGCTTGTTATCATGGTTACAAGAAGACTACATGTTGTTTTTTCAAGTTGTTTTCTGGTAAGTCTGAATTGTTGATGTTGACAGTCCAAGCATATCTTGCAACAACCATTGCTTACATAATGCTGTGTTGGTACAAATATTACCAGTTCTTTTGAAGTTTTGTGTCTGATTTTTTTAAATAATCTTTTCCATATTAGCTTTACATCATATCCAAGGTATATAAAATAAATAATCAGTTGAATGTGATAAGGAAAACTAGGAACAATTGCCAGAACCAAGCAGGTTGCACTGAATCGTGTTTGGCTCTGTAAAAGTATGCAGTTGAATCTTTCATTTTTACCAGAACAATGAAAGATTCTTTACTTTACTTTGTTTATCATATGTCCCTCTGTTGGTCACAGACTGTGGGGTTATTGTTGCAGGCTCAAGATGAGAAGGACGCAGAGCTTCGTCTGTTGAAGTCCAAGTATGAAATGTTCACCAGACAGAACAAGGTCAGTTTACATCTTGGACAAAATAGAATGGAAATTATGCATCATGTATCATAAAATTAGTAAACTCATCCAATGAGTGTGCTGTTCCAATTGTCAGACAAGTTGTTTGTTCATCCAGTGATTGTGGTGTTGTTGTCAGACATGTTGTTTGTTCATCCAGTGATTGTGGTGTTGTTGGCAGACATGTTGTTTGTTCATCCAGTGATTGTGGTGTTCCTATTGTCAAAGTGTTTGTTCATCCAGTGATTGTGGTGTTGTTGGCAGACATGTTGTTTGTTTATCCAGTGATTGTGGTGTTCCTATTGTCAAAGTGTTTGTTCATCCAGTGATTGTGGTGTTGTTTGTCAGACATGTTGTTTGTTCATCCAGTGATTGTGCTGTTGCTATTGTAAGACAAGTTGTTTGTTCATCCAGTGATTGTGCTGTTGCTATTGTAAGACAAGTTGTTTGTTCATCCAGTGATTGTGCTGTTGCTGTTGTAAGACAAGTTGTTTGTTCATCCAGTGATTGTGCTGTTGCTGTTGTCAGACAAGTTGTTTGTTCATCCAGTGATTGTGCTGTTGCTGTTGTCAGACAAGTTGTTTGTTCATCCAGTGATTGTGGTGTTGTTGTCAGACAAGTTGTTTGTTCATCCAGTGATTGTGCTGTTGCTGTTGTCAGACAAGTTGTTTGTTCATCCAGTGATTGTGCTGTTGCTGTTGTCAGACAAGTTGTTTGTTCATCCAGTGATTGTGGTGTTGCTGTTGTCAGACAAGTTGTTAATCATCCAGTGATTGTGGTGTTGCTGTTGTCAGACAAGTTGTTAATCATCCAGTGATTGTGGTGTTGCTGTTGTCAGACAAGTTGTTTGTTCATCCAGTGATTGTGGTGTTGCTGTTGTCCAGACAAGTTGTTTGTTCATCCAGTGATTGTGGTGTTGTTGTTTGTCAGACAAGTTGTTTGTTCATCCAGTGATTGTGGTGTTGCTGTTGTCAGACAAGTTGTTTGTTCATCCAGTGATTGTGGTGTTGCTGTTGTCAGACAAGTTGTTTGTTCATCCAGTGATTGTGGTGTTGTTGTCAGACAAGTTGTTTGTTTATCAAGTGATTGTGGTGTTGTTGTCAGACAAGTTGTTTGTTTATCCAGTGATTGTGGTGTTGTTGTCTGACAAGTTGTTTGTTCATCCAGTGATTGTGGTGTTGCTGTTGTCAGACAAGTTGTTTGTTCATCCAGTGATTGTGGTTTTGTTGTCTGACAAGTTGTTTGTTTATCCAGTGATTGTGCTGTTGTTGTTGTCAGACAAGTTGTTTGTTCATCCAGTGATTGTGGTGTTGCTGTTGTCAGACAAGTTGTTTGTTCACAAGTTGTTTGTTCATCCAGTGATTGTGGTGTTGCTGTTGTCAGACAAGTTGTTAATCATCCAGTGATTGTGGTGTTGCTGTTGTCAGACAAGTTGTTTGTTCATCCAGTGATTGTGGTGTTGCTGTTGTCAGACAAGTTGTTAATCATCCAGTGATTGTGGTGTTCCTGTTGTCAGACAAGTTGTTTGTTCATCCAGTGATTGTGCTGTTCCTGTTGTCAGACAAGTTGTTTGTCATCCAGTGATTGTGGTGTTCCTGTTGTCAGACAAGTTGTTAATCATCTAGTGATTGTGCTGTTCCTGTTGTCAGACAAGTTGTTTGTTCATCCAGTGATTGTGGTGTTGCTGTTGTCAGACAAGTTGTTTGTTCATCCAGTGATTGTGGTGTTCCTGTTGTCAGACAAGTTGTTTGTTCATCCAGTGATTGTGTGGTGTTGTTGTCTTGTTGTCAGACAAGTTTTGTTCATCCAATGATTGTGGTGTTAAGCTGTTGTCAGACAAGTTGTTTGTTCATCCAGTGATTGTGGTGTTGTTGTTGTCAGACAAGTTGTTTGTTCATCCAGTGATTGTGGTGTTGTTTGTCAGTTGTTAATCATCTAGTGATTGTGGTGTTGCAGACATCTAGTTGTTAATCATCTAGTGATTGTGGTGTTCCTGTTGTCAGACAAGTTGTTCATCATCTAGTGATTGTGCTGTTCCTGTTGTCAGACAAGTTGTTTGTTCATCCAGTGATTGTGGTGTTGCTGTTTGTCAGACAAGTTGTTTGTTCATCCAGTGATTGTGGTGTTGCTGTTGTCAGACAAGTTGTTAATCATCCAGTGATTGTGGTGTTCCTGTTGTCAGACAAGTTGTTAATCATCCAGTGATTGTGGTGTTCCTGTTGTCAGACAAGTTGTTAATCATCCAGTGATTGTGTTGTTCCTGTTGTCAGACAAGTTGTTAATCTTCCAGTGATTGTGCTGTTCCTGTTGTCAGACAAGTTGTTAATCATCCAGTGATTGTGCTGTTCCTGTTGTCAGACTCTGGAGGAGAAACTGGTGAAGATTCAGAAGGAGCGTAGCCTTGACATTCTGGAACTGGCCAAGGTCAAGGCCCAGATTAATGACAAGGACAGGCAGATAGAGCTGGAGGTCAAGGTCAGTGTTCTTAGTCATCAGTTATTTTGACATTCGACAGAAATCTTTGCTTACAGGTAAATATTAATAACATAATAGTCACTGATGTATTTGTCAGTTCCTATGTGTCATGTGTTACAGAAAGTGGAGAAGTTCCGTGGGGTGTGTAAGGAACTGGAGGAACAGATGAAGGACCTGGAGGCTCTTGTGGCAGAGTACGAGAAGCGGGAAGCCGAGTGGAATAAGATCAGGTAAAAAAATAGGTTTTCAAATATGTTTTTATCTCATTTCAAAGAAAGGGCTTGTAGTTCGGTAGAACAGTTCAGCTGTACTCAATTTCTACAAACTGAATAATGGAAGACGGTTTTCTTGTTCATTTTATTGGCATTGCAGTAAAATAGTTAAATGGTGTGTGTTGTACAGGAAGACGTATGAACAGGTGGTGGATGAACGAGAGGAGGAACTTGAGGGAACCAGTCAGAGGTTGTCAGCCATAGAGCATGCCAGGTAGGTGATATGTCTGTTATATAGCAGGCCAGGTATGGGATAAGTCTGTCATTGAGCAGGCCAGGTAGGGGATATGTCTGTTATATAGCAGGCCAGGTATGGGATAAGTCTGTCATTGAGCAGGCCAGGTAGGGGATAATTCTGTCATAGAGAAGGCCAGGTAGGGGATAATTCTGTCATAGAGCAGGCCAGGTTGGGGATAAGTCTGTCATAGAGCAGGCCAGGTAGGGGATAAGAAGGCCAGGTTCTAAGTCTGTCATAGAGCAGGCCAGGTAGGGATAATTCTGTTATAGAGAAGGCCAGGTTGGGATAAGTCTGTCATAGAGCAGGCCAGGTAGGGGATAATTCTGTTATAGAGAAGGCCAGGTTGGGATAAGTCTGTCATAGAGCAGGCCAGGTAGGGAATAATCTGTCATAAAAAGGCCAGGTTTGGGATAAGTCTCTGTCATAAGTCTGTCAGAAGGCCAGGTTGGGATAAGTCTGTCAGGTTTGGGATAAGTCTGTCATAGAAGGCCAGAGAGAGGCCAGGTTTGGGATAAGTCTGTCATAGAGAAGGCCAGGTTTGGGATAAGTCTGTCATAGAGGGCCAGGTTTGGGATAAGTCTGTCATAGAGAAGGCCAGGTTTGGGATAAGTCTGTCATAGAGCAGGCCAGATAAGGGAATAATCTGTCATAGAGAAGGCCAGGTTTGGGATAAGTCTGTCATAGAGAAGGCCAGGTTTGGGATAAGTCTGTCATAGAGAAGGCCAGGTTCGGGATAAGTCTGTCATAGAGCAGGCCAGGTTTGGGATAAGTCTGTCATAGAGAAGGCCAGGTTTGGGATAAGTCTGTCATAGAGAAGGCCAGGTTTGGGATAAATCTGTCATAGAGAAGGCCAGGTTTGGGATAAGTCAGTCATAGAGAAGGCCAGGTTCGGGATAAGTCTGTCATAGAGAAGGCCAGGTAGGAGGTGAATCAGTGATGGAGAAGTCTAGTTAGTGGATATTAAAAGCAGGTTTGATTATTCAGTTTCTGTGTCAAAGTTTGAGTTACCTTTGAAAATACAAGTACATGTGTTTGTGAAGAAACCAACGAGATATTTTCTTACAATATTCCCAGATCTTCCAATGACCAGCGTCTGACAAGCCTGAAGCAGCAGCTGAAGTCCGCCAAGGCTGCCCACAAGAGTGAAGTAGAGGCATTAAACCACAAATTGTGGGAAGAGAGAGCCAAGGGACAGAAGTTCAACAACAAGGTGAGTCTGGGAATCATGTAGCCAACCACTGGATGACAGATTTGCTTGTATCCACTGGGGTGAAGAAACAGGTCCAGGTTTTATGATGAATGAAAGAGACTGTTTTATGATTCAGATGTCTGATCTGAAAGAAAAGTGTGAGAAGAGCGAGCAGATCCTGAGTCACCAGAAGCATATCCTGGATGCCCAGGACACCGACAAGATCAAGCTGAAGGAGGAGGTAGGACAACAGACTGAACATGGATGTGCTGCAATTGTTTGAGCAGAGTTTCAGTTCTTACATGTGCCAGGATCTGCTGATTAAACCCAACTTATTGTCTATTACATGTACTTCACTAAAGTCCCTTTGGGATTTTCTCCCACATTTAGCTAATACTCAAATATCTCAATCAGATATCGACCCCCACAAACATCTGGGTTCGAATTGATTTTCAGCAACCAGTGCTTGTTGTAGGATGTGAGTAACAGTATAGGGTGGGGGTGTTCAGTGTATGTTGTCATATCCAATCATAGATCAGTGTCAGTGATGTTACGTAACAGTTATCTGGTCCAGTTATCAAGGACAACCTTCATACAGCTGAGGACCACCTCCGTGGTGTAGTGGTTAGATCCGGGTAGAATAAGGTCTTCATCCCCGCAACCCATGCTTGCCAAAAATATGGTACTTGTTGGTCCCTGCCTGGCTCAGCATTAATGGGTATCGGGTGGACTGGCTCGCTGTATAATGTGTCTGAGTTGGGTATTCATTCTTCATCGGTATCCAGTGGGCTAGCACTCATGCCAGTTGATCACTAGATTGTCTGCAGCAGACTACATTATTTACAGACATGCACGCCGCCATATAGCTGGAATATTGCTGAGTACGGTGTAAAACTAAACTAACTCACTCATACAGCTGAACTACTGCTGAACACATTGGTAACCAATTTTGTGCTACTGTGTGTTCAGATCTCCAAGATCCTGACTGAGAACCAGGAACTTAGAGGGAACAACCTGAAGCTGAGGAAGAACCTCGATGAAGCCATGGACAAGTTCGAGCTCATCTTCGGGGAGAAGATTGATCTCGAGAACTTTACTGAAGCCATGCAGGTAGCCCTAAAAACCTTTTCTATTTCTTGTGATGTCCTTTAACATAAGGCTTCATGAAGTGAATATTGAGTGATCATTTATCCTTTCCATTAATCATTGCCCTTAATAACAAATGTGGTCAAACTCTACGAGAGATATCTTTGTTTGCCAGGGCCTCCACTTCTTGGAGAAATACAAGTTTGAGAGTACCATCGGCCAGCAGATGAAACTGATAGACTATCTACAGGAACTGTGGCATGATAGTATGTCCAAGAAGAAGAAGGTACGTCCAGCACAATGGATGGTTTTATGTGGGTCATTCAACCTTTCTGAGAATCACCACATCTGTACTGCAGGCCCAGACACCATGTCATCTAAGGCTATGCCATCACTGGTTCAAATCCTGGTTGCCCTTCAGTGTTTCTGACTTTGTCAGCTCAGGCCTGACCCATGCCTGTGGTTCACCAAAGTGTTAAACATTTAGATCTGCGTTACATTAGGCTGTTCCCCAAAATCAAGATGTCAGGCACAATTTGACTGAAATATCCCATCATATATGTTGTAAAACACAAATGACTCGCTGATTCTATTGGGCACCAAGAACCAGTCACAGCATCGTCTCATGATGGAGGTAGCAGGTCAGGATTAACCGTGAGATTCAGTAATTCAGTCATTATACTGTTGTTGATTCATGAACAGGTGCTTGCTTAAACCAAAACATTTGCCCATATTAACACAGGGGAGTGGTGTTTTGTGTCTTACTGAGTGTCAAGGCTTTAGCTAACTATTAAATAAGATTAACTGTGATACAGTGGCTCATTTTGACTAATGTTACTATAATGTCAATACAGTAATAAATACTAGTTGTTACTTGTTACTGCTCGTTACTTTCAGCCTGGGGCCGGTGGGGTAGCCTGATGGTTAAAGCGTTCGCTCGTCACGCCGAAGACCCGGGTTCGATTCCCCACATGGGACCCAATGTGTGAAGCTCATTTCTGGTGTCCCCCGCCGGGATATTGCTGGAATATTGCTAAAAGCGGTGTAAAACAAAACTCACTCACTCACTACTTTCAGCCTGGCAAGATTTTTGGCAGCATGAGAGGCAAGGACGCACCGACTGTTGTTCCACAGTGGAAGGAGTTTCAGGCCAG
Organism: Haliotis rubra; assembly: GCF_003918875.1. NCBI lineage: Eukaryota > Metazoa > Mollusca > Gastropoda > Lepetellida > Haliotidae > Haliotis > Haliotis rubra. The sequence continues at coordinate 163,781 of NW_025767065.1, read as the reverse complement.
TCTGGAGTCGGAGAGAAAGAAGAACTGTAAACTCCAGGAGCAGCTGGACCGACTACGCCAGGAGAACTACCAGCTGTCCAATGACTGTAAGTAGGACTCCGGCTCTTGAGTACAGAGTAGGACAGTGTTGTAGGCCAACTGACAAGATTGGACTTTCTACTCCAGTTGGTGACAGGAGGCACTAGAGGACAAACTGGCCATTGTGAAACTCAGTTAAATGGTTTAGATAAGTGTATGTTGTCACAACTCATTGTGATTACACACTAGCTACAGATAGAATGGAAGTCATACAAAGGTGATCTTTTTGGTGGAATTTTGGACTTGGCTCACAGTTGGGGCGGTGGGGTAGCCTAGTGGTTAAAGCGTTGGCTCGTCTCGCCGAAGACCCGGGTTCGAATCCCCACATGGGTACAATGTGTGAAGCCCATTTCTGGTGTCCCCCCAGCCATGATGTTCCTGGAATATTGCTAAAAGCGGCGTAAAACCAAACTCAGTCAGTCAGTTGCTCACAGTTTGTCAGAAATATATGAGTCTGTTTCATTTTAATTTTGGTGGAAAACATCGCAAATATATGAAAGTTCTAAATTTGGTTTATACTGTTTTGTATTATCCTTTGTGAGTGTTGCATAAGGATTCAAGGACCCAGTGAAGATCTGGGTTAGAATTGGTCTTCAGCTACCCATGCTTGTCATAAGATGCAGATAACATGATCGGGTGGTCAGGCTCACTGACTTGGTTGACACATCATCGTATCCCGATTGTGTACATCGATGCTCAAGCTGTTGATCAATGGATTATTTATTTATAGCTGGAATATTGTTGAGTGTTGTGTTAAACAACAAACTGTAAAGATTGTTTTTTTTGCTGTAGTACTGAAGCTGAAGGGTCCCCTCCGTGAAAAACTCATCTTGGATGGTACCAGTACTCTCACCCCCAAGGTGAAGGCCGCTGTAGCCGCCCTTGCACAGTCTCCGTCCAGTCAGCCCGACCCTGGTACACTGATGCCAGACGTTGCCTCCTACGTCGTAGGAACCCCATCAGCACCACAGCCTAAACAGCAACGCGCATGCATCACAACATCCCACACCGGTTTGTCACCGGCCTCAACACCCGGGCCACGAAATGTGCTGTGTGCCTTGGCAGTGTCCACTTCATCAAACAGGCCGCAAAATGTCAAGGTAAGCGAGAAACGCATGTAGAGTCAAATTCTTTAGATACTTGAGATACAGAGTGAGTGCGGAATGCAGAACAGTCAGACATAGTTGTGCTGTTTTGGTGTTCATATATTATCTCATACCCTTGAAGATCCGGGTTAGAATTAGTCTTCAGCAATGCATGCTTTTCGTAAGAGGCAACTAACGAGATTGGGTGGTCAGACTTGCTGACTTAGTTGACACATGTCATTGTATCCCAATTGCGTTGATCGATGTTCATGCTGTTGATCACTGGATTGTCTGGTCCAGACTTGATTATTTACAGACTGCCACCATACAGCTGTAATATTGCTGAGTGCAGTGTTAAACAACAAACAAACAAGCATATTAGCTCAGACCTCAGCTGGGTGGTTAAGGCATTAGCTCATTATGCTGTAGATGGGGTTTGTTACCACAACACAAGAAATAAGAGGTCAGACTCGCTGATTTGGTTGACACAAGTCATCAGTTTTCAATTGTGTAGATCGATGCTCATGCTGTTCATCACTGGATTGTCTAGTCCAGACTTGATTATTTACAGACTGCTGCCATATAGCTGGGATATTGCAGCATAAAACTACACTCACTCAAAAGAAATAAGTTCTCATTTTTTTTCTGTTATGATTAACAGTTTGTAAATGTCATTTGTAATAACCTATATGGTTATGGTCGGTTTTTTTAAATTATGTAAAATTCTGTTTATCAGTAGCAAAATATATTAAGGACACTCGTATTCTTTATCATTTTCAGAATGTCATATAGTGTGCCACCCCCGATGTGTGACGTCAGTCCCGGCGTCGTGTGGCCTGCCCACAGAGTATGTGAGTCACTACACGGGGATGATGGCGCGAGTCAACACCGAGCAGCCTCTGTACTACGGGGAGGAGGAGGAGGAGAAGGATCTGAGCAGCGCCATACGCATGGAGGGATGGCTGAAAGTGCCGCGGTATGCTGAACGTCTTTTGTGAGGGATGGGGGACCATGTTCTTTTCGCACATTTATGTGTCAGCATCACTAAGTGTCGAATGTCCACTGCTTATGAATTCCCGATGGCAAATGTCCTGATCAAACTTAGCATCAGGGAAGGTGATCTGACATTGTGTTAAATATATGAGTATATAACGATTCTTTAGAGTTACTAGCTACTTTGTAGTAAAAGTAACGTTCAGTGTTACCACTCTTTCCTAAAAGACGAGTGGACTGTGGAATGCACATATTCAGTGAAGCGCACCCCTTCATGAATTCAATTCATTATGCATGGTCACAAGAATCGAATATTTACAAACAGGAGTGTGTCTACTTGGAACTAGTTTGTTGTTGGAATATATCCAAGCCATGCAGTAACCTAAATTGTGTTGTTTTGCCATGGCACTGTCAACAGGCTACAAGTGGCATCGTTTGCAATGTGTTGCCTCTTAGCTCTGAAGAAAATATTATCTAGATGTTTCAACTTATACAATTACATGACGTTTGTTATTTTAATTTCGAGATTTTAAACATGAAGTATTTATGAATAGATCTTCATGTTCGTTACTATATATTTGTAAAACATATCGTATTCGCTTCATAGTGTATTCGCTGCAACCCTGGAATGCAGATGTGCAGATATGGTTGAAAATAATTTTTAAATTATGATTTAATTGTTTTGAAATTTTCCTCTCTCCAAATCTCACAGAACTGGCAAGTCAAGTTGGGAGAAGCGCTACGTTACACTAGACGGCACATGGCTGATGGTGTACAACCAGCAGAATGATGGCAACCCTGTCGACACCCTGGAGTTGAACCCTGGGGATGCTGAAGTTAGCGTCCACAGTGCCGTCACAGCCGCAGAACTGTCCAACACCGCTTCAAGTGACCTCGCCTACGTTCTCCGGGTAGATCAAGATCCCATCACCACCTGCTGGCCGGGAAGGTGAGAAGGGAGATAACTTAAACAATCTGCTCCTTGGCCAATGTAGATATAATATCAAAGTCAAGTAATCTGATATACCTGGCCTTATCACCTACACTGCATATCTTGACCATGTTGAACATCAGTGCTTGTCACCCTCCATTAGACCAGGGGGTAATATTCATGCAGTTGATCAGTACAGCAGTTGGGTTTGCTCAAACAAAGTGCGGATCAGACATTCAGTCACTGCTTCAAAGATAAGATCCATCCTAGTATCCCCCTGACTGCTACACGGTTGTTTCTTCATCGGGCAGAGTGATGTACCTGATGGCTCTGACGTTTGCGGAGAAGCAGAAGTGGGTGGCATCGCTGGAAGCGGCTGTCAAGTGTGCCACAAAGGGCGAGGCTTTCAGGAAGAGTGTAAGGCATTTAAAACTCAACCATATTGAGAACTTCACCGGAGAAGTAAATTAATTCACATCATTGATAATTGGTCACGTATGAAACTCATACTACAGAATTATGCTCCAATCATATATGCCAGTCATGTTCTCTGACCTGGGAAAACAACATCATATGAAATAACTGTCACATCATGTTAATGAAAACAACAGCATAACACAACTGTACCATGATGATGATGATGATGATGATCTTTTGTGCAGAGAATCCAGATGAACACAGTTTTGACGTTTACTGAAAGGAAGGAGGTCAACAGCACCCTCGTTCTCTCAAAGCAGGTTTGTCTGTTTTCCAATCGTCTTTTCCTAGTTTCAGCACAAGAAGTGTTACATTCTCTATTAATGAATATGGTCGAACACGAAAAACACCTGTTCAATTCTCCACATGGGTACAAAGTGTGAAGCCCACGTCTGGTGTCTTCGGCTATGACCACACTCACTCACTATTTCTGTGCCACTGAAGCTGATTAGCTATACTTAAGTCACTCTAGACACCTGTTACTACTCTTCATAAACTGAAATAGTTGACGAATGATTTTGTATAATTGTATCTCCATGTCTTGATGATATACACTGTATTGTTGCTACGTCAGCTGGTCCTGCTCGGAGCGGAAGAGGGACTGTTTGCCATGAACCCCCAGAGTCCAGTGACCAGTGACAAGGTCCTCGTTCCCCTGACTGGCATCTCCAACATCCACCAGATGACCCTCGCCGCCGGGCTCGCTCGCATGATCATCATGATTGTAGGTCAGTACATCCGATGACTGCACAATGTGGGACAATGATTGTGTTATATTGATTGGCATCCACTTGCGTAAAGTGACTGTAGCGCTACATCAATGTAACTTGCATACTGTAACTTGACTTACAACAGCCATAGTTCTTAGAGCTATAAGTCTTAAATAAGAGCAAAAAAATGTTGAATTCCTGTTGATATCAGATGTAAATCCTGCTGTTTATGTGTTTGTTACTTATTATATGATCGGAGTTCGAAATTTAGAATGAAAGTCAAGTGGTCCTGGTGATGACCACACTATTAAAAAATATGATTCAGTTTGATCTCGGGATTCAAGAACAACATTGCTCCAAAGATCATCCTCAATAATGAAATATTAAATCATATTGTAAATTTAATTTAATTTGATCTTGATTTAAAAATTGTTTGTTTTTTTATCAGACATATGAAATTGTTATTAATTTTGTAATAATGTAAAATATTTCTAAGTTTGGTACTACATCCTGTTTTACATATGGTGTCTCAATCTGTGGTTGCCAGGTACTGATCGTCGACTGCTGATGGTGGAGAAGAAGTTGATCAAGCTGCGACTGACTCAGTGTAACGGTGGTGAGACAGCCCCCCTCCCCTACAAGCAGATCGACGGGGTGCAGGGCTGTACGGTGTTTGATGTGGGCATGTGGCAGGACAGCACCTACCTCTGTGTGGGCATGACAGACAGGGTGCTACTGATGAAGTACAACCCCAGTCTCGCCATGTTCTGTACCAGAAAGGTGAGGATGATGTCGCTGAATTTAACCATGCAAGCTATAGCACATGTTTACAGATCAGTCAAAGTTGTTCCGAAATTGGTCAGTTTTAATGATACTATATGTATATGTAAGTAGTGACGTAAGATGTCATCACTTATTTCAGAGGGAAATATACTATTGGAAACAGAATAATTGACATGATTAAAATGCAGAGTATTTTATTAGTATTGAATATTTCTAATTTTGCTAAGAGACTAGACATTCTTCCTCATGTAGGGCATTGACGTGGGTCTTACTCTTTTGATAATTAAACAGTTTTCTAAAATAAGGACAATACTTATGTGCTGTGGATATTCTTGTTGTAGGAGTTTGACTCATATGAGCCATGCAGCTGTGTGTGTATAGCTGAGAGTTATGCCCTGGTCGGTACAGAGAAGTTCTACAGAATCAGTCTGGACCACCCGTCCATGATAGGTAGGTAGATGTACTGGAGAACTGGTGCATGATTGGTGTTTTGATGTACTGGACCACCCACCCATGATAAATGTGAACATGTACTGGACCACCCACCCACCTATGATAGATGCGCACATGTACTGTACCACCCACCCATGATAGATGTGAACATGTACTGGACCACCCACCCATGATAGATGTGAACATGTACTGGACCACCCACCTACCTATGATAGATGCGCACTTTGATGTACTGGACCACCCACCCATGATAGATGTGAACATGTACTGGACCACCCACCCATGATAGATGTGAACATGTACTGGACCACCCACCCATGATAGATGTGAACATGTACTGGACCACCCACCCATGATAGATGTGAACATGTACTGGACCACCCACCCATAATAGATGTGAACATGTACTGGACCACCTACCCACCTTTAATAGATGTGAACATGTACTGAACCACCCACCCATGATAGATGTGAACATGTACTGGACCACCCACCCATTTATAGATGTGAACATGTACTGGACCACCCACCCATAATAGATGTGAACATGTACTGGACCACCCACCCATAATAGATGTGTACATGTACTGGACCACCCACCCATGATAGATGTGAACATGTTCTGGACCACCACCCATAATAGATGTGAACATGTACTGGACCACCCACCCATAATAGATGTGAACATGTACTGGACCACCCACCCATGATAGATGTGAACATGTACTGACCACCCACCCATGATAGATGTGAACATGTACTGGACCACCCACCCACCCACCCATGATAGATGTGAACATGTACTGGACCACCCACCCATAATAGATGTGAACATGTACTGGACCACCTACCCACCTTTAATAGATGTGAACATGTACTGGACCACCTACCCACCTTTAATAGATGTGAACATGTACTGGACCACCTACCTACCTTTAATAGATGTGAACATGTACTGGACCACCTACCCACCTTTAATAGATGTGAACATGTACTGGACCACCTACCCACCTTTAATAGATGTGAACATGTACTGGACCACCTACCCACCTTTAATAGATGTGAACATGTACTGGACCACCTACCCACCTTTAATAGATGTGAACATGTACTGAACCACCCACCTATGATAGATGTGAACATGTACTGGACCACCCACCCACCCATAATAGATGTGAACATGTACTGGACCACTCACCCATAATAGATGTGAACATGTACTGGACCTCCCACCCATGATAGATGTGAACATGTACTAGACCACCCGACCATGATAGATGTGAACATGTACTGGACCACCCACCCACCCATAATAGATGTGAACATGTACTGGACCACCCACCCATAATAGATGTGTACATGTACTGGACCACCCACCCATAATAGAGGTGAACATTTACTAGACCACCCACCCATATTAGAGGTGAACATGTACTTGACCTCCCACCCACCCATAATAGAGGTGAACATGTACTGAACCACCCACCCATGATAGATATGAACATTTATTACCCGAGTGGTCAACGTATGGGAGTTGCATACTAATCTCGTACGTCACACGTGTGTCGTATCGCGTTGACCTGTGTCGTAACGACTTGACCTGAGATTCTAACGATTTGATTGGATAACCGATGACCTCTCAGTTAGGTCATGTTGTGACGGAACTACTTTTTCATTCATAACAAACACGTGGATCCATTCATTCTACAACTAAATGCATTGTGGGAATGTAAACATCGCGAACGTTGCCATGTCGCTGTTTTATTGTGAGTCGAACTGAGACATTATACCCGTTGAAAACGAACGCAATGTTTCCACCAGTGATGTTAGCCGATTAAAGCAACTGCAAACCAAGAAACGGGTGCTAAGGCGTAGTTTACTGTAGGAGGCTGTACGAGGCGAAGACAACTGACATGCATCGTGGCGTGGGTTACCAAGGCAGTGACGCCATTACAGTGACGCCATGCAAATATTGTACTACAGTACAAAACTCTTCCAAGCGAACCTCTTTATGAAACCGGTTTCGGTTTGAAACCAAAATATTAACAAAACTACGCTATTTTGTCAATTTAATGCATGTAAGACGGGGTAATAAATAAAATACCACACCTTCGGTCTCATTACATTACGAATTATACGAACTGTGACCTTCCTATGTTATCTGACCACCGCTTTTCGCCGGGTCAGATACCATAGGAAGGACACTCGTTTCGTATAATTCGTATGTAATGAGACCTCGTGTAGTATTCTCTATGTACTTGACCTCCCACCCACCCATAATAGATGTGTACATGTACTGGACCACCCACCCATGATAGGTGTGTACATGTACTGGACCACCCACCCATAATAGATGTGAACATATATATGTACCCATATGTTTATTCCATAACTGAGGCAGACATTCTTCCTGTTTTTCCTTCCGTCTGTATGTTCCATGACAAGCATGCTTCAAGTCCTTGTGTTCTTCCACTCCAGACTTTGTAGACCGACAAGACAGTTCACTGGCATTTGCTGCATTCGGCGCTGCCAACCATCACAGTTACCCCCTGGCTGTCGTACAAGTCTCCCCAGCCGGACTACCTCATGAATTCCTCTTGTGTTTCCATGGTAACATCATATTTACACTGAGTTTGTTTCATATATTTTTTATGGTAAATACACATTATAAACCTGTAGTAACAATTATAAAGTCATTAAATATAATGTTCTACAATGTGCCTTGTGTTTCCAGAGTTTGGTGTTTTTGTGGATGGCAAGGGCAGAAGGAGCCGACCACTGGATGTGAAATGGAGTGGACTTCCTCTTACATTTGGTATGTCACTCTAATTATCAATTATTAAGTTTATTTACATAATTTGATGCACACAAAAAGGCAAACAGATACATAAGAAAAAGATCTTTATGATGTAAAAAAAATTCTAACTTTCAGTTGAACAGTTTATGAATACTAGTAAATCAAAATGCACGAGTTTGTACATACAAACTGACTTTGATTGACAAGTTGTTTTGTTTCCAGTGTACCGAGAGCCGTTCCTCTACATCACATACTTCAACTGTATCCAGGCAACTGTTGTCCCTGCCAGCAAACAGGAAGTCAAGTGAGTTATGTTTTTTCACACGACATTAGCTGGACCACCCACTCCTGCTCTATTTCTTCGCATGTACATGTATAATGAAGGATGGCATATTTTCCTCAAGGAAGGTCACAACACATTGAAACAATGAGAAAACTAGCGTACAATTGTCTCCCCTTACTAGTGAACATGTTATCACTATTCATCTGGTGACATTAATAGACTGGAGCATATAACATTTCATGAGTTAGCTGATTACCCACATGCGGACCACCTAGGTGGTCCAGGCTATCTTGCATCTGCCCAGAGAGAAGAAACTCAGGGCTTCAGCCTTTGGTCATGTCATTCTAAGAGATGTTAAAAGTTTATTTGGGGTGGTGGGGTAGCCTAATGGTTAAAGCGTTGGCTCGTCACGCCAAAGACCCGGGTTCGAATCCCCACATGGGTACAATGTGTGAAGCCCATTTCCAGTGTCCCCCGCCGTGATGTTGCTGGAATATTGCTAAAAGTGGCGTAAAACCAAACTCAGTCAGTCAGTAAAAGTTTATTTGAAAAAGTTGACCATTTAAATAAAATATCTGGTGAATACTAGAAAGAACTCGCTCCATGGTCCAACAAGTGGAAGGATGATGGTTCGATTCCTTTGCAAAGTCATACCAACAGATGGTACCTTATGGAACACGTTTTTATGGATAACAACTTCTTCATTTCGTGAGTGCGACGTTTCGATACAGATTCTTGTACCGTTGTCAAGCAAGAGTGATGACTTGCTTCTAAAAATGCCACTCAAACAAGATGGTACCTTGTGTTACCTGACCTAATGTATCTGAGTGGGCAATATGTTTTAAACATTGGCTTGGTATCTTGGTGGGCTAGCATTATATACCTTGCATTAATCCAGACACGTCTGCAAGCCCATTAACCCATGTTGTAATGTAAAGTGATCTCAACTGTGACATAAAATCTCATTTCACTTGCGACTGACTACCTGTATTTTATATCTCCCTGACAGAGGCCGTAAGACCATCATTGACCTTCAGTCTCCTCGTTACTTGGGGCCGGCAGTGATGGCAGGATCGGTGTACATCATGGCCTGCCACAACAACGCCATCGAGCTGATGTGTCTACGTGGCCTGGAGGAGCATGACATCACAGATGACAAGGAGAACAGGAGAGTAGACAGGTAGGCTGTCATCTGTGTGGTGTCCTTAACGATCTATAAGCTGCAAACAAGTATGGGAAGACCTTACTTTTGGATGGTACCTTCAGAGCCTTTAACTTCAACATTTAATTTTCGTATTGTATTTTGACACTTAACAAAATTCCCTCTTATCTTAAATGTTTGCCCTATTTTCTACATAATTCAGGTAAGCTTAAGAGCATTGTTGGGTGTTCTGACCATCCAACCTCGTTTAAATGCATGTGTCATAAATATACTGCTCTGAAGAAGTTATGGGCCACAAAAGGCATTAATATTACATATAAGTGTACTTTAGTTAACCTATCCAGGCAGTACAAGTATAAAATATTTTGTTTTTCTGATGAAGTCCAAATTGATATTTCTGAACTCTTACCAGTCCTTAGTTTTGAACTTTAATTAGATATCTGTACGCACTTTTATTGTGATTTCAGTTTACGGTATTCTGACAAGATGCAAGTGAGGTTTGTGAGTCCCCAGAAGGAGTCGAGAAGACGACTCTCGCTTACATCAATTGACAGCAATACAACAGAATCCAGCAGCAGTTAGTTCCCCTGAAAACACAACCAGCATAATTCCAAGATCCAGATTTGTGGAGTTTATCAGAACTGTGCAATGTATTCCTGAATCTCGTCAGGTAGCATTACATGGAGCTACACCGTCATTCAGTGACAATGTATGCTGCCGTAACATTTCCGTTCATGTCTGTTGAACATGGAAGCAGACTTCATGTCATTGAATGAGGGTATTTACTATATCATCTCCAGTAATAGTGCTTAGACATACACATGGATATTGGTTTAAAATCATGTAGCTGGCATGAGAATGGGGTTGATGTATTTTAGATAACACTGAGAGTTAGATGGGGATCAGGGGACTACAGTATATCATTATGTGTATGTTGTAATGACAATGATCACAAAAGTGACGTGTCAAGATGCAAGGGAACTCATCATCACTGAAATAATCTGTTAGGAACTAAATCATGTCACTGTTCACTAGATCTTCTAATTCAACACAGTGAGATTACCATTGAATGGCATGAATATGCCCCAAGGAAAAGCTTCTGATATATCTAATGCAGAAAATACTGTTTGTGTAGACGCAGGAATGTCAATATGTAATGTTAATATCCATTGTGTTTATCAAGTGACGTGAGTGAGTGAGAGAACTGACAAGTTGAGTTTACAATGAAACCTAGTTCCAGAACTTTGTCCAAGCTTGACATGTTTTCAGAGGTGCCACAACTGATAATGAAAATAATTGGAAATATTTTTCAACACATATTCATGGTGTTAATTGTATCTAAAGATGCTACTGGAACTGTATCATGTAAGAGACATCAACTTACTAGTGAGGACTATCAGAGTTGGAGGTACTCTTAGAATAATGACTGGATTGTGCAATATCGGTCACCTCTGGTTGTGGTTTTGAAGTAACCTGCATTGCACATAGTTACAGGGTTGTAATTTTTGTAACAGGCTTAAATATTACATGAGTTGTATGAAAGGTTTAGAATGTGTATAAGATCTGTGCAGGTTGTTTCAGAAGAAAGCAACCTGAAAATACCAAGATTGAGTTTTGACAACTCTGTTGTGTTCATGGTGTAAAATGTCATTTATCCTTTATCATCCTGATCTCTTGCTGTCCTCTGAAACATATTTGTTGATATTTATCATGTACATGCTTGCTGTATCAATACTACTGTGAATATGAATCCCATTAAAACATATGACAATACAACAGATAGTTGTTTTGAAATCTTCAAATGAACATACACCCATGTGAAGGTTCAATTTAGAATTGGATCTTCAGCAACCCATGCTTGACGTAAGCGACAACTAACAAGATCGAGTGGTCAGACTTGCAGATTTTGTTGACACGCTACATCGTATCCCAATTGTGTACCGTAGATTGATGCTCATGCTGTTGATCACTGGATTGACTTCGATTATTTAGGAACAGTCGCCATATAGCTGGAATATTGTCGAGTGCAGCGTTTAACAACAAATGGACAAAAAAAACCCGATGTAGTCGGTTGGTGGGGTAATCTTGGAGACAAGGGTACTTTTGTTCAGCTACAGTGAGTTTAGTTTTACTCCGCTTTTAGCAATATTCCAGCAATATCACGACGGGGATCACCAGAAATGGACTTCGCACATTGTACCCAAGTGGGGAATCAAACCCGGGTCTTCGGTGTGACGAGCGCTTTAGGCGTGACGAACGCTTTAACCACTTGGCTACCCCAGTGAGAAATGTATCCAGGTATGAGGCAGTTTCCAACAGGCAAACTGGTGACAGATGAAGTTTGTTGGCCGTCAGTGAAATAGCAACCTGGGTTGTGAACAACCATCCATATTGACCTGCTGACCAACAATGTTTCCCTCGAGTTGTTGGAATTTATCATTCTTGAATGAGGTTGAGGACAGAACTTAATGCAGTCTTGGTGGACATTTTCCTTTATTCATAAAATATACACACTAACAATTCTGAGGTAATTTAACGGTCTATATAAAAGTGTCTGGAAGTCATGAGATGCATACATTGGAAAAACGCACACATGACAATTAGTTTTCCTTCTGAATATATTTCTGTGATGTAGCTAATGATAGCACAAATTCATTATCTGAAACAATGATTCTTAATCTGGTCACGTCTTTGCAGCTGAATGCACCAAGAGCTCATGTAACATTTGTTTTCCACTCACAATGAAACAGTTATTAGTTCACACCTACATGAAAATATGTTGTCTAAGAAACACCAACATGTTACTGGAAAAGTGAACCATGATATCATGCAACTCTACATTACAATTTACATTAACAATCTACATTAAATCCTATTTACTTCAGATACATCCAGTGTGTAACCAAGACATGACATATTGTACAAAAAGGTGCCTGAAACGTTGGACAGTTCAGATAGAATTGCTGATTATCCCTCAACACTTCCCCATGCTGAAGTGCCTCTTTTTGGGGGTTTAACGCCACGCTCAGCAATATTGCAGCTATATGGCGTCATTCTGTAAATAATAGTCTGGACCAGATAATCCAGTGATCAACGTCACTAGCATCTATGCGGTGGGGATATGATGATGTGTCAACCAAGGCAGCGAGCCTGACCATCCGATCCCGTCAGTCGCCTCTTACGACAAGCATTGGTTACTGAAGACCAATTCTCACCCGGACCTTCAAAGGTTTTTTTATGTTTTCAACTCATGAGATAAGCCTTCTGTATTGGCTCTGTGAGTGATGAATTGTTGATCATGCATGGTCCTGTCATTTAATGATCACATGCCAAAGTGGTAGCCGTTGAAGCCGTTCGATGTAGCACTTTCTTTCGGATACAGTACACCCTGGTTATAATGCCCCTGGTTATGATGCCACCCTGGATATAATGCCATGTTTTTGCCAGTATGGATTTCCTGCCTATATAATACCCTGGGTATAATGCCAAACTGGATATAATGCCATTTACCAATATTTTGGGAACAAAAGTCTGGTTAAAATGCCAATTACACTAGCTGCATGTAGTAAATACCTTAATTGGTTCATTGACATGACTCAAATTAATTGACCAAACTCATTAATGCTTTAAGTAGTCATGCAATCCCAGATAGGATAACACATGTGACAATACACTTCCTGGCACCTACAAGAAGTCACCTGCAGCCCCTAGATGCTGGAATTATCCAGTCATTCAAGGTTCCTTACAGGAGACATCAGCTCAATCACCTTGTTGATTACATAGGGCCTCTAACTGTCCTACCTATAATGCCACCCTGTATATAATGCCATATTTTCTCCTGGACAAACAGTGGCATTATAACCAGGGTATATTGTACTTGGTGAAAGCCAATATTGGCCACTCACACAATTACATACACATAAATCCACAAAATGTCAACACAAATTTCCCAACAAACATGTTTCCTTTTATGTGGATTTTATATATTATAAATGCTTGCCAAACTGTTTCAGCCACCCCTTGAAAGAATTGGAGGTCTGCAGTGACTCAGATCTTTCAAGTTGTTGGTCTGACTAAAGACACTAGAAACATCTTTCTACAATGACACAAAAACTGATTAAGACAACCATTCTTCTGTTCATATTACATACATGTATTGTATACACACACTATATACATACACACTTGATGGATGGACATGATGCAAATGAACACTGGAACTAGACCCAGGGCCCCGTTTCACGAAGCTCTCGCAAGCCTAAGATCTCGTAACTTTCCTCGCAGCATTCGCACCTCCTATACTGTAACATTTAAGGTAAGAATGCTACGAGAAAGGTTACGAGATCTTAGGCTTGCGAGAGCTTTGTGAAACGGGGTCCAGGGTTATCCAACTTGATCATTTGTCGGTAATACCGACGGTGGAAGTAGTCTTGTAGTCTGGCATAGGGTTCCTGTTATGAGTTGTACTACATCACTTCTAGCAACCTTCCAGCAATATCGCAACCAAGGATGCAAAAAAAGAGAAAGGGCTTCAAGCACGGCATCTATGTGGGGATTCGAACTCATTTCTTTGGACTGATAAGCAAATACCTTGACAAGAAGGCTACTACACACAGCCTCGTGAAAATAACATAGTGGCAGCCCAGGAACAATAACCTAACTTTGTGTATTGTGCAAGTAAATTAAAACTTGATTCTATCACAAAAGTCATGTATGATATTATTGATGACAGTTTTCATATCGTTTGTTTAATGCCGCACTCAGCAATATTCCAGCTATATGGCAGCAGTCTGTACTTAATCGAGTCTGGACCAGACAATCCAGGGATCAACATTGATCTACCCAACTGGGAAATGATGACATGTGTCAACCAAGTCAGCGAATCTGACCACACGATCCCGTTAGTCGCCTCTTACGACAAACATGGGTTGCTGAAGATCCATCAGTGTGAACATTGCCAGAAATTTCCAAGTACTGTCTTTCTGAAATCATACATATTGGTACATGTGCCCTCTTCTCAAAATCCTAATCTCCGTGTTTACTGACAAATCTAAAACTGCTTGTTGGACACCCAAACCAGAGACTAATGCAAAAGATGATCTCATGAAAAAAGCCACCAGGAGGCCAAACTGCCAGCACCACTTCTGGGCTTCATTGTATTGAAGCCATTTGAAACTTATCAGACATCAGAAGCACTGTTCGACATATTTATAATGGAAACATTCTGAAGAACTGACATCAGCCCTGCAATTATTGAGTGAGTGTGGCTTTACGAAAAGCTTTTGCAATATTCCAGCAATATCATGGCGGGTGACAAAGAAATGGGCTTCACACATTGTACCCATGTGGGAAATCGAACTTGGGTCTTCGGCATGATGAGCAAACGCTTTAACCACAAGGCTACCCCACCGCCCCGCCAGTGTGTAGGAACTGTGATGATCCTTCGATGTCATGTATACTCGTTGGCTCCTAAATGTGTTTCGCACATAAACAGCATGATTCCCAGATGGGTGTCAACTTGATGTCATGTTTTAGACAACGTTAATGGCATCAAGAAGCAAGACTAACCAAAGAGAATCAGATGAAACAGGCTGGATCCTGCTTCAATGCCTCACACTTTACAGTCATGTATAGTGGGACCCCACTTATCCAGCCCCTGGATACCCTGAAAACTCGGCTATGGGACAATATTTACATGTAGTGAGCGACTCTGGTTTAACGCCACCTTTAGCAATATTCCAGCAGTATCAGACAGGAGATTACATGTTTGTTCACCTAAATTCGATGAAGGGATACACTCTCTATTTTGACTTCAAAATATACTCAAATAATCTTACTCATAAAATAGAGGTGTGGTTTGTTTTGCCTCTGGAGAATATGGGTAAGGAAGTTAACTGGCTACATTCTGATAATTCATCAGGATAATTGTTTATTCAGACAAAAATGTGAGAAAACGGAAGAGTCTGGATAAGCAAGATTTCTCTGCATAGGCACAACTCCTCTGACGAGTCTCAATTTCCTGTGGCATCAATTGAGCCAATGGCACAGAATATTCAAAGTGCAGGTCTGCTGAAATACACTAGAAACGAACCTGTTTCTACAATGACACATACATGATACTGTTCTCGTGTTTATACATACACCTACTATATAGATACACTATATACATTATACACTTGATGGATGGACATGATCACGATGGAGATGACTAAACTCTTCCAGGAGCACTTCTGTTCTCAGTTCTATGACAGGCGAATTTTGAATGTCATTTTAACTGACTGACTGACTGAGTTTGGTTTTACGCCGCTTTTAGCAATATTCCAGCAACATCACGGCGGGGTACACCAGAAATGGGCTTCACACATTGTACCCATGTGGGGACTCGAACCTGGGTCTTCGGCGTGACGAGCCAACGCTTTAACCACTAGGCTACCCTACCGCCCCGAATGTCATTTTACAAAAATATAAGATAACGTGAGCTGTCCTTTTCACCCAAGTTTTGTTGGACATATTAATAACTAACAGTACTGACTTCAGCCCAGGTCATGTTGAGCCCTTGTTAGAACTGAGGTCAAACGTAGATGTAATATACATGCTGGCTCTGAAGAGGCATAAGTCTCAGACACAGATCGGTATAGTGGTCTGTAGGAGCACCCTGACAAGTCTCACACATTAATTGCATCCATCAGCAAGACTCCAAGGGCCTGCATACTTCAGCAGCCTGCATCAGCTTCTTGACAACATTCACGCTTTAGAGCATCACGAAGCATGACCTGCCAAAGAGAATTATATGAAATCTATGGGCTGGCTTCTGAATGAATGTCTTATATTTCGATGGCTTGCACAGGTGCGACTCTGCTGATGACTCTCGCACCTCGATGGCATGTGCAGGCACAACTACTCCGACTAGTCTCACACTATGATGGCACAGCTTCCGTCAAGACTCATCTCAATGATGTGCTGGCACAACTCCTCTAACAAATTTCACACTTCGATGGCATGTGCAGGCACAACTCTCTTGTCAGGTCTCACACCTCAGTGATGAACTGGTACAACTCCTCTCAAGTTTCACACTTCGATGGCATCTATTGTGTCCATGTCCTCCATCTCCAACGTCTCTGGAGTCATGGACGGTGAAATGTCTTCTCCATCAAACATGAACTTCAAATAGGACAGTTCTGTTTTCACTTTGGATGCATAAGTACTCATCAGCTTGCGCAATGCCTGGTGCTGAAACACAGATTGATCAGAAGTAGCAAGACAGTTTCTTAAACAGAGGCTACAAAAGCTGACATATCACCCAGTTTGTTTGAGGGTACAGTTACAATTGGTCTTCTGCATTTTATCCCATCTAATTACCTCTTTTGTTTATTTGTTTGTTTATTGCTGCACAGAGTAATATTCCAGCTGTATGGCAGCGGTCTGTAAACAATTGAGTCTTGACCAGATAATCCAGTGATCAACAGCATGAGCATCGATCTACACAACGGGGGCATGATCACATGTGTCGACCATGTCAGCGAGCCTGACCACCTGATCCTGTCACTTGCCTTTAACGACAAGTACGGGTTGCTGAAGACCAATTTTACCTGAATCTTCATGGGTATATTACACAAGTTTATGTGGTATATAAATGTGAATGAGCACTCAGCATATCGTACACACTGAGGATGAACACATTTAAAAGATTTACTTTGCAATTCCTCCGTGCAATGAGGTCACTCATCTACTGGATGCACAGTCTCCTTTACCAAGAATACAAAATTCACATGAGTTTGCCAGTCTGGGACTACTCAACTGACCCAGGCTCTTTTACAAGACTTTAAAAAGTTCAAACTGAGTCTGGGACTACCAAACTGGCCACCGGTCAAACTCCAACAGTGATTCTTATGGGACTCATTGACCAGAAGCATTTTGAGGGCTATATAATTTAGAACCAGTTCTCAAATATTTACTTTTGTTACAAATTGGAACTGAATAAAACTGACAGAAAACAACCATCTTTGTCTTGATCAAACAGGACAAGCTAAAATCTGAGACCCCGTGAAATTAGGTTCATCCTTGGTGTCCCAACTGGTCTTTGTACTATTTGGCATTGCAAGGCTGCTTTTCAAAGCACATTTACACATTATCCCACGGCCATGGAGTTAAAGATTACGATTTGTCATTTAGACTGGTGTGCCTGCTCTAGAGCCCTTGCGCTCCTCACCACACTACAAGGACAGGTCAGGACTGCCATTTTGGGGAGGAATTACTCCCAGTTCCAAACCAGTTTCAAATTCAGAATACCCACTGTCACTGTCCGCCAGGAAAATACCCTGTAGGCTATAATTTCCTCCTATTTTTCTACCAGTGATGCCTGTCCAGCGGGCCTGTCCAGCGGGCCAGACCAGGGGAGGCTACTCTCTCGATGTCTGTGTACCTACCTTGTTGATCTTGATGAGGATCTTGTTCTTCCTGTTGCTGCACTGGACGTAGAGGGAGATGGCGTCCCTGGTCCGAATGTCTTCCTCCAACATGTCCAACACTCCAGGGCTGTACAAGTGGCAGTCTGAAGCAGGACCATGATCTCAGTTAGTCCAATATATACACTATCATTGGTAAGATTTGGATTGTTGTTATACACCGCACTCAGCAATATTCCAGCTATACTGCAGCGGTCTGTAAATAATCTTATCTCTGCCAGACAATTTAGTGATCAACATCACGAGCATCAATCTATGCAGATGGGATATGTAAACGACCTTGACCACCTGAACCCGTTAATCGCCTCTTACAACAAGCATGGGTTGGAGAAGACCAATAGGTAAGACCTCAGCATAGCCATTTTCTCAATCAGTGCGAGAATCATGGACAGCCATTTTGTCTACCACTAAAACAGCCATATATTCAACTTTGTTTGTGCAGTGGTCAACATGTAGTTGCAAAGTTTCACAGTTATCAAGTCACCATTTTCTGATCTCAAACCTAAAAGACCACACAGACTTTCAAAGTCATAATTTTCTCCAGCCAGCAGAAGACTTTCCATTTTGCTAAGTTCAACCCTTAATCAATCAAAGTTTGTCAGCAACAACAGTTATGGTCCACCTGTTACACGTGTGAATCACCTACCGATGATATCGGCGATGTGCAGGCCGATGCTGATGGGGGGTTTCTGTGGGCAGGATGTTCCTGTCGGCCAGCATGAAGAACAGATGATCCTCCTCTACATCAATGTCCCCTGCCAGCCTCGTCTTGATGCTTTGGAATGTGTCTGCCTAAAATAGACAAGTACACCAAAAGTTTTACAAAGCCTGTATTCATGCAACCAGTTGCACTTGAAAATACCATACCTCTGTTACAACATTGTATCACTGCTATCACACATAAACACTTTCAGATTTCCAACAGAAGTCTTAACAAGTTGTGTGGATAATACTTTTCCTTGACTTTCTTCTATGTATGCACTCTCCAGGAAAACCCCACTTCTTTCCTGCATGTGATGGAGTCAACATCTTGCAAACCAGATTATTTGCAGATAGAACCGCAAAAGTCAGGTCAAGAAACAAAGTTAAATGTGACAGATAGAAATCTGCATCATACTTCCCTTAAAACTTTGTTTTGGCAGGGGAAAACAAAAAACTCACGTTCAATAGAAGACTACTAGAGAAAAATATGAAGAATGGCTCCACTCTGGATTTGTCTGGATTAAGTCAGTACTTTACCTTCCTCATGCTGTACTTGTAGATCTTGGACTTGTAGCGGATCTTGGCCGTCATGCTCGTGGTCTCGGGGGCAGGGCTGCTGAGGTGGCTGATAATCACCAGGTCCTCGTCCTCGGACGATGAGTGCACTCGTATTGTGTCCTTCATACCTTCCAATGTCCTGAACAGAAGCAAGCAGTGACTTAACAACAACATATCTCATAAACTGCCTATTCCACACATGGTATATGCTCGAAGCCCTACAATTGATTGAAGACGACATAAAATACAATGTCAATGCAGGTGATCAATGTTTGTTGTTTCGAGACACAGTATTATTCAAGTTATATGATAGCAGTATGTTAAGAATCAAGTCTGGATCAGGCAATCATGAGCATTGATCTATCCAACTGGGATTCAACGACATGCACCATGTCCATGAAGGTGACCAATGTGTGTTGTTTCGAGGCACTCAGTAATATTCCAGTAGTACCCAAAGAATCAAGTCTGGATCAGACAATCCAGTGATTTACATCATGAGCATTGATCTACACATTTGGGATTCACGCGCCAAGTCAATGAGTCTGACCCATTAGTTGTCTCTTACAACAAGCATGGCTTGCTACCCAACAACACTGATTTCAGTTTGGCTCTGAAATTTTAAAGTAAAGAGCTACCATGTTTGTACCTCAACTTTAGAGGGTTCAATGTCTCATTATTACACTTGTATACAAGTATGTGGTAGCAAGCGTGTGTGCTTGTCCAAGCTTACTGGAGAGCCTTCTTCATGTTCCTGTTCATCCTGCGAGTCCTGGTGGGTTTCTGTGTCACTGTAGAGTCGGGGGTGGGAGGTGGTGTTGGCGAACGGGATCGCACGAATGAAGACTCTGGTGTTGTGACATGAGAGCTGATAAAAAAAAAATGTAAACGTTAATGCAACAATGTTATGTGGGTAAACATGATAAGCTACTCATTAACAGGGCTATACCCTGACTCACAGACATTCAGGTCCCAGGAACCCCAATTATTTGTTTTAAGGGTCCTTGCAGGCAATACAAGGGCTGTAGGCCCTGTAACATCCAGTGATCAACAGCATGAGCATCGATCTACACAAATGGGATACGATGACATGGGTCAACGAAGTCAGTGAGCCTAACCACCTGATCCCCTGTCACCTCTTACAACAAGCATGGGTTGCAGAAGAATTCTAACCCTGATCTTCACTGGTCACTACTATTGTTATAAACCTTCAATTGGAGAAGGTGTCAGTACTCACCACTCCAAGTCATCCTTGCTCTCATCAAGTGTCACTATCGGCACTCTGTTGTTGGCTTTTACATCTGGCTGTAGGGGGTCAACTAGCAACAGAAAAACACCATCTACCATTGTGATATTTATAGACAGTAAGTAAAGCAGTTACAATAAGTAGCTAATTGCAACCCTGATGTAAAAAAACCAAAAGATTTAGGGGTCCTCGATTTTGAACGTGGTCTGAATGTCAATTTTTTTGTGCATACTTTGGGGGAAAAATTTTGTTTGTTGTTTAACGCCGCACTCAACCATATTACTGCTATATGGCAGCAGTCTGTAAATAATCGAGTCTGGACCAGACAATCCAGTGATCAACATCATGAGCATCAATCTACGCAATTGGGATGTGATGACAAGTGTCAACCAAATCAGCCAGTCTGACCACCCGATCCCGTTAGTTGCCTCTTACGACAAGCATGGGTTGCTGAAGATCAATTCTAACCCGAATCTTCACGGGTATTGGGGCAAGGAAAAGGTCTGTATGTTCAGACTAGACTACCTCGCCGCCTTCAACCAAACACTGACTATGCTGACAAACAGCAAAACAAAGAAAAGCAAGCTTTGATAAGTTCAATAAACACTGTAAATAAAGTAAATTGCAATCATTGCAATCATCAGTGGGATCAGTAACCACAGAAACCATGGCACTGGCCTTACAATGAATTCATGTCTGGTATTGCCACATAAAATCAGCCACACCTATTTCCTCTTCATCTTTGTCGATGCACAGTTGAATCCTGCCCGACTTCAAGTCCTCCAAACACTTTGTGACTCTAGTAGAGTACACAGATACTTGTTTCTTGGGAAACGGTACAGGCACAGCTGTTGGGTTGGCGGCTAATGTGCTACGGACGGACCTTGTTGACCGGGTTTTGCGGATCTTCGGAGGAGAATCAGCATCTGAGCTGTCACTGTCTGACCCGGAGATAACATTCTGTAATGAAAACAACTCCAAGTGAACAGCTGGAAAACAATGTTACCATGGTAACAGCACCACACTAATCTGGATCATGAATGACTTCATAGCATTGTAAATTTCAAACATCTTACACTAAACATGAGAAAATGATGATTTTGTTTTTTCGTTTGTTGTTTAACGCCGCACTTAGCAATATCTTAGCTATATCAGTATATGGCTGTAGTCTGCAAATAATTAAGTTTGGACCACACAATTTAGTGATCAACCATGTCAACAGCAATAGCATCAATCTAATAATGATCTATCACAGCTGCTAATCATATATGGCATTGTTATTTTCTTTCAGAACCAAATATAATCGGGACTGAGTGACTAGCAAATGCTAACATCATAGAAGCAGATTTGATAGTGGTAACAATGTTTACATGCAACTTTTGCTTATGGCTGGTGCAAAAGTTAAGGCATTTCTTTTGAGTGAGAGTGAGTTTAGCTTTACGCCGCACTCAGCAATATTCCAGCTATATGGCAGCGGGCTGTAAATAATCGAGTCTGGACCAGACAATCCAGTGGTCAACAGCATGAGCATCGACCTGCACAATTGGGAACCGATGACGTGTCAACCATTCAGCGAGTCTGACCACCCGATTGCGTTAGTCGCCTCTTACGACAAGCGCAGTCGCCTTTTGTGGCAAGCATGGATTGCTGAAGGCCTATTTGACCCCAGATCTTCACGGGTCTTTTTTGAGTACTACTGGTGCATACTTGTACATGTACATGTTCATATGTTTATGTCCATAACTGCCCTTTAGAAATCTAGGGAACTTACACATTTGAACTTTCACAAAAGTCAGCCGTCAAGAGCAAGACATGTTAGTTGTGACCATGACCTTCAATATCAACCCAACATATGAGTTGATTCAGTGTTTATAAACACTCCTCCAAAGTCAGTCAGCTTGAAGATATGTGAATTGCTTCTCAAATTGATTGTTTAACAAAAAGTAGGGGAACCTCAACTTTCAATTTGGATAGGAAGTATAAGCGTTAACAAATTTTCAAAGACAGACGTCTTATGAACGCACCAACATTTCTCTTTATAACCACCCGGTCCCCTAAATGCAATGCATGGGATGCACGTGCACAATGCAGTAGCCCCATACACAAGCATGGGGTGTCATTCTGTGACCGTGTTTAAATACCTTGGAGTCAACTTTGTATGCAGACTCTTTCAGTGTTGTCACAACCCCTAGTGTACAACCCACGAATCCGTTGGTAAATGACCAGATTGTGGTCACATGAATACCTGCAAACACCTAGTTGCGGATACTGCAGCGTGCAGTAAACTTGGACAAAGTACTGTGACTATGTGCCCCAGTCCACCCAGCTGTGAATGGGTACCTCGTAAGGATGGGAAAGCCGCAATAACTCGGAGCGCCTTGTGGCAGCAAGAGTTGTATGCTCCCTAGGGAGTTGAGATTGATAATAAGATGAGCCGTTGAGATTGACATCCAATGATCGAGGGAAAAAATACCAGCGTCTTGGGCATAAACTAGTGCGTGGATATGTGCGTTTATAAATATCCTATAATAATAATAATTCTTGATTTTGACGATTTTCAAGAAGGTCAATAAATCACTTTAGACCATGAACTTTGACAATCATCTTGCATCACACAGTTGTTGTTTGAAAATGAAAATCGTACGCATCTAAATTTCACGTCATACACCAATCATCTTTCAAGAGCGATTATTGGACAAGTGACAACTTTATCTGCATTTGAGGCCTCATGGCCCATAGTGCCAAGATACAAAAATCATACAGTGCACAAGATATATTGAAGTACATTGCAGGACTACTTCTAAATTTCTTTTGAGGAAGTGATATCTTCTTCATAAGAACAGAATTGTTGTTCACATTAATGAGACAAATTTATCTTGGGATGGATTATTATGATAATAACAATTTTATATACTGTACAAACAACTATGGTCATAAGGAAGGGCAAGTGGTGATGCACTCTCAAAACATTCCTTATTATCAAATCAACAATGACTGACTCTGTTATATCTTTTCAATCGTAAATTAACAATGAAGTTCCCAAACCTTTTTTAAGAGTATATTACAAAATTGTTATAAAGTTTATTTTACTGTAAAATTTAGTATCCAAGGATGACATTCATTTTTTTCACTGGAAAAGAGATCAGTCACTATAAACACACGAGCTTACAATAACTGTTCCTCAGTTTTTGATGTCGTTTGTTGTTTAACATTGCACTTAGCAATATTCTTGTTATGACAGTTGTCTTCAAACAATAAAGTCTGGACAAGACAATCCAGTGATTGACATCATGAGCATCAATCTATGCAACTGGGATTTTAAAGTTATTTCCATCCCTGATCAATCTATTCAATTGGGATACAATGACAAGCATCAAGTCAGTGAGCCTTACCCCATAAGTTGCCTCTTACAACCAGCATGGCTTGCTAAAGAGCAATTTAAAAAAAAGTTACAGCTCGATCTTCTTCCTAAGCATGAGAGCATGGACAACATATTATCTTTGAATATGTCTTTCAGGAGGCTATTCTGTACTAAAATGACCTTTTAACAACTGACCAAATCAGTAATGATGATATAACGTCTGATCTCCATCTTGATAACTGCAACTTGCTGTGATTCTGCTTATGGGTCACTGCTCATTATCTATGCACAATCATTTTTAGAAACAATCATATGTCTTATTATTGCTTAGAACTGAATTTCTCAGAGATTACTTATAACATTCACAAAGTAATAGAAATTTTGAAAGCTATTCAGAAAGTATGAATGTTGTGAAATTATACTGACACACTATTACTTTTCATCATGAATTCGGAGTGACAACGTATTGTTCTGATAGAGGCATCATGGTTGTACAGCAGTAGCTATCAAACCTGTGTCAACACAACTGAAAGTATGCAGTGTCAAGCTTCTGCTTTGATGCAAACCTTTTGCTACAACAATCAACATGACACATCACTTTCGATGTCTTTTAAAAAAGTTACAGATGATATGATAAGTACTATACTCTTTACTATTGACACTCTTACGACACAGACTCTCACAAAAGTTCTAAAATCTGGGTACACTTGTACACAGTCTAATTTCAAAACCCCAAACCATACTGCTTTGTTCTCTGGGTCATTTCGATGGTAAACATATCGAAAGTGACCTAATTAATTTGAATATTCAGCCACAGTGAAACCAGACAACAAGCTCGACATGTCTGCTTGTTTTAGCTTCTGAAATCTTAAGAGGTGATTGACATTTCAACATATATCACAACGGAGACACTAGAGGGCAATTTAAAGCCTTTACTTTTTGCTGTCGGTCCAAATCATCAACTGTATCGAAGTTATGGAGACATGCCATTCGTATTTCCAATGGCTCAGAATACTTTCAGCATTCACGACAGATCTATAAATTGTCTGCGTGATTCAGTTCAGACACAATAGAATCTTGGAGGCCTGAATGGTATATTCCATTTAAAATACGAAAATGTCAAACAATGTTCATACAAACTTTGGTATATAGACTACTGACCATATCTCTGCTTTCCAGAGGTAACCTGTCTCCCATATTGTTTCTTTCAAAATGACGATTAGCGCCAGTTTCTCAAAAAGTGTAACTGGAGGTTCCCTGGATACGGATTAAGAATCATCCCCCAAAGCCAAGACGTTACATAATATTTTCGGTTACACAAATGGTCAGACACGTTTTCCCTACGTGTAATAAAACATTTCCGCGTTGTACAAAAACAACGTTTGAAAGGGAATGGACAAATCGAAATTATGATTATTTGTGATCTACAAACCAATAATTATCAGTTATTGTCAGTTTTCTATTGAGCATTCTTGTCAGAAGGAAATAGTGTACACTACGATGTACGCTGTTATTTTTCAAATGTACAAAGACTGTGATAATGATCATGATCCGACTATAAGATTCTTTCTTATGACTGTGCATTGCTACATTTTAACAATTATCAAATGCTAATAAACAACAATTGATTATAAGATGCAGGTTTGAAGATTACAAGCCACAACGAAAGGGTCTTCTTTTGAAGAAGACAGTCTCACGCGGCGAGTTTGCACGTAAGTCAGTGGAGGCTCGTGCTGACCGAAAAGCTCGTGCAGTTTCACGTGCATATGTAAAATTTGCAAGAGCGCGCTGATTGGCTGGAGATTTACTGAGGGCTTTGGGATTGCGATATATCCGATGTACACACAGTCAAACGTGGTCTTGCTGCGAATGGTGAGTTATAGCAATGGTGTTTGGCAAGCATATGCATGCATTCATTTTATGCCATTACTGTTTTAGGAAGGCGGGGTATATATTGTCTATAGTTGTATGGTGTAGTGTTTTAATTATGGCAAACAGACTCTGTTCAAGTGCGTTTATACATAGTGCGAAAAAAACATCGATCTTGTAACCCATGACTGTCCTTTCAGGCATGTGAAAATATTATGTTGGGTGCATGGCAAGCCTTATTTTCCATCTAGTATGCTTTGATATATGCTACTCGACTTGTATAGGATATTTGTATTATCTGTTCAACGATACGCAAAAGTGGGTCTCCCATCTCAGTCGTATGTTAAACAGAAAAAAAAATGTCATGGCTTGACAGACTGAGTGCATTCAGCATTTATTAAGGCCTATTGCCCCATCGTACACATGCATTTATCACAGTGGATATAGAATGTCATTTTTAGAAAAAGCTAGGGCCGTTGTAACCTTAGTATTGAGTGTTGACACGTTGTCATTATATAACTGCTTGCATAACTGCTTGCTGACATGCCTATCTTTTAGATATTTACTTCATAAGCCGCTGAAGACTCGGTTCGAGTCCCCACATGGGTACAACGCGTGAATCCCATTTCCGGTGTCACCAGCCGTGATATTGCTGGAATATTGCTAAAAGCGGTGTAAAACCAAACTCACTCACTTCGTAAGCCATTATACCACTCACAGACTAACAGTTTGTAGCTTGTCATTGGGTTGTCACAACTTGCGATATTTGACAGAAATCTGACCCTACTTCAGATTAAGGGGCGGTGGGGTAGCCTAATGGTTAAAGCGGTCGCTCGTCACGCTGAAGACCCGGGTTCGATTCCCCACATGGGTACAATGAGTGAAGCCCATTTCTGGTGTCCCCCGCCGTGATATTGCTGGAACATTGCTAAAAGCCGCGTAAAACAATACTCACTCCTAGTTCAGACTATTTCTGAAACCTTGCGTGAAATTATTTTAATGTATTTGGTGTATAGAGTAACATTTTTGGTTACATAAATTGGGTATTGAAAATATATGCAGCTTTAAGTGCAGAATTGCCTACACACATTGTTAAAATGTTTTGTTGGTGGAAGACAATATATTCACTGGTTGAATATGAATATCTTTGCGACCGACGTGAAAATAATTCGTCAGCGAGTCACGTGATACCCTAGAGATCTCGCGTGCATTGGAATGCAAGTACAGACATATTGCTAAACGGGTTAATGCATCAAACTTGCACGTTTACTAAACTAAGGGGCCGTTCATAATTTATGGCTAGGGGTGATGATTTTATGGAGAAGCATGTACATTGTGAATGCCCCCAAAAAAAACAAAAAAAAACAAAACAAAACAAAAACAACAACAAACAAACCCCAAAACAAACCAAAATTATGAAAAAAACACCAAACAAAACAAACAACCTTCCATAATTGTTAATATTGTTTAAATATTGATCCCGCTTGTACATGTGTACAAAAGTGAGGCAAGTCTAGATTTCCTCAGGTTCCTGAATCTCCCAGCTCTTGGAATCCTTTTCCATTTAAATTGGTTTATTTGTTACTTTCAAAATTATATATACTACAAGAACACCCTAAAATGTTAGTCAGATATATACTGAGTCAAAAAAGAAACTTCACATTCTTTTTTCAGGGCACTATAAAAGAACAAGAGATGGTAAGATGGTTAAATTGTTATTATTTCATTGCTGAGATCTGTGTGATGTACTCGATACACTGACAGTGCCATAATCAGTTCCATTAGGCTACACCGCCGTTCCAAAACATGGGTATACAGAATGTCAAGTCACAAGAATAAAAATGCGAAATTTCTCAGTTCAATATCGTGTATTCACCACTGCCAAACACCGTCTCCTCATCGACTGCCTGATGCTTGTGAACACGTGGTTGGGGATTCTGCGCCATTGCTCTTGCAAGGCAGCGCCAAGTTCCTGCAAATTCTGAGGTTGGTTCCTAAGACCACGAAGCCTTCTCCCAAGTGCATCCCAAACGTGCTCTATTGGATTAAGGTCAGGGGACCTCGATGGTCAGTCCATGACGTTGATTCCAGCGTTTTGAAGGAAATTTCGTGTCAACATCGCGGTATGCGGCCGAGCATTATCATGCTGGAACTGTAGACCTGGGCCATGAGCCGCCATGAAAGGAACGAGTTCAGGGGTGAGCACCTGGTCGCGGTAAGCAGCAGTTGTGAGGTTTCCACGGATGACCAGAAGTCGGGAACGATTGTTCCCACAGAAAGCACCCCACACCATGCAACTTCCGCCCCCGAATCTGTCGACTTCCTGTACACAACATTGGGCATACCGTTCACGACGTCGTCTCCAGACTCTATGCCTGCCGTCCGCGAATCTGAGGGTAAACCTGGATTCATCGCTAAAGACGACTCGATTCCAGTCTGTCTGGGTCCATCGGAGGTGACGTTGGGCCCACAGCAGACGTTGACGTTGACGTGATGAAACGGCGTCAAAATTGTCCCACGATATGGACGTCGAGAATGGAGATTGGCAGCCCGCAACCGATTTCGAATGGTCTGAGGACAGTCGACCTCTAAACATCTCAGCCCTGGTTCGTGTAGCCGGCAGAAATCTGTCACGTAGGTGACGTAGGACGATTTGACGGTCTTCTGCTCGTGACGTCACACGTGGACGACCCGACCTTGGGCGATCAGAAGTGGTGCCAGTTTGTTGTAGACGACCTCGCAAGTCATACACAGTACGACGGCTGCATCCCGTTGCTCTTGCGACGTCAATAACTGATCTTCCCGCTTGCAACATGCCAACGGCACGTTCACGTTGCACATTTGACAATCGTGGCATTTCAAGTACCGTTAGAACTGTGGTTAAAAGTGTTTTTTCAATTCTTGAGGCCAATGCAAACACGTGACTATGAAGAAAACTTCGATGCGAAGATCACGTGATCGACTGCACGTGCAAAACCTGATTTGGCACTAACGTCATTTGCACGACGAATGGATGGGTTTGAGTGGGTTTTGCTAACGTTTTTCTAGAGTCGAAAGATAGGGATCCCATTTCGGATACATAGATGTATCATCAGCGAAAAATTATTCATTATTTTTCAAATTACATTTTGTGAAGTTTCTTTTTTGACTCATATATATATATATATATATATATACTTAAACGTGGTGTGGTCATTTATACTATGAGGTGAATGCAACTTTTTGTGTGCTTAATGGGTACTTTAAACGACATGTTGGAATCTGCAGTGAAGCAACTGATTCAATATTCATTGAACTTGAGTGAAATGAAACTTTGAAACAGCGAAAAACAAGGGTCTGAAACGCACCAGCACCATGTTTGATTCAAACGCCCAAACACAACAGCCTAATGCATGTGGAAGAAAAACTTCTCATGCAGCTTGTAGCGGTTCACTCCCAAAAGACAGACCACCCGTAAGACACTCAATGAGTACACTAATTAGCTGAGCCATGCTGTCCACCCCTATTTAATTAATGAGCTGACCCAGAGTCACTACAGAGTATAGTAGCATATTACTAATCCTTTTACTGAACAGAACAGAACCGAAATGTTATTCTAAAAAATCAGTGACACAGAACATAAAGCATATTGATACATATTAAAACATTGAACAAAGTCCAGTTTTGATAAATTTAACCACTTTAGAGTTAAGAAGTGAATACTCACATTTCATTAGATAAACAATTTTTTCAATAGTAGGATGTTTACAGAAACATTGGGAAAGAAATTGATTTCTGAGGGC
The DNA here is from genome assembly GCF_003918875.1 of Haliotis rubra. NCBI lineage: Eukaryota > Metazoa > Mollusca > Gastropoda > Lepetellida > Haliotidae > Haliotis > Haliotis rubra. The sequence goes on along the minus strand of NW_025767065.1, from coordinate 134,049 downwards.
ATTTAGTGCTGGACAGTATAATAAAAAGTGAAGTTCATCACAGACATATAAATTCACATTATGTTTCCATTCTTTACAATACTGGTTAAACACATTCAAATTTTTTTGCAATCCATCACTTATTTCAGCTAATATGACAGTATCGTCAGGCTGTCAGCGTAAAGTAATATCAACAATTTCATAAAGATACCAAGCTGGCCCTCAAGCTTATTTACATGTTTGAGGCCAGTTAAACTATGTTCATAAAGAAAACACTCAACATCATACAAGTAGAAATAACTGGAGAATAGGACGTTTTTATAACAGTTGTTGAATTAGTTTTTGCAAATAACTGGAGAACAGGATATTTTTTATTACTTAAGATTATTTGAAGATGAAAGTGAAATAGTATTTATAAAATTCAGTATAAACAAAGTATATAACTGGAGAACATGTTTTATAATAGCTATTTTTCACATGACTTTTCCCGATCACCCATCTAGATGGCTTCCTGTATGTCAAGAACAAGGTGAAAGGAGAACATGATGATGTTCAAGTGACTTTCTAATAAGTGTTATCTGTTCACTGACAAACATGTGATGTAAACTAATATGGTGCTTGGTCTCACATGTTTGATAGGTACATGTGTATAAATTATTGTTTTGGATAATATTACAAGTAAATGTGATCTGGCGAATATGTCGATGTGCATATATGTTGATGCAATATGTCTTAATTTAAAAATCATAATTCATTACATGAATTGCTAAAACTATAGTTAATACCTAATGTTGTCTTTTTTATCTGGGCACATACCATTATTATCAAGGGTACAGCTTAAGCCTTATGCAACCAACCATAAAATGTGTTTTAAGTGGTCTGTCTTTGGGAGGTCTGTCTTATGGGAAGATACCCTTGTAGCAACTGGACACTGGCAGTTGTGAATCGGTTCCGAAGGGCTTGGAGCACAACATATCGGTCATTTGCCCTTGATGTTTTTCTGGGTCTTCCAGAGCGAGGTCTGTCCTGTACTCTACCAGTGGCCTGGAATCCGTCCCTCAGTTTGTGAATGACAGAGGGAGACACCTGAAGACGGCGAGCAACACTTCTTGTGGATTCGACCGCCTCCGTGGTGTAGTGGTTAGAGCGTCCGCCCGGAGAGCGGAAGGTTGCGGGTTCGATCCCCGACTGCGTCATACCAAAAGACGTTAAAATATGGTACTTGTTGGTCCCTGCCCTCCGCTCGGCATTAATGGGTACAACAAGGACTGGTCGGCTCGGAGTCAGTATAATGTGTCTGAATGGGGTATTCATGCTTCACTGCGGCGTGGTATCTCAGTGGACTAGCACTATAAAACCAGCTTAAGTCTGGGCTACACAAGCAGCCGCACATACACATACACATGCATGCACGTCGTCATATGAGCGAAATATTCTCAAGCACGACGTAAAACCCAATTTCACCTCACCTCACTTTAACACGAAAAAATTCGGATCGGCTGAAAAGTAGGTCATTGTCTGAATAGGTTAATGACTCGTGTTTCAGTTTGCAATGATCAGCATCATGAACATCGATCAACTGTGGGACACGATGACACGTGTCAACCAAGTCGGCGAGCCTGACCACCCGCTCCCGTTGGTCGCCGCTTGCTACACGAATGGGTTGCTGAAGACAATTCTATTCGGGATATCCACAGGTGGTCAGGAAGTGAACGCTTAAATAAAAACAGATTGGTACGGATTTTAAGAGGTCATGCTACAGAGCGTTGGGTATGCCCATCTCGAGCTACACGGGGATTTTGTCAGTTACTAACCACTGCATTTTGCCGACTTGTCATCTCTAATCTACACGTTATGAATTGTATCCTGCGTGTGTTCTGTAATCTTAATTTCAAGCTTCATCAAACTGTTTCAGTGTGCCTCCTGTCTCCACAATTCCATGTATGAAACTGTCATATCTCCCCCAAAACGACCAGGTTCAAGAGCTTGCTTTTGGCGAAGTTTCGACTGGTCTCCAGCGTCGTCTCTATCCTCGAAATGAACGTTTGGAAAAGGACAGCTGCTATCCGTATTTCACTTTGAAGTGCTGGGACATTTTCGTAAGGCAAGTTGAAATGGGTATACTGGATCATGTGGACACGTGAAGATCCTGGTTAGAATTGATCTTCAGTAACTCATGCTTGTAAGAGGCGACTAACGGGATTGGGTGATCAGGCTCGCCGACTTGCTTGACACGTGTCATCGTATCCCAGTTGCGTAGATCGATGCTCATGCTGTGGTTACTGGTCCAGACTCGATTATTTACAGGCCGCCGCCGCCATATAGCTGGAACATTGCGGAGTGCGGCGTAAAACTACTCACTCGCTCACTTCATGAAGATTGGGTCATTGTCAGATTCAGATTAGCAAATGTACAAACCATTAATTGGCATCTGTTGCAATGATATTCATCATGACACATATTGATGGACTTTATGGCATAAGTCGGTGATGCATATATTAATAGAATCAGTTTGTGGAAAGTATGTATGCGTGTACATCATGGGGGCGGTGGGTAGCCTATTGGTTACAGCGTTCGCCGGCCAAGCAGAAGACCCGGTTCATTCCCCACATGGGTACAATGTGTGAAGCCCATTTCTGATGTCCCCGCCGTGATATTGCTGGAATATTGCTAAAAGCGGCGTAAAACTAAACTAACTCACGCAAATGTAAATTATGATCAAGCTGATTGTTGTCAAATGTACTGTTTCCACTGCATTTCTTGGTTAGATCATTCATTTAATTGCCTGGTTTTTGCAGATTTCCACTCCAGGGCAATATGCTTTGCTTCATTCTGAGGCTTTGGAAAGCATCACTTTGGCATTGGCAGAAAACAGCTGTGGGGCCCCAATCCACACACTAGTGGATGTGAAGTCAAAGTCGAGCAGAAGAACCGTAGGCTTTGCATTGACTGTCTCTTGAAAGGAACAAATGGTATGTTGGTAAACAAGTCTCCACAGTTGATCATTAACAGGTTGAACTCCAGGTACACTAGAAAGGCTATGACGGTATGATTTGCCTAGTGTCCAGTTGAAATATGACCCCCAACTTTAGACCTGTTTGAAAGAATTCTCGATCAGCAAGATCTTGCATAACCACCCAATCCCCAATTGATTTATATTTCAAGAATATGGGCTGTTCTGCCTCAAACTTGACAGGTTGATGAGTTAAGGATAATACATTTAGTAAAGATCACGATAACACAAATATCAGCAGTACCTCAAGTAAGTCACTCTATGATGAAAATTACCGTTTGATAACGTACGTATGAAACTACCCTTGGTGCAATTTCTGAGAGAAACTTGAGGCAAACCTTAGAAATTTGAGTTTTTAAGAATAGTCGTAATAGTTAGCTAATTATTCTATGGTTAGATCATATATTTGTTATTCCTGCAAGGATTATAGGATCCTTACAGTCAACTGACAACCATGAGACCATTGGAAAGGATATGTAACGTTGTTTGTCACCGGAAGTACTAAACAACGTAAGGTCTCGCGATGTGCCGTGACCTACTTACGGGCCGTATTTTCACTGGTCCTCGGGTGTTGGCAGCTATACCCACTTTTAGCAGTACAAACATGTTTACTATGTTTTAAAGTTTCTGTTGGTTGTATTCAGTTCCAATTAGGCAACATTGACTCATTTAAAAGTAGTTTAAAATTGTCCTTCGAAAACACCACTCGCTAATGAGCCATCGTTTGATTGTTTACTTGTCAGCACTCAGTCTTGGACTGGTATGAAAGTTAAGACTGACATGAACAGGTTATGAAATCCACACGTGTGAAATATGTGCATGTTTTGGTGTAAGTTCATAGATAATTAACATTCATACCTGGTTATTTATTTATTTGAAGAGTATATATATTGAGTTTCTGTGATGAAAATTGGAATTACCGTTTGATATGCATGAAACTATCCCAGATCCCAGATTTTACCCGCTATAACATAATGGCGCGCATTGCCTGACCATCAGAAGTGACTCGAATGCACATTATACCTTGGCAGAACCGCATTTTCAAGGGCTTTCCGATACACTAAAAGTATAAATATTAACACTACAGGTATTGCTGTTATGGTTAGATTCCAAACTATTGTACTTTTTTAAGTTCTGTCAAGCATATTCATTCCTGTATTGCTCAAATATCTAATGTTGCACAACATATTTCATATTTCCAGAATCCCACATAAATGATCTTACACATGCACTAAAGATGTAAATATATAGTCGGTGTACAGATTCCTCTAAATTCCGCCAATCTATATCACGTCCCATATATTTTGCAGTTCGCACATTAATACTTATATAGCTCTACCACTGAATGTGTAACATGTGCGTATTAAACATTGTCTAAAACACGCCTTAAATGGCTTTCACACGCGCTATAGAAATGTATTTTCTGAGGTGATGTGTAAGAGTAGTAGCCGTTATATCATGACTGCACGATGTTGGCGAAAGATTGCTTTATCACAGAAGAATTGAACTTCAGTAAATTTACACAAAACATCACGGAGTTTCAATCTGGACTGGTTACCAGGGGGCAGCACAATATTCACGTTTGCATATTTGGAGAGAGCGTTTCCTCAGGTTTCCATCAATGTATAACATGCATAGATATGACAAAGTAGAAGGCTTCCAAAATGCAATGGCGCAGACGGCTTCCACCGGAGGCTGGGTGGAACAAATTTCTTCCACCGGGACCTACGTGGAAGAAAAACACACAGCTATAAATCACAGAAACCTTAATCGCTCGGCTATAAAGTTACATAAAAACAAACGGAAACATTCTCCGTGTAGCTCTAGGACACAGCTATCCAACGACACGCGGCATGCGCGTGCAAGACGATTTATGCAGCTCCCAAGGGAGCCGTGCTGAAATAGGGGATACAAACTGTGGGTGCCCATGTTCCGTCAGTGTTACGGCAGATATAATTTCAATATCCGTTATCCGAAAGCCGTTGAAGATGCGGTTCTGGCAAGGTATAATGTGCATTCGAGTCACACCTGATAGTCGGGCTATACGCGCCATTACATTCTGCTGATACCGGATCAAATCTATGATCTGGCGTGCATGGTCCGTCGGCCCGTCGGCGTTATGACAGCTATAATTTATCACAAAAGCCGCCTCTATTGTCACTTAATTAGCTGTATATCACACTCTATATATCACATCTACGTATCATCATTGTTTTATAACGTCTGTTTGATCTGTCCTCATGGATTGGTTGTATATACATGCACATCTCTAGCTTCCTGTAAATCTAATTATCACTTCATTAGCTGTATATCACTCTGCTGTGTTCACTGTTTAGTCTGAGGCGTGGCAGGTAATTGCCGGAGATGTACCACTAATCAGCAAATTTATTTTCGTCACCTGTTTTGCTCACGTTTTGTTAATATCACTTTGCCTGGGGCCACCTCCTTTTGATAAGCAGCTTTGTGATTTTATAATCTTATCGCCCGACTGATTTCAACCTTGTGCATAGAATGCTTGGTTTTCTTTGGCATGGGCAATTCACACCTTTTGGCATGTCCTTGCCCCTCCAAATGGACGTCATGCATAGAATGGAGATGGGCAATTCACAATTTCCTCCTCGCCCTTAAAAACATCCGACTTGGTCAAATGACAGTGAGCTTCATCTAAATCATTCCATCGGCTATCTGGCTGGGACGTGGTAATATAAGTGAATGCTCACGAGTGTCTTAGTGGACGATTACCAGTCGGCGTTGACGATCCCTATTGGCCAGTCAACTTTACTTTTATTACCTTTTGCTTGTTTTTAATAAGTCATCTACGCTGCTCAATATATCAAACTGATACATAGCATAAATACGGTATAATATAATAAAATATCCAAGTACAAAACTGTGACATCCAGGCCCTTTTCTGTAGCGCCCAGAAACATAGAACAGTGAATTTGTGCCAATATGCCTTCCACAAAAGTATCAGTGATTTAAGTGCAAAACATACTACAAAGGCGATGCGCATTTAAAGAAATGTTATCCTAACAGTTCTATTGCTGCTATAAACGCCATACATGCCCAAAATCGCCACCAGAGCGAGTCTTATACCGCTACTCAGCTTGTATCCATGTCGGCTCTAATGACATTTTGTGGCACATACACCATCAACAAAACCCAAATCCCTGAGTACATCAGGGTACTAAAATACTTTGGTCATACAATACAAGGAGAGGACGCACCTTTCGCCTCGCCTTCAAATAATAATCCAATGCCGAGTACCAGTACTGGTTTAACTGGGTCGACCAGAAGTGGTACTCGGTATAATTACCAACACAACTCAGTCAGGGCTAATCTAACACTGGCTTATATGATAGGTTCCCTGAAAGTGAACCCACACTTTCAGGGTTTAAGGAATATTTAACAAATATTCTTAAAAGCAGGGCTGGTGAAACATGTCGCCGCCTTTCTATAATATCCAAAAACATGCATTCCCAAATAGTAATATGGCTTGTATCAATTTTGATATATTTGTTGGTAGCACGTAGATGAAAATACATCATTTTAAGTTGGTACTTTGTTTCAAAAACGGTTTCTTCAGCCAGAGGTAAGGGGGTACACAGGTTTATCCTGTCTCGCTGACATGTAATTTGGGATAATGCTTTCTCACAAGACATCCACGAGCTTCCTGGTCAGCATAACCTTGTGCAAAGAGGAGTACAACATGTTCAGGGATTACCGTGGTGACATGCCTCAAGACGTCAGCCGGAGTGGAAAACATGTCCCTCGAGTTGGCCCGCTTGCAGAGGATAAGAGGTTTCCTTAAAACCAACGAGGGAAACAAACGTAGGACATATTGAGCCACGGATGTTCGAAAAGCTTTGGAGACTGAAGTGGCAAGGCAGCATCCCAATGAGGCTGCAAAACGTAAGATGGCCAGTGACTATCTTGCACATGGCCGAAGAACAGTACGTAAATACTATGCTAAAAAAACACCCTTACAGGCTGCTAGTGAGTGAGTGCATTTGTAGAGGGTGTCATCAAGCAAGCAGCTAGTACATCAAACGTTGAGGGACCTGTCTCTGCGTCAATTCCAACAGATTCCTCCAACCCCAGCCCCCCCAACCCCCTGAAGGTAGGGAGAAGGGAAAGGCAAAAGTAAAGGCAAAGGAAAACTCATCAAGCCCAAAAGGTAAGAAATTAGGTGGATAGTGGAAGGTAGGGGAAAAGGTAAAAGTAACAGGGAAACATGATCAAACCATGATCAACTATAGGATAGAAGTAATAGGATATAACCTGTAATTCCATAACCTATATTACTGTCGGAAATAGAAAAAAAAAAAAACCTGTTTTTGGGACAGCTATCCAACGACACGCGGCATGCGCGTGCAAGGCGGACTATGCAGCTCCCAAGGAGCCGTGCTGAAATAGGGGATACAAACTGTGGGTGTCCATGTTCCGTCAGTGTTACGGCAGATATAATTTCAATATCAAGATTTATCCGAAAGCCGTTGAAGATGCGGTTCTGGCAAGGTATAATGTGCATTCGAGTCACACACCTGATAGTCGGGCTATACGCGCCATTACATTCTGCTGATACCGGATCAAATCTATGATCTGGCGTGCATGGTCCGTCGGCCCGTCGGCGTTATGCGACAAACTATAATTTATCACGAAAGCCGCCTCTATTGTCACTTAATTAGCTGTATATCACACTCTATATATCACATCTACGTATCATCATTGTTTTATAACGTCTGTTTGATCTGTCCTCATGGATTGGTTGTATGTACATGCACATCTCTAGCTTCCTGTAAATCTAATTATCACTTCATTAGCTGTATATCACTCTGCTGTGTTCACTGTTTAGTCTGAGGCGTGGCAGGTAATTGCCGGAGATGTACCACTAATCCAGCAAATTTATTTTCGTCACCTGTTTTGCTCCACGTTTTGTTAATATCACTTTGCCTGGGCCACCTCCTTTTGATAAGCAGCTTTGTGATTTTATAATCTTATCGCCCGACTGATTTCAACCTTGTGCATAGAATGCTTGGTTTTCTTTGGCATGGGCAATTCACACCTTTTGGCATGTCCTTGCCCCTCCAAATGGACGTCATGCATAGAATGGAGATGGGCAATTCACAATTTCCTCCTCGCCCTTAAAAACATCCGACTTGGTCAAATGACAGTGAGCTTCATCTAAATCATTCCATCGGCTATCTGGCTGGGACGTGGTAATATAAGTGAATGCTCACAATATCATCACAGACCGAGTGTCTTAGTGGACGATTACCAGTCGGCGTTGACGATCCCTATTGGCCAGTCAACTTTACTTTTATTACCTTTTGCTTGTTTTTAATAAGTCATCTACGCTGCTCAATATATCAAACTGATACATAGCATAAATACGGTATAATATAATAAAATATCCAAGTACAAAACTGTGACATCCAGGCCCTTTTCTGTAGCGCCCAGAAACATAGAACAGTGAATTTGTGCCAATATGCCTTCCACAAAGTATCAGTGATTTAAGTGCAAAACATACTACAAAGGCGATGCGCATTTAAAGAAATGTTATCCTAACAGTTCTATTGCTGCTATAAACGCCATACATGCCCAAAATCGCCACCAGAGCGAGTCTTATACCGCTACTCAGCTTGTATCCATGTCGGCTCTAATGACATTTTGTAGCACATACACCATCAACAAACCCAAATCCCTGAAGTACATCAGGGTACTAAAATACTTTGGTCATACAATACAAGGAGAGGACGCACCTTTCGCCTCGCCTTCAAATAATAATCAAATGCCGAGTACCAGTACTGGTTTAACTGGGTCGACCAGAAGTGGTACTCGGTATAATTACCAACACAACTCAGTCAGGGCTAATCTAACACTGGCTTATATGATAGGTTCCCTGAAAGTGAACCCACACTTTCAGGGTTTAAGGAATATTTAACAAATATTCTTAAAAGCAGGGCTGGTGAAACATGTCGCCGCCTTTCTATAATATCCAAAAACATGCATTCCCAAATAGTAATATGGCTTGTATCAATTTTGATATATTTGAGCACGTAGATGAAATACATCATTTTAAGTTGGTACTTTCGCAAAACGGGGTTTCTGCAGGTAGGATTTGTCTGCTGACATGTAATTTGTAATGCTTTCTCACAAGACATCCACGAGCTTCCTGGTCAGCATAACCTTGTGCAAAGAGGAGTACAACATGTTCAGGGATTACCGTGGTGACATGCCTCAAGACGTCAGCCGGAGTGGAAAACATGTCCCTCGAGTTGGCCCGCTTGCAGAGGATAAGAGGTTTCCTTAAAACCAACGAGGGAAACAAACGTAGGACATATTGAGCCACGGATGTTCGAAAAGCTTTGGAGACTGAAGTGGCAAGGCAGCATCCCAATGAGGCTGCAAAACGTAAGATGGCCAGTGACTATCTTGCACATGGCCGAAGAACAGTACGTAAATACTATGCTAAAAAAACACCCTTACAGGCTGCTAGTGAGTGAGTGCATTTGTAGAGGGTGTCATCAAGCAAGCAGCTAGTACATCAAACGTTGAGGGAACCTGTCTCTGCGTCAATTCCAACAGATTCCTCCACCCAACCCCTGCCCCAACCCCTGAAGGTAGGGGGAAAGGGAAAGGCAAAAGTAAAGGCAAAGGAAAACTCATCAAGCCCAAAAGGTGAGAAATTAGGTGGATAGTGGAAGGTAGGGGAAGGGAAGTAAAAGTAACAGGGAAAAATGATCAAACCATGATCAACTATAGGATAGAAGTAATAGGATATAACCTGTAATTCCATAACCTATAGTACTGTCGGAAATAGAAAAAACCCTGTTTTTAGGCTGTTACTCTGTATCCCTAAAATTGACACAATTGCAAATAGCATATGTCGAAATAACCCACTTCGGCCTAACTGGGCGTTCAGTGGGATGCGTAATACGATATCCAGAGAAGCATGTTTACTCGTAAAATCGGGCAAAACTTAGAAAAAATACGAATAGCTGCTGAAAACAATAGATCAGGCTCTAGATGGCAATTAGGTCGCTCAGCCAGGTATGACGACGGACCGTCGACTCACCTGGCATGAAATGCACGTGCTGCCTACAGGCACAAGGGGTCATCTCAAAGATATTGTGTGCTTTTTCATGTGTGTTGACTGTCTCATCTACTGATTAACATCTTACGTGTCTTTCTTTCACAAGGTTTATGTTGAGATATGTAAGAGTGTGATACCCGAAAACCATAGAAACGCATAGTAGTATATAGGTGGCATGACCACCCGAAGATCGACAGTACTGGATATTATTTGTAAATTGTTATGACGTGCCGTGTACCTCCCCAGTATAATTGCCCTAAAGGATTATCTTATCTTAGCTGATATCTCTATCCCCAAGCCCGACCCCAGGTTTTGCTTTTGAGGCGACACCCCCACCCCCAATCTGTTTCTTTTATAGTGACAGTGAGACTGCATGGTAGCTACATCCTTAATAGTTTCGGCATATAAGTTATTAGTTTTACGTCAGCTATCGTTTATAATGAATCTACGTCTAATTTCAAATTGGGCATTTAAAAAGTGTCCTTTGTAATACAATATCGTCGCACACTAATTTGCATAAAGCCATGGTCTGTTCCAAATACGTCTTTTTGGACTTAGAAAAAACCCGCATTGCTCATTTCTGCACTAATTTCCCCTCAGTAAAGTCTTTTTTCTCCGTTTCCTATCTCTCTACCACTGAGACTGTAGTTAGGCTGAACTTAGTTTAACAGATATTTCACACTTTCACATATCAACTACATAAATGGTAGAGATAAATGAGAAAATAGTTTTTTTTCTATTTCCGACAGTACTATGTCAGTTTTGACCCATTAGGTTTATACAACAGTAGTAAAGGGGTTCGCTGTTCGAACTTGCTGTTGTGGGAATGGTGCAGGAAAATGAAAATGGCACTCTTAAAAGAGCAACCTCCATGCACGTGGTGAGTGCTGGTTAATACGAATAGCTCTTAAATGTTTCTTTGGGGTGGTTCCGACGAGCTATAAATCACCATTGTGCAACTTATTTGATATGTAGACGTACGTGTATTTCGTAATATTGATCATTCATTTATACGATTATTTACATATATATATATATATATATGAGTCAAAAAAGAAACTTCACAAAATGTAATTTGAAAAATAATGAATAATTTTTCGCTGATGATACATATATGTATCCGAAATGGGATCCCTATCTTTCGACTCTAGAAAAACGTTAGCAAAACCCACTCGAACCCATCAATTCGTCGTGCAAATGACGTTAGTGCCAAATCAGGTTTTGCACGTGCAGTCGATCACGTGATCTTCGCATCGAAGTTTTCTTCATATGCACGTGTTTGCATTGGCCTCAAGAATTGAAAAAAACACTTTTAACCACAGTTCTAACGGTACTTGAAATGCCACGATTATCAAATGTGCAACGTGAACGTGCCGTTGGCATGTTGCAAGCGGGACGATCAGTTATTGTCGTCGCAAGAGCAATGGGATGCAGCCGTCGTACTGTGTATGACTTGCGAGGTCGTCTACAACAAACTGGCACCACTTCTGATCGCCCAAGGTCGGGTCGTCCACGTGTGACGTCACGAGCAGAAGACCGTCAAATCGTCCTACGTCACCTACGTGACAGATTTCTGCCGGCTACACGAACCAGGGCTGAGATGTTTAGAGGTCGACTGTCCTCACAGACCATTCGAAATCGGTTGCGGGCTGCCAATCTCCATTCTCGACGTCCATATCGTGGGACAGTTTTGACGCAGTTTCATCAACGTCAACGTCTGCTGTGGGCCCAACGTCACCTCCGATGGACCCAGACAGACTGGAATCGAGTCGTCTTTAGCGATGAATCCAGGTTTACCCTCAGATTCGCGGACGGCAGGCATAGTCTGGAGGCGACGTCGTGAACGGTATGCCCAATGTTGTGTAAAGGAAGTAGACAGATTCGGGGGCGGTAGTTGCATGGTGTGGGGTGCTTTCTGTGGGAACAACCGTTCCCGACTTCTGGTCATCCGTGGAAACCTCACAGCTGCTACTTACCGCGACCAGGTGCTCACCCCTGAACTTCTACAGTTCCAGCATAATGCTCGGCCGCATACCGCGATGTTGACACGAAATTTCCTTCAAAACGCTGGAATCAACGTCATGGACTGGCCATCGAGGTCCCCTGACCTTAATCCAATAGAACACGTTTTGGGCAGCGGATGTTCACTTCGGCTATAATTTATGTCCATGGTCCTATTTTCAATATGTCTAATGCAGTCGAAAGCCCTCGAAAGTACGCTCCTAACGACGTATAACGCGGACATGTGAGAAGTTCTGCTGAGAAGTTACACACGTCGGTTTATACCGCCGCTTCTTGTGTCGGCGGCCTTTCAAATGCGCCCTTGTTCAGGCTTTGCCTTATCGCGTCTTTGTTTGCTTCTAAATACGTTACACCTATCTGCAACATACCTGTATTGGTATCATTAGAAAGCTCTTTTGACGTCGGTGACGGTGGTGAACGCAGATTTGATCTATCCTGAAAATTAAAATATATATTGCACAATTTGTTTGTAAAATCGTCATTTTTTGCTATACTTCTGCAGAAAATCCTATATAACTTCTGTAAATAATGAAATTGCTTAACTCACCTTAATGTGAAATCAGCTGAGATATTTTTTGTAATCCAAGGTGCACAAAACAGTATCCATTATAAAATTTTATTCAAGGAAAACACAAACTTCCAAAATGTATCATTTTCATCATGAATTTCTTAATATCTGTTCATACTGTTTCTGGGTACAATGTGTGAAGCCCATTTCTGGTGTTCCCCGCCGTGATGTTGCTGGAATATTGCTAAAAGCGGCGTAAAACCAAAGTCAGTCAGTCATACTGTTTCATTATTTATTTTTTTTAGGCATGATTTCAAACATATTTCAATGCAAAATATCATTTGAAATAATATGATAAAATAAATAAATAGTTGTGTGCAACAGTATGATAAAATCCTTTCTAAATTTCTATTTTGTTAAAGTGTGCAAAATCGCTTTCATTGAACAGGGATCATTTTACGCATTTTGTCCTTATTTAAAGTACAACATTTGGTATTCACCGGGAGATAAATAAAGCTCATGACGTCACTTCCGCTACCTTATATGGCAACAATGAGATGCAGACGACCTAGTTCAGATCGAGTGGGAAGGGTCATATACGACATGTAAATATTATAGCATGTATTTCATGGATGGGGTTCAGACAGATTCCAAAAGATTCCAGAGTTTAATGTTAATATTTCTGCTGGTTAATACTTACGAAGATTTGATACACCCTGCTGGTTTCTAAAAAGTAAACAAGCGACTGACGTCTGGCTGTCGATTTACATATGCAAATCACCGCTAGGAGGCGTGTCTCGCGCAGAAAACTCTAAATACCGTTTGCCGCGATACCATGAATGCCGCGATACGAGGTCCGAGCATACACTGACACATGTTCGTATGTAGGCGTCCCCATTGAAATGGATATACTGGATCATATGGACCCGAAAAGATCCGGGTTAGAATTGATCTTCAGCAACTCATGCTTGTAAGAGGCGACTAACGGGATCGGGTGGTCAGGCTTGCTGACTTGCTTGGCACGGGTCATCGTATCCCAATTGCGTGGATCGATGCTCATGCTGTTGATCACTGGATTGTCCGGTCCAGACTCGATTATACAGACCGCCGCCATATAGCTGGAATATTGCTGAGTAAACCTATTCGTTTCGTACTGACAATTTTTTGCATTTTAACTCCGATATTTATCGATAATCGATTGATATTTAGTAAGATTATCTATATCTGTGATCTATATCGATAGCCAGCCCTATCCTTAAGCAACGCATTTCGCTGTTGTAAGAATGACGCCGGTCATCACGGTGAGTCAGATCATATTTTCAGTGGGTGACTATTCGTATCGTCACATCCGTGGACAATGTTTGTATATACACTGACACATGTTCGTATGTAGGCGTGGGGAGGTTGTAGGAATGGCTGAATTGAGGTCAGTTGGCACATGTGTCATGGGTCATGTAAATATTCGAAAGTGTCCTCTCATGTATCAACATTTTCTCGTGTTTTCATAATATACTGTTGGAACAAATTAACTGCACTATTTGATATTATGTGATGTTATGCTATTTTTTAATGCGAAAAGAATGATTTGTGGTGTTTTCGTGAAAGGAGCCCTGTCTTGCATTCATGCCGATATTGCGGACTGTGTGCCAAGATTATACAGTCGATACGTTATGGTGATCTGCAGTTGAAATGAACATTCATTCCGTGAAGATTGGGTCATTGTCAGATTCAGATTAGCAAATCTACAAATCTGACATCATTAATTAGCATTTGTTGCAAGGATATTCATCATGACACATATTGATGGACTTTATGGTATAAGTCTGTGATTTATTTAATAGAATCAGTTTGTGCAAAGTATGTATGCGTGTACATCATGGGGGCGGTGGGGTAGCCTAGTGGTCACAGCGTTCGCCGCCAAGCAGAAGACCGGATTCATTCCCCACATGGGTACTATGTGTGAAGCCTATTTCTGGTGTCCCCCGCCGTGATATGGCTGGAATATTGCTAAAAGGTGCGTAAAACTAAACTAACTCGCGCAGTGTAAATTATTATCACGCTGATTGTTGTCAAATGTACTGTTTCCACTGCATTTCTTGGTTAGATCATTCATTTAATTGCCTGGTTTTTGCAGATTTCCACTCCAGGGCAATATGCTTTGCTGCATTCTGAGGCTTTGGAAAGCATTACTTTGGCATTGGCAGAAAGCAGCTTGTGGGGCCCCAATCCACACACTAGTGGATGTGAAATCTAGACAAGTCAAGCAGAAGAACCGTAGGCTTGGCATTGACTGTCTCTTGAAAGGAACAGATGGTATGTTGGTAAACATGTCTCCACAGTTGATCATTACAGGTGGAACTCCGGGTACACTAGAAAGGCTATGATGGTATGATTTGCCTAGTGTCCAGTTGAAATATGACCCCCAACTTTAGACCTGTTTGAAAGAATTCTCAAAATCAGCAAGATCTTGAATAACCACCCAATCCCCAATTGATTTATATTTCAAGAATAATGGCTGTTCTGCCTCAAACTTGACCGATTGGTGAGTTAAGGATAATACATTTAGTAAAGATCACGATAACACAAATATCAGCAGTACCTCAAGTAAGTCACTCTATGATGAAAATTACCGTTTGATAACGTACGTATGAAACTACCCTTTCGCCATTTCTGAGAGAAACTTGAGGCAAACCTTAGAAATTTGAGTTTTTAAGAATAGTCGTAATAGTTAGCTAATTTTGCTACGGTTAGATCGTATATTTGTTATTCCTGCAAGGATTATAGGATCCTTACTGTCAACTAACAACCATGAAGACCATTGGAAAGGATATGTAACGTTGGTTGTCACCGGAAGTACTAAACAACGTAAGGTCTCGCGATGTGCCATGACCTACTTACGGGCCGTATTTTCACTGGTCCTCTGTGTTGGCAGCTGTACCCACTTTTAGCAGTACAAACATGTTTACTAAGTTTTAAAGTTTCTGTTGGTTGTATTTAGTTCCAATTAGGCACCATTGAATCATTTAAAAGTAGTTTAAAATTGTCGTGTCGCAAACACCACTCGCTAATGAGCCATCGTTTGATTGTTTACTTGTCAGCACTGTCTTGGACTGGTATGAAATTCAAAGGCTGACATGAACAGGTTATGAAATCAATACAAGTGTGAAATATATGCACCTTGATGATGGCAGATTCAAAATGGTCATGACCAATACTTTGAACTTGCACCGAAACATGACATTCACTGACATAGATAATTAACATTCATACCTGATGTTCATCATTTGAAGAGTGTATGGAGTTTCTCTGTGATGAAAATTGGAATTACCGTTTGATATACATGAAACTATCCTAACGGCATTTATTTCTGAGAGAAACAAACCATCGCTATTTTTCTATTTACCATGATATCGAATTAATTTCCATTTCAGCAATGTATGAGAAGTGAGTGGTTTCATAGCAACCAAAGTGGTAACAATTTTAAATGAGTTTTAATTATTCTGTGACAAAAACCAACTGACAGGAGTTACAATCCAGGCAAAGGAAGTGTATCGTACAGCGAAAGTGTATGTTGTAGAACTAAGACACGTCATGATGCAACTTGTTACTGTTTTCAGCAGTTATACGTATTTCTTGGCGAACAGTTTCTAGGCGTCTGACTTTGAGTGCTGGCGATTAGGTGCCTGACTCTGAGGGTGCGGGTTCGAATCCCGGATGGGACTCAACCCCAAAAGTACTAGAATCTGTAATTTACTAAGAAAGTGTAATCCATAAATATAACATATGCTAACTTTGACCACTTTCTAAAATGGCATTGTGTATTTCAGACATTGCTAAACAGAAAAAACGCATCAAAATCGCACGTTTATTTAACTAAGGGACCGTTCATAATTTATGGCTAGGAGGGTGATGGTTTTTATGGAGAAGCATAACCCAATCCCTAAAATGTGTGGACAAAGATACCCCCCTGCATGTCATGTACAAAATCAATGGGGGATAAGAGGTCTGCCCGTAATCCCCGCTTGAAATGTCCAAGTGTAAGCTGGTGATGTACCCCCGAGGTAATGCGAGATGGAGAGCTAAACGTCTGCTTCAGTCTCGTTCCTCGCAGTCTCGTTCGTCGATACAAGGCCAATAGAAATACCACTTGGCACTTATGGTGACGTTTTGCCCCAAACAATCGGGTTCGAGTCCATCCCCGTAGTGACCGGCGCCCGCTTTGCCATTGTTCTCGAATATGTCATGCTTCTTGCAAATTTCGTGCAATTCAAACATCGGACAACTGCAAGGTTGCATTTTACATTTTCTCCGGTACAAATCCAAAACATCTCACACAAGATTACCAATAAAACACTTGTCACAACGTTTTCCTCTGTATATATATCACGTTTCTGTCATTTCATATTGGGCAAATGCTCGAAAATATCTGAGTGAATAATGGAATCTGGACCAGACAATCAAGTAATCGACAGCATGAGCATCGATCTTCGCTCTTGGGAACCGATGAGTGGCGGCCTAGTCGACGACCCTGACTACCCGTGCAACAAGTATGGGTTACTGAAGATCAATTCTAACCCGGATCTTCACGGGTCCGAAACTATCGAAGGTGATGTGCACCAGAATGAGGCAGATGTCTACTCTTGAGTAGAAGATGGAATATGTACTTGATTCCGACTGCATTTTCAGGTATGTATGAATCAGAACATTATTTGAAAGAGTTAAATGTACTTTGTTAATCTACCTGTAAAGCCTGAGAATTAACATTACGATTTAACAGTACTACTTTACTTTTGTTCCCGAGCCTATAAAATTCTTGGGCGGTGGGGTAGCCTATAGGTTAAAGCGTTCGCTGGTCGCGCCGAAGAGCCGGGTTCGATTCCCCACATTGGTACAGTATTTTGGCACCTTTGTATCGAATAATAATTGGAAGGGCCAGGAGTAACGCTGGACTTGTTCACGGTTTATTTTAAGGCTGCCAACAACGCAAAGAGGACTGGAGGTGTAGTCCAAAACGTGTTTACAACCACAGCTAAATGACGGCCGTCTGTAAATAATGAAGTCCGGACCAGACCATCAAGACAGGGGCGTACCCAGGAAAGTAATGAGTGTAGGCACAACTGGCCGTGCGAGTGTACGTAGCGCTAGACGTTTAGACTTTTAGGGAGGTTGCCTTCACTCTGCCCCCGCCACACACCACAATGTTTATAAAAAGGGTTGCTTCAGACAGCATTTCCTGCTAACTTTTCATAAAAATATATTTTCAATGGGAACTTATTACGTATTTAAGCAAAGACAAAATAGCTATTTCAACAAAAGTCGCGATTCTATTTGGCCATAAAATGGTATGTACCAGCTGATTTACGTTTCATCAAAATATAAGAAAAAAACAAAGAAAGGGAGACTACTCTCGAAAAAAATAGATACATAACATTCACACATGTAAAACAAATTGCCGAAAAAAAAATTAAGTGCAGGCACGTTCCCAAAGTGCCTATGGCAGGTATGCTACTGCAAGTCAAAACATTGATTACACAAGTCTCGTTTCCTGCTGACTGGGTTCCGTCGAATTGCGCAACTTAGTACAATAACCAGTCCAGAATTTGAGACCAATTCAGTCAACTGGATACCTAAATATTAATCAGTATTTGATACATTTAAGCACTTGTATGTTGCAACACTACACTCCTAATCCTTGCAATCATGTCGTGCAGGGTGATCTGTGGTACAACGTGCTCTGACAAACGGAGCTCTCAAAATGAGGCTCTGCCGCTAGAAACGTTTGGCGGTCTGGTACTGACTTGATATTATACTCAATCGCAATCTGCATTAAAAAACTACACCGAATAAGCACAAAATAACACAACAGGTGTAACCAGTGAGCCAGATGAATTGTGAATCATTTTAGGACCTCATCAAACAGGGGCAGTCTGTGACGTGTTAAGGTCATGCTGCCTACACCTCGCCATAATACATAGAAATACGATGTTATTAAAGTTTAAATTTCAAATTAACTTATAAATACCATTTTCTTATGAACAAGGAATTGGAATTCGGTCTAACCATAGTTGTTTGTTGTGTCTCGTTTCACTTTAACACGAGAAAATTCGGATCGGCTGAAAAGTAGGTCATTGTCTGAACAGGTTAATGAGACTCATGTTTCGGTTTGCAATAATCAGCATCATGAACATCGATCAACTGTGGGACACGATGACACGTGTCAACCAAGTCGGCGAGCCTGACCACCTGCTCCCGTTGGTCGCCGCTTGCTACACGAATGGGTTGCTGAAGACAATTCTATTCGGGATCTCCACAGGTGGTCAGGAAGTGAACGCTTAAATAAAAACAGATTGGTACGGATTTTAAGAGGTCATGCTACAGAGCGTTGGGTATGCCCATCCCGAGCTACACGGGGAGTTTGTCGGTTATTAACCCCTGCATTTTGCCGGCTTGTCATCTCTCATCTACACATGTTCTGAATTGTATCCTGCTTGTGTTCTGTATCTATTTCAAGCTTCATCAAACTGTTTCAGTGTGCCTCTGTCTCCACAATTCCATGTATGAAACTGTCATATCTCCCCCAAAACGACCAGGTTCAAGAGCGTGCTTTTGGCGAAGTTTCGACTGGTCTCCAGTGTCGTCTCCTTCCTCGAAATGAACGTTTGGAAAAGGACAGCTTCTATCCGTATTTCACTTTGAAGTGAAGAGAAGAACCGAATTCACTTTGTGGTCCTGGGACATTTTCATAAGGCGAGTTGAAATGGATATACTGGATCATGTGGACCCGTGAAGATCCTGGTTAGAATTGATCTTCAGTAACTCATGCTTGTAAGAGGCGACTAACGGGATTGGGTGGTCAGGCTCGCTGACTTGACAATTGCGTGGATCGATGCCCATGCTGTTGATCATTGGATTGTCCGGTCAAGACTCGATTATATACAGACCGCCGTCATATATCTGGAATATTGCTGAGTAAACCTAGGCTATTCGTTTCGTACTGACAATTTGTTGCATTTTCACTCCGATATTTATTGATAATCGATTGATATTTAGTAAGATTATCGATGAGTGATCTATATCGATGGCCAGCCCTATTTGTAAGCAACCGATTTCGCTGTTGTAAGAATGACGCAGGTCATCACGGCGAGGCAGGTCATATGTATAGGTGGGTGAGTATTCGTATCGTCACAACCGTGGACAATGTTTGTGTATACACCGATACATGTTCGTATGTGGGCGTGGGGAGGTTGAAGGAATGGCTGAATTGAGGTCGGTTGTCACATGGAATATTGCTGGGTGCGGCGTAAAATCAAACTCACTCTTACTCATGCATAAACATTTTCTCGTGTTTTCATTATATTCTATTGGAACAACTTAACTTGCACTATTTGATATGTGATGTTATTTGATTTGCTATTTTTTAATGCGAAAAGAATGATTTGTGGTGTTTTCGTTTATCACTGTTTAACTGACAGGGTAATACCGAAATCTGTATGATTTGGGCATTAGGTGCAGATAAGGTAGGGCCTCCTTTCACAAAGCACTAAGGTGATCGTAAGTCACTAAGGTAACCTTAGTGCAATGTTAAATTAAAGAATGGGAGTTAAGGTTAACCTAAGTAAAGATCGCTTCGTGAAAGGAGCCCCTGGCCTTGCATTCATGCTGATATTGCGAACTGCGTGCCAAGATTATACAGTTGATACTTTATGGTGATCTGCAGTTGAAATGAACATTCTTTCCGTGAAGATTGGGTCATTGTCAGAGATTCAGATTAGCAAATCTACAAATCTGACACCATCAATTGGCATTTGCTGCAAGGATATTCATGACACATATTGATGGACTTTATGGTATAAGTCTGTGATTTATTTAATAGAATCAGTTTGTACAAAGTATGTATGCGTGTACATCATGGGGGCGGTGGGGTAGCCTAGTGGTTACAGCGTTCGCCGCCAAGCAGAAGACCCGATTCATTCCCCACATGGGTACAATGTGTGAAGCCCTTTTCTGGTGTCCCCCCGCCGTGATATTGCTGGAATATTCCTTAAAGCGGCGTAAACCTAAACTAACTCGCGCAGTGTAAATTATGACCAGGCTGATTGTTGTCAAATGTGCTGTTTCCACTGCATTTCTTGGTTAGATCATTCATTTAATTGCCTGTTTTTTGCAGATTTCCACTCAATATGCCTTGCTGCATTCTGAGGCTTTGGAAAGCATTACTTTAGCATTGGCAGAAAACAGCTGTGGGGCCCCAATCCACACACTAGTGGATGTGAAATCTGGTCAAGTCGAGCAGAAGAACCCTAGGCTTGGCATTGACTGTCTCTTGAAAGGAACAAATGGTATGTTGGTAAACAAGTTTCCACAGTTGATCATAACAGGTTGAACTCCAGGTACACTAGAAAGGCTATGACGGTACGATTTGCCTAGTTTCCAGTTCAAATATGACCCCCCCCCCCCCCCCAACTTTAGGCCTGTTTGAAAGAATTCTCGATCAGCAAGATCTTGCATAACCGCCCAATCCCCAATTGATTTATATTTCAAGAATAATGGCTGTTCTGCCTCAAACTTGACAGGTTGGTGAGTTAAGGATAATACATTTAGTAATGATCACGATAACACAAATATCAGCAGTACCTCAAGTAAGTATGATGAAAATGACCGTTTGATAACGTACGTATGAAACTACCCTTTGGCCATTTCTGACAACCATGAGACCATTGGAAAGGATATGTAACGTTGTTTGTCACCGGAAGTACTAAACAACGTAAGGTCAACCGATCCCCTTAGTCGCCGCTTGCTACACAAATGGGTTGCTGAAGACCAATTCTAATAGGATCTCCACGGGTGCAATATTCCAGCTATAAATGACGACCAGATAATCCATGAACATCGATCAACTGTTAACCAAATCAGCGAACCTGACCACCTGCTCCCGTTGATCGCCGCTTGCTACACGAATGGGTTGCTGAAGACAATCCTATTCGGGATCTCCACAGGTGGTCAGCAAGTGAACGCTTAAATAAAAACAGATTGGTACGGGTTTTAAGAGGTCATGCTACAGGGCGTTGGGAATGCCCATCCCGAGCTATACGGGGATTTTGTCAGTTACTAACCACTGCATTTTGGCGGCTTGTCATCTCTCATCTACACATGTTCTGAATTGTATCCTGCATGTGTTCTGTATCTTAATTTCAAGCTTCAAACTATTTCTGTGTGTGCCTCTGTCTCCACAATTCCATGTATGAAACTGTCATTCTCCCCCAAAACGACCAGGTTCAAGAGCTTGCTTTTGGCGACGTTTCGACTGGTCTCAGCGTCGTCTCTATCCTCGAAATGAACGTTTGGAAAAGGACAGCTGCTATCCGTATTTCACTTTGAAGTGAAGAGAAAAACCGAATTCACTCTGCCGTCCTGGGACATTTTCGAAAGGCAAGTTGAAATGGATATACTGGATCATATGGACCCGAAAAGATCCGGTTTTGAATTGATCTTCAGTAACTCGTGCTTGTAAGAGGCGACTAAGGGGATTGGGTGGTAAGGTTCGCCGACTTGCTTGACACGAGTCATCGTATCCCAATTGCGTAGATCGATGCTCATGCTGTGGCCAATGGATTGTCCGGTCCAGACTCGATTATTTACAGGCTGCCGCCGCCATATAGCTGGAATATTGCTGAGTGCTGCGTAAAACTAAACTCACTCGCTCACTTCATGAAGATTGGGTCATTGTCAGAGATTCAGATTAGCAAATCTACAAACCATTAATTGGCATTTGTTGCAAGGATATTCATCATGACACATTGATGGACTTCACGGTATAAGTCGGTGATGGATATATTAATGGAATCAGTTTGTGCAAAGTATGTATGTGTGTAAATTGTGAGCTGTGCATGGTGTTGCCTATTGGTTAAAGCGTTCGCCGGCCAAGCAGAAGACCCGGTTCATTCCCCACATGGGTACAATGTGTGAAGCCCATTTCTGGTGTCCCCCGCCGTGATATTGCTGAATATTGCTGAAGGCGGCGTAAAGCTAAAATAACTCGCGCAGTGTAAATTATGATCAAGCTTATTGTTAAATGTACTGTTTGCACTGCATTTTTTGGTTAGATAATCCAATTAATTGCCTGTGTTTTGCAGATTTCCACTCAATATGCTTTGCTGCATTCTGAGGCTTTGGAAAGCATTACTTTGGCATTGGCAGAAATCAGCTGTGGGGCCCCAATCCACACACTAGTGGATGTGAAATCTAGACAAGTCGAGCAGAAGAACCCTAGGCTTGGCATTGAGGGTCTCTTGAAAGGAACAAATGGTATGTTGGTAAACAAGTCTCCACAGTTGATCATAACAGGTTGAACTCCAGGTACACTAGAAATCTATGACGGTATGATTTGCCTAGTGTCCAGTTCAAATATGACACCCCAACTTTAGACCTGTTTCAAAATCAGCAATATCTTGCATAACCACCAAATCCCCAATTGATATATATTTCAAGAATGGCTGTTCTGCTTGAAACTAGACAGGTTGAGTTAAGGTTAATACATTTACTAATCACGTCAACACCGAAAATATCAGCAGTACCTCAAGTAAGTCACTCTATGATGAAAATGACCGTTTGATAACGTACGTATGAAACTATCCTTTGCCCATTTCTGAGAGAAACTTGAGGCAAACCTTAGAAATTTGAGTTTTTAAGAATAGTCTTAATAGTTAGCTAATTATTCTATGGTTAGATCATATATTTGTTATTCCTGCAAGGATTATAGGATCCTTACAGTCAACTAACCATGAGACCATTGGAAAGGATATGTAACGTTGTTTGTCACCGGAAGTACTAAACAACGTAAGGTCTCGCGATGTGCCGTGACCTACTTACGGGCCGTATTTTCACTGGTCCTCGGTGTTGGCAGCTATACCCACTTGTAGCATTACAAACATGTTTACTATGTTTTAAAGTTTCTGTTGGTTGTATTCAGTTCCAATTAGGCAACATTGACTCATTATAAAAGTAGTTTAAAATTGTCCTTCGAAAACACCACTCGCTAATGAGCCATCTCTTAATTGTTTACTTGTCAGCACTGTTTTGGACTGTATGAAATTCAAAGGCTGACATGCAGAGGTTATGAAATCCACACAAGTGTGAAATATATGCACCTTGATGATGGCAGATTCAAAATGGTCATGACCAATACTTTGAACTTGCACCGAAACATGACATTCACTGACATAGATAATTAACATTCATACCTGATGTTCATTATTTGAAGAGTGTATGGAGTTTCTCTGTGATGAAAATTGGAATTACCGTTTGATATACATGAAACTATCCTAACGGCATTTAGTTTCTGAGAGAAACAAAGCTTCGCTATTTCTGTTTACCATGCCTAACCAATTTCCATTTCAACAGTGTACGAGTTCATAACCAAAATGGTAACAATTTTCAATGAGTTTTAATAATTCTGTAACAAACACCAAGTGTGTTATTAGTTTAGAATATAGGCAAAGGAAGGGTATCGAATACAGCTAAAGTGTATGTTGTAGAACTAAGACACGATATGAAACAACTTGTTACTGTTTTCAGCAGTTACACCTATTTCTTGGCCTTGTTTTGAGGCATATACGGACCGCCTCCGTGGTGTAGTGGTTAGAGCGTCCTCCCAGAGCGGATGGTCGCGGGTTCCAACCCCGACCGCGTCATACCAAAAGACATTAATATATGGTATTTGTTGGTCCCTGCCTGGCGCTCGGCATTAATGGGTACAACAAGGACTGATCGGCTCGGAGTCAGTATAATGTGTCTGAGTGAGGTATTCCTGCTTCACTGCGGCATGGTATCTCGGTGGGCTAGCACTATAAAACCAGCTTAAGTCTGGGCTAGTACAAGTAGCCGCACATACACATACACACGCATGCACGTCGTCATGTGAGCGAAATATTCTCAAGCACGACGTTAAACCCAATTTCACCTCACCTCACATTGTTACATTCTTCCACAACTGCGACAGTTAGGTCTGACAGTACATATTTATATTAGATATCAAACTGGCTGCATCGTTTGCTCTCCGTCGGCTTCGATGACACCACGTGGAGCCCGTACAACCTATGTAAACAAAGGATCGCTACGCAAATCGAAATAGTGTTAAATGTTTTTGGTTATTTTCTCAGTGAATCTAAACCATTCTATTAAAGATGTTTAGTTAGATTTGTAGACTCGTCAAAAATAAAAGAGTAAAATAAATCCGTACATTATATTGAATGGACGGTGCAAGATGTGACGAATCGTCACATTTTTCTGGCCTGTGGCAGAGGTACTATATGCTGGCTTGCCGCATGGAACTCTGGGTAGGAGAGTGCTAACTGACGTCATCGGTTATCCAATCAAATCGTTAGAATCGGGTCAACGCGATACGACTCGAGACGTACGAGATTAGTATGCAACTACCCATACGTTGACCACGTGGGTAATAAATAAAGAGCTCTGCTCATCTGAGACCAAAATAATCCGCTTCAAGAGTGAAGTTAGTTTTACGCCATCCTCGGCAATATTCCTGCTTTTTAGCGGCAGTCTGTAAATAATCGAATCTGAACCAGACAATCCAGTGCTCAAAAGCA
This sequence comes from Haliotis rubra, assembly GCF_003918875.1. NCBI lineage: Eukaryota > Metazoa > Mollusca > Gastropoda > Lepetellida > Haliotidae > Haliotis > Haliotis rubra. Next base: position 108,826 of record NW_025767065.1, on the reverse strand, counting down.
AGAGCATAGATCTGCACAATTGGGATACGAGTTAAGTCGGCGAGCCTGACCACACGATCTCATTGGTCGCGTCTGGTATGCACGAGTTACTGAAGATCAATTCTAACACGGATCGTCACGGGTTATACTTCAAGAACACTAATAATCAGAATTTAGTAGCTACTTTGTTGGGAGTTCACTGACATGAACAATGGTCAGTTATAATCCTTAATTCCCAGGGGCGTAGCTGCCATATAGGCAAAAAGACAATTACCTACACATAATTTTGTAAAAAAAAAGATATTAAAAAAAGGATATGATAAATTTGAAAGAAAAATGTTACAAATGTTGAATTTATTTCAACATGCTGAAAGTACATGGATATGTACGTATAATAATTGCATTCTAAACTTTTTGCCTACACATATAATTGGCTCAGATACGCCCCCTAATTCCCAACTATTCTCAGTGATTATTTCTAACTACATTTTCTTCAAATCTTGGCAATTATTTTTCGTCTATTTGCAAAATCAAACTGTCGGTAACAGAATAGGTTAAATACGCAACGCAAAATACAGGAAACCTCCAGATTCGTTCACTTTAGAGTCTAGAGTTATCCGCCCCTTATACCTCTAAACATGGCGGCAAACACGGCATGCGATTCGGAGATTGAAATTCGGATTAACAATTATTTTGTTTAACTGTTTACTTGATGTGGGTTTTAAGCTTATTGTCAGTTGTTAAGAGACTGAAACTACTTCAATTTGTTTTTATTTCATATAAACTATACAGTACGTTCATTTGGGATATTACTTCAAATGAGAAATTCAGGGAGAAAAAACTATTGCATTTGCAATAGTTGGTTGCAATAGTATGTTGCAATAAAATATAGCTATCGCAATAGTTGTTTCCCCCGACAATACACCCCAAATTTTTAGCTACTTTCAGCACTGAAATAACTGTTAAGCATCTGACTTATTTTCCCACCTGTCAGATGCTGTCAGATGGCCTTTTGGTCCTTTTCTGTAAACTTTCTTTCTCACCTGCCTTCCACATGAACTCGATTTGAAGGAGGTTCTCTTTTCAGGTGGGAAAAATTTCAATATTATCTTTCTGTATCTTGTTCTAGAAACAAATATTCTTTATCAAAGGTATCTTCATAACAGTAAAATATATTTAATTTAATCACAGCTCATCATAATAGTAAAATACTATACATGTATTTAACTACAATATTTGTATTCCCTAAACATAACCAGCTTGCACATGTCTTGTTACATTGACTGAGCACATGGTTTTCAGCCATGTTGTACCCTTTGGCTTAAATTGTAATTTTTTCCTTATCCTGACTCATGCTTAGTTGTTTTCTCATCCTCTTCCGAACGTTCAAGTGGAAACTTGAATCCCTTCAATTCCCTTGAAGTGAACGTACAATCACTCACCCTGAATTACCTCCCTTTTCCCGCCAAAACTGGCACGCGACCTGCCATGCCTTCTGCTCACTCTCTCCTCTATCTGGGCGGTCACTTCAGGGTCCCTTCGCGGCTTATAACTTCAAATATTTAGGATATATAGCACAAATTCTGCCGTGATTGTGTTTCTAAATATGTTGTGTTTCATATTTATAACAAACTTTGTACATTGTATGTCAAATTAATTCACAATTTCACTTCGTTCCAGGTGACTCCCAGTTAACACAAAACATTTTCGAAACATTTTCATAAGGTTTCAAAATAGTTTTTCAAAAACATTTTCGTCAAAATGTTTTTGGAACGTTATAAAAATGTTTCATAATGTTATTGAAATGTTTTTAAAATGTTATTCAAAAACGTCATGCTATAACATGAGTGAAACTATTTCATAACATGTCATTGAAATATTTTTAAAACGTTGCAGAAATGTTGTGCAGGAACATGTTTGATGAAATATTGTCATCACGTTTTAAGAACATTGTGCACACATTTATGCCTACCATACAAATAATGTCTAAATCTCTCAAAAATACTGAAAATGTTTTTGAAATGTTTTCAAAATGTTGTTCAAAAACGTCTTGCTATAACGTGTTTGAAACTATTTCACAACATATTAGTGAGATGTTTTTAAAACGCTGCAGGAATGTTATGCAAGAACATGTTTAATGAAATATTGTCATCACGTTTTAAAAACATTGTGCACACATTTATGCCTATCATACAAATAATGTCTTAATCTCTCAAAAATACTGAAAATGTTTTTGAAATGTTTTCAAAATGTTGTTCAAAAACGTCTTGCTATAACGTGTTTGAAACTATTTCACAACATATTAGTGAGATGTTTTTAAAACGCTGCAGGAATGTTATGCAGGAACATGTTTAATGAAATATTGTCATCACGTTTTAAAAACATTGTGCACACATTTATGCCTATCATACAAATAATGTTTAAATCTCTCAAAAATACTGAAAATGTTTTTGAAATGTTTTCAAAATGTTGTTCAAAAACGTCTTGCTATAACGTGTTTGAAACTATTTCACAACATATTAGTGAGATGTTTTTAAAACGCTGCAGGAATGTTATGCAAGAACATGTTTAATGAAATATTGTCATCACGTTTTAAAAACATTGTGCACACATTTATGCTTATCATACAAATAATGTCTAAATCTCTCAAAAATACTGAAAATGTTTTTGAAATGTTTTCAAAATGTTGTTCAAAAACGTCTTGCTATAACGTGTTTGAAACTATTTCACAACATATTAGTGAGATGTTTTTTAAAACGTTGCAGGAATGTTATGCAAGAACATGTTTACTGAAATATTGTCATCACGTTTTAAGAACATTGGGGACACAAATGCCATATTATACAAATAATGTCTTAATCTCTCAAAAATACTGAAAATGTTTTTGAAATGTTTTCAAACTGTTGTTCAAAAACGTCTTGCTATAACGTGTTTGAAACTATTTCACAACATATTAGTGAGATGTTTCTAAAAAGCTGCAGGAATGTTATGCAAGAACATGTTTAATGAAATATTGTCATCATGTTTTAAAAACATTGTGCACACATTTATGCCTACCATACAAATAATGTCTAAATCTCTCAAAAATACTGAAAATGTTTTTGAAATGTTTTCAAAATGTTGTTCAAAAACGTCTTGCTATAACGTGTTTGAAACTATTTCACAACATATTAGTGAGATGTTTTTAAAACGCTGCAGGAATGTTATGCAGGAACATGTTTAATGAAATATTGTCATCACGTTTTAAGAACATTGGGGACACATATGCCATATTATACAAATAATGTCTTAATCTCTCAAAAATACTGAAAATGTTTTTGAAATGTTTTCAAAATGTTGTTCAAAAACGTCTTGCTATAACGTGTTTGAAACTATTTCACAACATATTAGTGAGATGTTTTTAAAACGTTGCAGGAATGTTATGCAAGAACATGTTTACTGAAATATTGTCATACAAACAGTGTGCGAAATAGCCACTGGCCCGGTAGCCCATGGCTAGTTAAAATCCAGTTGGGCAAGTAAATCTCCACAGTCACTGGCCCGACTGGCAAGCGATCATTTTGTAAATATATCACTCACTCAGACTTGTTAATTTATAACACACTTTTAAATCATGCAGGATTATGGCCTGGTGAAAATGTTCATCATATTAGCAGCTTAACGATGAAAGCCGTGCCATTTCATACAAATAATGTGTAAACCTCTCAAGAATACTGAAAATGTTTTTTAAATGTTTTCAAAATGTTTTAAAAAAACATCATGCTTTAACATGGGTGAAACTATTTCACAACATATCATTGAAATGTTCTTACAACGTTGCAGAAATGTTGGGCAAGAACATGTTTAATGAAATATATTGCCATCACATTTATGCCATATCATACAAATAATGTCTAAATATCTCAAGAATACTGAAAACGTTTTTGAAATGTTTTCAAAACGTTTTTCAAAAACGCCATGCTGCAACATGTTTGAAACTATTTCACAACATATTAGTGAAATGTTTTTAAAACGCTGCAGAAATGTTGGGTGAGAACAGATTTAAGGAAACATTGTCATCACGTTTTAAAAACATTGGAGGCACATATGCCAAATAATACAAATTCTAGTCTATCCAGAATTCGTGTAGTGTATATACATCTAAGCACTCCTTTTGTTGATCTTGCCGAGCTGACCCAAATTCGTATTCTTGCGTTTCTGGTGTCCCCCGCCGTGATATTGCTGGAATATTGCTAAAAGCGGCGTAAAACTAAACTCAGTCAGTCAGTCAGTCAGTCGTATTCTTGCGCGCGAATCTTGCGTGTGGGGGAATCCCTGCAGAGATTCGTTCTGTAAACATCGTACTTATTTTACTGGATATTAAAGAAACCTTTTCACTCGCCAGTGTGCCCTACTCGTGCACATCCTTTCAGAAATGTTGTGTCATATCATAATGTTCCTGAAATCGTATTTTCAGGTGGTTTGAAAAATAGTGCGAACGCAGATATGTGTTGCCATATAAATGTGGTGTAAATGCAGGACAATTGTTCACTTGTTCTTTTAAAAAGGACTATTTTTGTCAAAATGCCTTTCATTTGGGGCTCTTGCAATAATTTATTGACTTATCCCTTAGCAAGATTGTAAAATACAATGTTATACAGTGTTTTAATACGTCCTGGAATGTGTCAAACCTTCAGACACACTGAAACAATGTTTCCAATTAGTTGCAAAAATAGGCTATTGTCATATTTTGAAAGCTTTGTCTAAATTCATATATTGTTTTAATAATGTGAAAAGCATGGGAAGGAAGGAAGGGTTGCAACACCCATAGCCCGCCTTTACACCCACCCACCCACCCCCTCCCCCATGCACATACAAATAACGAATGACCTCTATTATAGTTATATGAGACAGCATACTCCAACTGTATCCAACAGCGGTTTCCTATCAAATTTCATTTTCAATATGTGTATACCGTGGTAAATTGAAACACATAAGTAAAATACATTTAGTTGAGGAAATATGTATGTGGTTTTATGCGCCCCTCGCATTACAAGTGGTGGAATGAAACCAAAGTAATACTGCTGCAACCATATATTATACCCCATGAGTTTTTTTATAAACAGTTTCGAAAAGAAGGAAATAAAAAGGATAATATTCAGGAAAGACACGCGTCGGTGCAGCTTGACGAGTACTTGCCTAAAACTACAATATTAGCAATGCTTATTTCGTGTTCGTCGCCAGCCATGTTGAGTAACGACAGTTATCGCGGTTCTCGGCTTAATTCGTTCTGTCTTGCCTTAAAATCTGTAATTAATTCCTGAATCAAATATTTAAAAGCACCATAGACCATATTTTAAAATGATTTAAAGGAATATATCGCAAAATCCTTTATCAATCAATCAATCAATCGTTTATTCCGCATGTGTGGCCCCCGACCCATATACAGATGATGCAGCAGGTTGGCATTTGCATGTTACAAACTTTAGTATCTCAGACGTAGTGCACAGTGAAAAGAAAGTTGTAGCTTAATAATAACGTTTGTATTATAGATGCCATTAGGTTGATGAAACTAGTTTTCATATTATAGGATGTACAGACACACAGTAGAAATCCTTTATAGTACATGTAAAGGATATAAACAATTTAAAATGACAGCTGTCCTTTCTTTTGTTTTCTTTTACATATCTCTCGCTAGTCCTGAATTTTCATTTCAACGTCGGTAAAGAACATTTTTTTCATATCTCACTTTTCCCTGCCGCTTTGAAAATTTACGGCCTGATATGATAAAGTGAAATATTCTTCGTTCTGCACACTCCATTTCAGGTCAGTTTACCGTACCTTCAATCAATGAGTTTCTACAATTGAAAAACAAATCCAAAGCATTCATCTACCGGATGAAGTAATTTTAGACAAGGAACAGGTTCTCTAAATATTGTTTTTAAGATAAGAAAAAATCATTGTCTAATACTTTATTACCCAAAAGGGAATTCTTTTTACATCAGTACAATTTATCCTAATGTTATACGATTACTGATGCTAAGGCTGTTATACCATTATCATAATTAGGGATCTTAGTCAGTATTACAGAATGTACCCCATATAGATCTACGTAGGTACACTGTAGGTTCTGCCTTGTAAAAAAACAAAGACATTTGCGACACTGGATATTTTCAGTTCCGTAAGCATAATTATAATTAACTCTTACGAGAGCAGTATGTAATCTGCTGTCGCATAAACTCCAGCGTTTTTTCATCTTAATCCCCTGCACAATCACGTACGTGCTATCCCGTTTTTAACATGTTTTAAACAATTAGAAAATATACCACACCCACGTTTCAAAAACATTTCTAAAATGTTTTGTCATCACTTCACATGACATGACACGTCTCGTGACATGACGTCATATGGCGTCAAACTCTTACGTCACATTTGATGCCCGCCAAACACAGACCTGCAGCAGGACCTACAGCAGACCTACAGCAGACCTACAGCACAAGCGGTACTGGAAACATCTCTAGAGTTTTACGGTAAGTGAAATTTGCTAAAATAACTACCCATGTGTTAAATAATTTTATATCTATTACCTATGGACTGAAGCCGTGCAAACATTCTTACTTATATATTATGATCTGGTCATTTTGTGGTACTTTTTATGGGATCTCGTTCCAGTTATATTCGGACACTTGACGTAATTGCCATAGACTTACATGTTATTTGAGTGTAGCATAAATAATTTTCATGAAGTGAGTATAGGATACCAAAAAAATAAAAAAGTCGCCCGACAGTTTTTTTAACTCCACGGCTAACCAGCATCGAGACACTGGAAACTCTTACTTACCATTCCCTCTGCCCGGAGCTAACTTGGTGGCATATCATATTTCGATGGGCCAAAATATATGTTTCATTTATTTTTTTGAAAATGTCCTATTATCATCTTTCACTTAAGTATGTTGTATAGTTTATTTGTAGTGTTGGCATAATTTTTCACTCATCCAAATCATGATCATAGAAACGTATTCAGCCCGTTGACTTCCCGCGCGCGCAATCACTGTTACTTATCTCGCGCCAACAGTCCCAAGTCCTGTGCTCGCACCGAGTTCTGAGTAATTCGTGTTCTTGTCGCCATAAAAGCAAGTATTTTACGTTGTATTTTGTTTTTAAAAACTCATGTGTGTATTTATGTAAAAGTTATATGATTCGGAATTATAAACCAGACACATGGTTAATCAATTATTTACTTATCCTAGGTTTCTTACACTTGTTGGAACTATAAATCCGATTTTCCAGTTTTGCTGTTCTAAAATTTTAAAACGGAAAGCTTTGTTTATCATTGTGTTTATCGTTTTTTTTCATTAATATATAAATATATATCAGAATATATCTTTACTGCCAACAAATAGTTTATTTCTGGTAAAATTGGTGATGGTAATGTATGTATACTTAATGAAATAAAATGAGACATAAAAAACCCATAAAATATGGCCACTATCACAGGCTGTCTTGAAGAAAATATTAGAAACGATTCACTTATAACCATCTGGATCTTGATATGTCACAGTTTCCCCGGTTAAACTGGCACTCCGTCTAAAAACATCCAATAATTCTTTTCAATACGCTAGAAATGAAATCATTTTTTTCAAATTTGAATAAAAAATAGTCCAGATCGACTTGGTTTTCTGCTTTAGTGTAAGGTTAAGAAATGGTTAAATATCCTGCTTCAGCGACTGTGAGACACACTATTGGCGAGCACAGGCCGCCTGGTTCATATCAGCTCGGGTCTCTACAGATACACTAGTGTCATATTACTATTTGTATATACTGCTGCCTCTGCTAAACAGTAAAGAAACACTGGTGAGATTATAGATAAGTAGTTGACCTCGTTATACAAGGCACACATTTTTGTTAGGAAAAACTGATTATTTTTCAGTGAAACTGAATGTAATGAATGCATTATTGAAACATAAATTGTTTGGATGAATATGAGTAATTTAACGGCAATTTTAAGAAAAAAGTTAATGTTATTATGTGATATTTTAATAATACTGGTGTTTCGGGAAATAATATTGCTGTCAATAATTATTCAGGTGTGAATACAAACACTTTCTTAGCCACAAGAGTGAAGTCGTAACATACCACTGGACGTTGTTGCTAACATGCATAATTACCGAGAAGATAATCTTTATAACTAAGGTGTGTGAGTTAAACACATAAAATTCAAACCTTATTAAATTGAAGTTCATTAAACTGATATATGCCTTATATTCTTTCACCTCACATTTAAGTATGAAATGTGTATTGAACTATTCGTTTACAGATGATGGAAAATGCAAAATCAAAAGATAATGATAAAAGCAGGTCTAAACAACGGAAACGAATAAAGAAGGAAACATTTGCGCAGATCCAATTTCAAAAGAGATGGTGAACTTCTAATTAATTCGTCACTTGATGAGCCTGTACAAAACACCACTCACACAAACACCTAGTCTGTCGTACAGACCTGAAGCAAATATATCCAAGAAAGCCCACGCAAGTCTAGAAAATGTGGCAAGTCTAGATTTCCTCAGCTTCACCTTTCAATACTCTCCTTCCACTTTGTAATATAGTCCCAAACTTGGTTGACACATATTATAGCGAAAACACATGGCATTAACATGAAACGTCCCTCTTATTATCAGAAATTTGCAGACCGCTGCAAATGACATTGCATCAACCCTAACGAGGGGCCACTATCAGTTCTGTTGTCAAGTGACGTTTTAGTGGGTGCGTCGGTTCATTCGACTTTCGGTTTGGACTGGCAACTATTCTGGGGCAAAAAAGTCAAAGCAAACCGAATTCCCACTTTAAATAGCGGTAATATTGGCTTTCTTGCTTGTGCTAACCTTAACAATTGCACTATTAATGTGGTTGTAGGACCAAAACCGAACACTGACAACTGACGTTGTATCTGACATAGTTTGACATGTTGCAGGCCATGGTCTTGTCAAAGGCCAAGGTCGAATATCGTCACGTTCTGTTGTGACGTCATTTGAATTGTTCGATGGCGTAATTGCATTTGGTCAGTCAACCCCGTCAGAAGTTGGTTTTGAGTAAACTGACAGTCAAATTCCTTCAATATTTTCTTTTTTCTTTTCAACACAAATTCCATGTATTTTAGCAATAATAACGGTAATGCTATTTTTTCGGTCTTTTTCAACTGCGCTCCTTCGTCGGGCAGTTAATGGAAGACCTCGGGCTTCTGCAAATGATAATACCCTCATAATAGCATTACCCTCATATCATTGCATCCCATTTGTGTAGATTGATGCTCATGCTGTAGGTCACTGGCTTATCAGGTCCAGATTCTATTATTTACAGACAGGTGGAATATTGCTGAGTGTGGCATAAAACTAAACTACTGTAGGTCACTGGCTTATCAGGTCCAGATTCTATTATTTACAGACAGGTGGAATATTGCTGAGTGTGGCATAAAACTAAACTCACTCACTCACTGCTATATACACACCAAAACAATTGACATAGTCGTAACTAACTGATATATACATGAATAATATTTTGCCATTGCGGGGGATATTGATGACTTTTTCTCCTTGTTACATTATATATATGTGACATCAATTAAACTTCCACATATAGTGCAGACACAACCTTTGAATTTTGGAGAATATAAATAACTTTGGGATTTCTTTTGTATGAGATCCAGTTGTCCAGCTATCAAGAGCTGCTTCCCTTAGCTGGTATCCCTGCTTGCTCTCAAAATAGATTTGGCGACACTTGATACTCATTACCCCAAATCGGCCCACACCACTGACAGTAGGACCGGGGGCGGTGAGGGCAGTAAATGTTCCTGTCACACACAATAATTCCAAGAAATTATCCCTCTGCAGATTTGTTTAGTCTCTGAAAATGAAGAAAGTCTCAGGGCTCCTTTTCATGATATTATATTTTTTGTTACTATGAACTTCTTAAAGTAAAATATGTGCATTTCAGAAATTAATTGTTAGTCTAACAAACACCGAACTACAGACGGGTTGAAGAGCTGTGAAGGTTGATGTTAAGAGAGACACGTCTTTTGAAATTACGTCAAGTGTCCGAATATATATTTTTAACTGGCACGGGTCTGTACCAGTCAAGTAGGTACCGTAATGGGGCCCCCATAATGAAATATCGTAAAAAAATATTGGCAAATTATAATTATAGACATCTGAAATGAGCATATCATATTAATGTCGATATCTAATCGGCTCTTCTCGTTCAAAATATGAACAAACCTATATTTTACCAACCACTTCTCTGAAATCATGTTTTAAAATATGCATAGAAACATGTTTGCAACAAGAAAAAACACTCGTCACCATTGTTTTTGGTTTTTTTTAAATTAACAAAATTATAAAAAAAAGATTCTCTTCTCCGAGACATCATGCCCATCACGCCCTAAACGTAAGCCTACAAAAGTGATTAAACAATATCTACATTTATCTCGATAACGGTTTAAAAACGTACACCGAACGAAGTCCAGTTAAGCTTGATAACCATGTAAGAATCCACGCGTATCCTCTATGAGTATTTTACCTGCCAAATATTTTATAATATTTTTAGATTACACATAATGTATTACGGTATTTTAATCCTCTGTTTATTTATAAATTGTAAAACATACAAATCTGGATTTTTGCAATCACATATTGTTGTTTATATGTTATGAGTCACATTTCAAATTTGAAAGAAATCGCTAAAGAAATAGATGTTTGAAAAAATGCTACCGCTACACCAAGGGGAGACAATCCCGATGATAAAAACCTGATCGAAAAACGGACAGCTGGACTATTTTAACGTGCGGTTCAATAAAGCCTTACGTTTCTCACAAAAACATGTGTTGAGCTTGTAGGTATATCTTTCACCTTGTTGCTCATCGTTTTCAATTTGTGTAACTGCATTTCATATTTGAGTACTGGCCCTCGCATTAGCACTAAAGTACTGTCGGAAATGCTAGAAAAATGCTTTTTGACTTATATTAAAATTCAGAGGTATTACAGATACTTAAATAACAAATATCACTTTAAGAAGCATCTACCTAATGTAGACCGAGGAAATAAAGTTTGAGACATGCCCTAAAATGTGTTTTTACTGATTAAAATATCAAAAACTTAGAAACATAAGGGGTAGTAGATACAAACATTAATTGCCTGTGTTACGTCATCAGCATGTAAGGTATCGACAGGTGAAATTGACACCGGAGCACACGCTCGGGCGAGGGGTCATCTCAATAGATGTTTTCTTCAAAATGTTAAATATGTGTTTGTATTGTATGCCTGCTGGTTATGAAAGGTATCATTTGTGTATGTGTGTTTGTTTTGAAATACACGTACGAAATACTGTACATTGGAAAGAATCCTGTCACTTGTGTTATCTTATCGATTGATTGTAGAAATGTGCAACGTTTATATAAATGTTTTGCACGTCATCAGTATATTTCATTGCAAAAATATGGATGTAATTCGGTCAGTTTAATCTAGTTGTAAACTTTGGACAAAAATTTAACGAAGTGTGTAGACCGCCCGTCTAAGTACTCCCTTGTCAAAGTTGTAAAGATATTAAGGCTAAAAGAGAGAGAATGAGAGTCAGAGAGTGAGTCAGAGTCAGAGTCAGAGTCAGTGAGAATGAGAGTCAGAGTCAGTCAGAGTCAGTGAGAGTCAGTCAGAGTAAGAGTCAGAGAGTGAGTCAGAGTCAGTCAGAGTGAGAGTCAGAGTGAGAGAGAGTCCGAGTCAGACAGAGTGAGAGAGTCAGTCAGTCAGAGTGAGAGTCAGAGTCAGAGAGAGTGTGAGAGTGAGAGTCAGCGTGAGAGTCAGTCAGAGTGAGAGAGAGTCAGAGTGACAGTTAGTGAGAGTGAGTGAGAGTCAGAGTGAGAGTGAGAGTCAGAGTGAGAGTCAGTGAGTCAGAGCGAGAGTCAGAGTGAGAGTCAGAGTGAGAGAGTCAGAGTGAGAGTCAAAGTGAGAGTCAGTGAGAGTCAGTCAGTCAGAGTGTGAGAGAGTGAGAGTCAGTGAGAGTCAGAGTAAGAGTGAGAGAGAGAGTCAGAGTCAGTCAGAGTGAGACAGAGAGTGAGAGTGAGAGAGTCAGTGAGAGTCAGTGAGAGTGAGAGAGAGTGAGAGAGAGAGTGAGAGTCAGTCAGAGTGAGAGAGTCAGTGTGAGTCAGAGTGAGAGAGGGAGTCAGAGTGACAGTCAGTGAGAGTGTGAGTGAGAGTGAGAGTCAGTCAGAGTGAGAGAGAGAGAGTCAGAGTGAGAGAGTGTGAGTGAGAGTCAGAGTGTGCGAGAGAGTCAGAGTATGAGAGAGAGTGAGAGTGTGGGAAAGTGAGAGAGTGAGAGAAAGAGATCATGAGAGAGAGGGATCATGACAGAGGGATCATGAGAGTGAGAGATCATGAGAAAGATAGTGTGGGAAAGCGAGAAAGTGAGAGAGAGAGAGAGAGAGATCATGAGAGAGAGGGATCATGAGAGAGAGGGGTCATGAGAGAGAGAGAGATCATAAATTTTGTACATAGATATATTTAAAAGTTGAGCTTACAAAATATGGGAAGAGGGATGGGGGTCATTGATTTTGTTCATGACATGCAGATGGGGGGGGGGGGGTAATTTGTACTGGGTCAGTCACATTGTACATGCTTCTCCATAAAAATCATCATCATCACCTTCCCATAAATGATGAACAGTCCCTTGGTACAATATGTTGCCAAATGTTTTGGAACAAAAGTAATTTTAAAAAGCCTTTAAAACACTGGCCAAATATCTTATATAGCAGACATGGGTTCAATTACTTTGAAATGTAATTAATCAAATTACCATTACTTTGATTTTCCTCAATTACAATTACAACTACACCTTAAATTGAAATGTAATGAATTAAATTACAATTACATAACCAATGTAATTAAGTACATTAAAAATGACTTTTTTAATAGAAACAGAACAAAAACAAAACAGATATATTTCTTTAACCAACAAGATATAGATGTTGGTAAACAGTGTTCACTAAATCCAATTCACAATTTTGTTATTAAAATATGAATTGCAAAATTAGGATTGTTTAATATATAAAGTTCTGACAGGTGTCATTCTGTTTTGTGTCCATTGTCCTTATAGGTCGTAAATCCTACTAACTTTCACACCTTCGCTCTCAATCAAGTGGCTAATAATCCACATTAACATACTAAAGGATTTGTTCACTTCTATTTATGGCTTACCACATTTCATGATTATAAAATAGTACTTCAGTTTAGCAGGTTTCGAAATACCCCATGTATTAGCGTGTCATGGCACGGTAAATATCCAAATGGCACAGATAAAAAATGTTCTTGGTGCCCTTATGGCACCTGAGACATAGCACACCTTTAGTAATTTAATCCCCAAACAAAACACTTAAGCAAACGACAAACAAGCAAAAACATTTATTAACTTTTACGCCCAGGAAATCACTGGAATTATGATGGATGATGTAAAGAAATCTGGTTGTTTTTCCATTTAAAGTGTTGTGAGTACTGATAGTTCGGTTAGTGAAGAGTAAATTGTGTATGTTAGACATATTGTAAAAAGTGAACCTCTCACAGAACAAATGTAACATAAGAAAGCCATCTTAAGCAGAAGACATATCAGTGATAACCGAAAACTGGTTACATTTGTTGTTTTCTGACAATAAATTTCAAAAGATCATCATCCTTGCTACAGTCATTGATTCTAAATACATGTGGGCACACTTGATTTCTGAAAGGCACACCTAAAATATTTGCCTGGTGCCCTAAGGCACACTTAGAAAAAAAAGTATTTCTATCCCTGGTTTAGTAAGATTTTGAATTTCATATCCCATGAGAAATAAACAAAGAGGCCATTTTGATAGGAACTTAACTAATAGTACTGTTAATCCCCTATTTCCTCAATTACTAACCTACATTCAGTCATGCATTACTGTTTCACAAATGTGCAGATGGTGATATATGTAGTCTTATTTATATCTAAATACCGATCAGGAATTTATTTCAGACAAATTTTGAACCAACTACAGTATAGCTATTTGACTGATTTTTAATATTCTTTATTGTCTGTTGTATACATTTATCATGTAAATGATGGAAGACATTCAAATCTCTTTCGAAGTTAACACCTGGTAGAGTATATGAGAAGTTTATACCTAATGTTGAATAAATATGTTAAATACTACATGTCTAGATATTTTATTTACATAGTTTTAGCATAGTGAGAAAAGAAATTACAGATACAGTAACAGAATGCTTTTTTACATATATCATTAGGGATACTACTAGACTTGAATGAGTATATATGTCAGCAATCAGTGAGTGCATACATTAAAACAATGAAGTCAATAGCAAACACCAATTTAGGGTCTTAAGATCTAGTCCAGAGTAAGCAATCAAGCATCCAGTAAACGTGCCAACAACATGAGTGCCACTTGAAATAGGATTAGAAGATTAAGAACTCCCCATGTTGCTAAGATAACTCAGATAACCTTAGTCATACAACTTATTTTATATTTAAGAGATCTCAGCGCATCATTGAGGTACAGTTTCAAGTGGTCATAACTTTTTCTGCCCCAGATTGATTTTGGTTGGGTTTTTTTCTCAGCATCACAGGAACCTATAAATCATTTTAAGACACAAATTTGCTTGTTATACTAAATGTCTGGGCCAACTAAATTTCATGTCGATTTCTACTGGACTATTTCTCTGTTAGAAGTCTTAAAACATCTAAGTATCCTGGTGTGTAACAACATTTATTTTCATGTGTCTTGTAGGCAACAGAAAATATGTTACAAGTAAGCAAAAGACGGAGAAGACTTTTGTACAATAGGAAATGGATAGCTGCAAAACGTTTAAATAGGCAGCATTTATCAGAGAAGGATGAACCTGATAAAAGTACAGACGAAAGTTCAGGAGAGAGTGGAGATGAACATAGTTTAGTTCAAGATGAAACTGATTCTGCCATTGCTTACAATGGAACCATGAATTCATACGAGGACACATATATATCAAATGGAAGAATTGTTGAATCCATGTGTGATGAAGATGAGCCTGAAACTTCCAGTCTTATAAATATTTCATCATCCAGTGAGAGTGATGATAATTCTGGAAGTCTTGTGGACTCTCTGAGAGTGTGGGCAAACACGTTTGAAGTTAAAGCTAATGCTGTTGATAATTTGTTGAAGATCTTAAAGGAAAGTGGCCATCCAGACATTCCCGCCTGTGCTAGAACTTTACTTAAAACACCAAGGAGTATTGAGGTTTTGAGAGTCTCCAACATGGACTATTTTCACTTTGGACTTAATGAAATGCTGTGCATTACACTCAGAAGGTTGCCTGAGGCATGTTTTCAAAATTTAGATACTTTAATGCTCATATTAAATGTTGATGGCTTTCCACTATTCAAGAGCACTAATTACTCTGTATGGCCAATATTGGGTATGATTTGTAATATAAAACCAGCCATACCTTTTCCTATAGCTGTGACAGTTGGAAAAAGCAAACCATCCAATCTTGACTTCCTTGAAGAAACAATCACAGAATTGGATAGTCTGCTTGCAGGTGGTCTGGAGTTCAATGGTAAACATTATAAAGTAGAATTAAAATGTGTCACAAGTGATGCACCGGCCAGGTCATTTATAAAATGCACAAAGCAATACTCAGGCTACTATGGATGTGACAAGTGCAATCAAAGAGGCCTGTACATTGGCAGAATTACCTATCCATGCACAGAGAATTTAATTCTAAGGTCTAACCAATCTTTCCGAAATGTCGACCAAGAGGAGCACCATAAGGGTAGATCACCATTCCTTAACCTTCCAATGGATATGGTCTATGACTTCCCTATTGACTACATGCATCAAGTGTGTCTGGGGGTTATGAAGAAGCTGCTCATAACATGGATGCGTGGTCCACTTGGTAATAATAAATTATCAGCAGGACAAATTGCTCAGATAAGTGAGAAGTTGATTCATCTGCGACAATTTATTCCATGTGAATTTGCCAGAAAACCAAGGAACCTGGAAGAGGTAGATAGGTGGAAGGCCACTGAATTTAGACAGTTTCTGTTATATACTGGGCAGATTGCTCTCAAAAACATCCTTCAAGACCACCTCTATCATCACTTTATGTGCCTGTGTGTTGCAATGAACATTTTAGTCAATGAAAGGCTTGCTTTGAAATATGCTGACTATGCACATAATCTTCTTCAATACTTTGTTACTCAGTGCAGAGAATTCTATGGAAGAGAATTTTTAGTGTACAATGTACATACTCTTCTTCATTTGAAAAAAGAGGTGGAGAAATTTGGTTCTTTAGATGCATGTGCTGCCTGGAATTTTGAAAACTTTATGCACCAGTTAAAGAGAAAAGTAAGATGTGGGAAAAATCCAGCTGCACAACTTGTGAAAAGAATTTATGAGTCTTGTGATGTGAAGAAAGTACATAATCAAGAAACAGATATAAGCTGCAAAAGACCAAACAATGTGTACCGGACTGAAAGGGGGAAGTATTGTGAGGTGATTCAACCAGCAAATGCTCCTGAGAAATCCTACCTCTGCCGAGTTTACCATGGACAGGAAAATGCCTTTACAGTACCATGCAATTCTGAGGTGATTGGACATGTGCAGTTTCGCACCATTGATTATGAAATTACAATGCTGAAGGCTGATACACTTGTGACAAGGTGTATGAAAATTGATGTCTGTCAAGATAACAAATCAGCATTCCTGTCACTTCATCATAGCTTCTGAATGGAATTTGTACAACAAATTCGACCATGGTGTTGCCTGACATAGCTGCATAAGATTAATTTGTAAGTCTTCTAAGTTTTATGTTGAAATTTAATTCTCGACACAACCCCTACACCTTAACTAATTCATGGCTATGGGGATGATGATTGGGAAGGGGGGGGAGGATGGGTGTGTGGAGTGTTCATATAACAATATTTTTAAAATTATGTGTGTCAAGAGTTTAGGACTGAAAAAGATTCTTGATTATATCAACCTCTTGTACAATCATACAGGTAAACAAACATCTAGTGACGAAGTCAGTTATCAGCAATGAGCACTTACCTTTCTTTGAACTTTCTGCACTGCTGGATAACTTTTTTCTCTTGAAAGCAAATATTTTGTGTGTTTCTGTCGCATTTTTCTACAATGTATTTTCATGACGAGTACTGTGTTGCAGCATGGACATTGCCCTGTTTTATTTCTGTTTCACATTTTTGTAGTTGAATTCGTTATCCTTTAATCCCATCAATTCATAGTCAGTATTTCATTTCTCAGCAATATTCATTGGGCAGTGTTACTGAAATCCATCCTGCTTCTTCAGACATTTTCTTCCATAATATGGAGGCATTTACGTTAGCCATATGCTTACAACATAAATAAATTAGAAAAAGAGAGTCATCTCACTTGTCCTCTTTTAACCAAGTTATTCAGGCTGGAGTTCTCTCCCATTTCTATATCAGTCTGGTTGTAGGCGTTGTCTCCCATTAGCAAAGTATCAAAAGTAAAATATGCTCTCCATTGCCAATGGGCCAGATATGGTAGGAATGTTTTCATGTTACTTATTACTCAGCATTTAACTTGACAGTTTGTGTAATGCAAACAAGATAAAGCAACTGTTATCATTAGTTCACGAATTGGGAACTATTTGAAGCTTAAGGTGTGTACAAAGTATTCTTGGTTCATTCAATTAATTATATGAAAATAAGAATAGCATAAAAAATGATACGTTATAAAACAATGTAAAACAGTGAATGTTACCAGTAATCATGCCAATATATGACAATGTGAGCACACTGACCCTTTGATAATTTTAATTAATTAATTTAATTAATTACCATATACAGTGTTTATGTTGTAGTCTATTTAGGGACATTAACCATTTTTACTCTTTAAATTTTGAAAAAAAACATTGATAGGTGTATCATAACACTCTTGAAAGAGATTAATTTCTATTACAATACTATGATTATTTGTTGCAGATCATGTTTTCAGTCGTCCATTTTGAGAAAGAGGACTGTGTTGAATGTGTACCAACAAGTTGGATAGACGGGGTAAGAAAATTGCTCCAAAACAGAATTCATGTGTATATATATTGAAAAGTATTCTATGATGAATTTATGACTAGACATTTGTAAAGAGGAATATTTAAAATTAACCACATCAACAAATTCAGGATTGTCATGCACACAGTATTTTGTTGCAGGATAAGTGCTACTGGCCACTCGGTGATGCCAAGAGCCGAATAAGAAATAGGTCAATACCTGACACTGAGAGATGGTCCAAGTATAGGATAAGAAGGCTTGGGAAGGGTTAGTTCTTTTTTATATAATAGTGAGTGAGTGAGTTTAGTTTTACGCGGCACTCAGCAATATTCCAGCTATATGGCGGCGGTCTGTAAATAATCGAGTCTGGACCAGACAATCCAGTGATAAACAGCATGAGCATAGATCTGCGCAATTGGGAACCGATGACATGTGTCAACCAAGTCAGCGAAACTGACCACCCGATCCCGTTATTCGCCTCTTACGACAAGATAGTCGCCTTTTTATGGCAAGCACATGGGTTGCTGAAGACCTATTCTACCCCGGATCTTCACAGGTTCTTTTTTATATTATAAAGTTAATAAGATGTTTATAGGCATTTTATATGATATCAAAAGACAGTTTTTGGTCTCGTAGCCACAAGTTTTTGCCACAGAGTGGATGTTCATGTGACACGTTCGGTTGTTGTATTCTACATTGACTTTTTGATAAGTTCTATATGATGACCAGGAAAATTTCCTTGTGTCAGTTTTCTATGAACGATATTTAAAGACACGCCACTACAAATCATAAAGGATTACCTTTCAGATTATCCAGATTATGGAACAGCAAGAAAGTACTGTAAACGTGCAGAAGACACTTCAAACCTGGAATCCGAGGATGAATCCAGAAGGAGGAAGAGGCCTCATAGGCTAATCAGTGAGAATGAGGCAGCGGATGAATGGAGTGATGAAGATGGTAATGAATGTTATTAGTTTAAGCAGTGTGAATTTATTTAGCACTATAATAACAGTTATTTATGCGAGGGTAGGAGGCTTTTCACTAACATAATGAAAAAGTATATTTAACAGTTTAACAAAGGCAGAGAGTGCCCTGCTCTGATAGGGTTTCCAGTGCCGTTGAAAGTGTTGAGAAACCAAAACACTCTTTCGAAAATCAATATGCTGACACTTTCCTCTTTCATTGTCATATAGAACCCACAATGGCTGCACAAACTGATATTCCATCCCTGCCCAAACCCACAAAGCAAATTCCTACTTCAACGGATTCAAATGAAAAGAGCACTACTGAACTGTTACAACAAGGTAAGTCCTTGAATTATTAAACTTATATACAAATATGAAATATAATATACTCTGCTAATTGTATGTATTACAGAAACATGAAGGTTCATTGAATTGTCTGATTATAAAGTTGATTACAACAAATGCCAATATTTGTTGGTCACTGTGTATGTCATACTTCACTTTAGTATTATGTTCAAAGTGAACATGAGTCCCTAATTTTTCAGTACTTGCCAAGCTTGACAAGTTGGAGAACGACATGAAAATTTTCAAAAGACAATTCAGAACAGAAACGGAGGACCAGCAGGTCGATGATCTACTTCCAGCTGGCCAAAAGCTTGACAAACCTTGTGAGATGGACGATTTCGAGAAAGGTCTTGACGAGGAAAGCAGGAGAAAACTTGTATGTAAATTAATAGTACTTCTTGCAGTAGATATTATATGTAGAGATTAACATCACAAGTAGCATATAGACTCTAAATGACTGTGGGATTCAAAGTATAACATGTTGTATTTGGGATTACACTTTCTCAGTAAAGAATGCTGGTGATTAGGTGCTTGACTATGAGGGTGTGGATTTGAATAATGGATGTGCCACAGCACAGCAAAAGCAATAGAATCTGTACCTTACTGAGAAGTTTAATGCCAAATGGAACGTGTCCTACATTTGACCAATTTCTAAATGATATTGTGTATGCGTTGTGGGATTGAAGATTTTGAGTGTGGAAATGATTTGTAGAGTCTTAATATAAACAAAATCAACAACGATGTAAAAATATGTATGTTTATATTCAAATAACTAGGTTGCACTGACTTATGATAATGTCTCAAATGTATTATAGGACAAAATATAAATAGTCCTTGCCTTAGAGAACACAGGGTTTTGTTGCAGATCAACTCACTTGCATCACTGCAAGGTGGCAATGATGCCGGAGTCATATGCCGGACCCTCATGCGAGCCCTCATGACGAACAACCTCATGAGCCATTACAGTGGAACAGGCCAGAAAGGCAAGCTTGCCTTCATCGGCAAGCCGATATATAGGATAATAACCTGTAAGCTTACATTGTTTTATTACAAAGGGTATAATTTATAAGCTCTCAGTATTTCGACCAGTCTGTTCTCAACAATATGTTCATGTAATTGTATTAATGCTGTAGAGCACCTCTTTTGCTATGCCTAGCCAGCTGTGCATGTTTGCAGTTAACTGTACACAACAGTCAAGTTACATATTCATACCTTTTGAAGATTTTATATGATTTTAGAGCTTAGTGATATTACATGGTAAGTGTACATCAAATAAGGAAGATTTCTGCAAGAGGAATAAGATATTGATATTGGGATTCTAAACCTAACCTGTTTATTTTTATCATGTTGACTTTTACTGAACACTAAATAGCAAATGAGTACCAGATGATTGTTGCTGTATAGCTCTTTGAGCATGCTTTAGGGTGTGGAAGGGGCGCATTATAAATATGCATTTATTATTATCATTATTATATAATTTTAATTTAAGTGTATGTATTTCATAATTATTCATTCTTTTATACTTACAATATTTAACATTTATGTTTTAGCAGCGGCAAGGAAAGCATCAGGAAAGACCTTAGCATTTCACGACATTAGATCTGAAATGCTAGAGGTCTTAAGAAATGCCCCCAACAAACCTGGTGGAGCAAACTATGTGAAGGTAAGGGAAGTTGACAAATGCCAATCAATCCCTGAATCTGTTTTCTGACCAGGGCCCACTTTCATAGAGCAATATTAGCGCTGCAATTATTGTAAATACTTAAGATTACGATCTCTTGCACGTTGCGATTGTAGGCTAGCATTGTAAGTTACAATCGAATGTATGTAGAAGGGGCTAAGTAATCTGTGAAAAAATTGTCGTTTCCAGGCAGGGTGTGTTTCACACAAGTGATTATCTTTACGTATGGGGATTGTATATTGCATAAAGCTGTATGGTTCGCCTGGAAACTTCAACAACGTGCAGAATAAACCACCCATTTAACGTCAGAAACATTATTATTCCCACCCTGTGACTCCAATGCTGGAAGAAGTGTGAAACAACATACCTTTTTGATAATCGAGGAAAGGATAGCAGTGAAAGGTGTCCGCATGTGAATAACAATGGCCGTGACCTTTCCAATAATTCAAGAGCAGATAATTTTAGTTTATATTCAAGATGGGAGTGGTTTCCCTTGGCATATTATGCCGGTGCCATAGATTCTGCCTTTTTTAATGTTGTAACTCTGCAGTGCTCCACGTATATTTCTATTCGGTCACATTTGTGTGGGTGACTTTGTCTTAGTTGGTCATTAACATAATCTACAAGTAAATACAAGTTAACGTGCAAAATAAAGTTACTGTCTCTTTCACAAATCCATAAATGAGTATGTGTTTTAGTTAAATATACAACTATTCTTGTGGATCTATATATACACATCTAATTTGTTTGGTTAGGCAATAGCATGATACTATATGACGTCAAAATAGTACTTAACACTTTTTATGTTTTCAGAAACATCAACAAAAGGCTAGGCAGACCGTGGTTACAGATGAAGCAGATGAAGCCGACTCAGATAATTGAACTGAAAGACTGTGTTTTCAAATGAATATATCAACAGATTAAATTCTTTATAGAATTATATCCCTTGCGTTGTTGAATTGTTTACATAATTCTTTACACATCAGTGTAGAATTCAAGGCCTTGCCCATGGGATAATGCCATGGTCAACTCTGTTGGACTGGATGGTAACTATGTTTTCACAACTGGAACAGAAGTTCAGAAGGTTTTTTTTAAACATTTTTTATGACAGTGTATCGAAACATGATATGTAATTTTTATGAATATGCCTTCAAAATAACACAATCATAAGTTTATGAAACACGTCTGGAGCCTTACAAAATCAAGTGAGTAAAATGTTTTGACAGTTTCAGAAATTGTTCTACAATATTTCCCAAAAACATTATGTAAATGTTTTTGGGATGTTTTTAAAACATTTCTTGAACCATACAAATGACGCGAATAAAACATTTTTCTTAAACATTTCCAAAACATCTCGAAAAACATTTCAGGAAAACATTTTAAAAACCTTATATTTAAACGTTTTTGAAAATGTTTTTAAAACATTGCTGAAACCATACAAAATCACGTGAATAAAATAATTTTGTTTAACATTACAAAAACATTTCAGGAAAACATTTTAAAAACCTTATAGTTAAACGTTTTAGAAAATGTTTTAAAAACATGTTTGGAACCATACCAAATTACGTGAATAAAACATTTCTTTTAAACATTTCAAAAACATTTCAGGAAAACATTTTAAAAACCTTACAGTTAAACGTTTTTGAAAATGTTTTTAAAACATTTCTGGAACCATACAAAATCACGAGAAAAAGACATTTTTCTTGAACATTTCAAAAACATTTCAGGAAAACATTTTAAAAACCTTATATTTAAACGTTTTTGAAAATGTTTTAATAACATTTTTGGAACCATACAAAATCACGTGAATAAAACATTTCTTTTAAACATTTCAAAAACATTTCAGGAAAACATTTTAAAAACCTTATATTTCAACGTTTTTGAAAATGTTTTAAAAACATTTTTGGAACCATACAAAATCACGTGAATAAAACATTTCTTTTAAACATTTCAAAAACATTTCAGGAAAACATTTTAAAAACCTTATAGTTAAACGTTTTTGAAAATGTTTTTAAAACATTTCTGGAACCATACAAAATCACGTGAATAAAACATTTAAAAAAATGTTTCTGGAACATTTCACGAAATGTTTTGGGGATATTTTTAAAACATTTTCGTGTTAGCTGGGCTGTTTGTTCACATGTTTTCAATGTAAACAACAGTCCATCACGTCTCAACACTTGATTTACACCCTGGGTGTTCTTCTTGGCTGGTTTACGGTTTGAATATGTCTTGATGTTTGATTATTGTGTATAATCATGTGTATATATTGAATTTATGACTTCATATATCTGTTGAATTGTGAAATATCAGACTTATAAATTTTTCACATGTGATTGAAAAATGAGCCTAAAGTTATACAATCTGTTGTCAGATTCAACCAGCTTGCGTGAGAAGGTGTTACTGAGTGCTGTGAGTTGCTGCGACTACGTCTTGAGAGCTGTGCTGATCTACGATGTCATCCCATAAAGATGCAGACAGTGCCTATATTCCTTCCATGAAGATCGGAACTGACTGCAGCGTCACTGCATCCGCCCTTGCCCGGATGGCAGAACCACTGGATCCGCCCTTGGACGGGTGTCAGAACCACTAGGAAAAGCCATGCACCGCATAACTGGACTCTATTCACCAAGAACTGTTACCCGGAGATGGGTGTATATATAAGAATGGATTCATTCCTCTGAAAAGGGAAATTCACATTTCCTACTTGTCTTACTACTTCCTACATAGTCACGTGACAGCAAGTTGCATCTAAAGCATTCCATTGGCTATCTCTGACTGGGACGTGGTAATATGACATATAATTGACCATAAATCTGGAAACATTGAAACAATAACCAAATTGCAAACAGGTCACAGAAAACTACATTCAAATCTACATAAAATGCACACTGCCACAAAACAAACACCCGAACATGCCCTGCCTACTATACTGCATAGACTACCAAAAACACAATCGCACGCACGCACACGCACGCACACCTACCTCTTCAAAGCCTTGCGTATATTTATAATCCAAACTACACCCGTGAAGGTCCGGATTAGAATGGGTCTGCAGTAGCCAATACTTGTCGTAGGAGGCGACTAACGGGATCCGGTGGTCAGGCTCACTTACTTGGTTGACACGTGTCGTCGTATCCCAATTGCGTAGATCGATGCTCATGATGTTGATCACTGTCCAGATTGGTGCAGACACAATTATTTACGAACAACCACCATATAGCTGGTATATTGCGGAGTGTGGCGTAAAACTATAGTCACGATAATCAAAAGTGGTATCCTACATCCCCCCGCCTCCTACATCCCCCGCCCGACTTTAACCTTGTTGCTTAGTTCATTTCTTAATATAACTCCCAGAAACAAATTAATTCTTCTTCAAAGAGATCGTCCTTGGGGTACATATTATGCATTTTCCGGCTGAAAAATGTCCTGTGACAGTTGTATCAATGTTTTTTGAATAAAAAGATTGAACAATAAATAAACTCTTTTATTTATTATACGGCCCCTACCTCACGGAGTTACCTCCCGTTGCGCATGCGCACCAACTGGGTAGGCTCCTAAACCCGTATCATCATTCCTTCTGCTGTCACTGCCATGAACAGACGTGCATGAGCCGTACAGTGTTAGCAGAGCTGAGCTTTCTGAGAAAGAAAACAACTATGTCTGAGACACCACCTGTATGTATGGTCTTTATTTGCCTATGAAAAGGAACAGTAAAGCTTTACAGTTGGTTGTTTCATAATTGTGACTTTGTATTAATTATATTACGCGAACTTTCCCGTGGTTTACGCACGTGTTGCTCTGCCATGGCGGGAAGTTTAGCGTGCCATGTGGTCGTAATATTGCGTATTGAACCAACTATTACTTTCCGTGGTAGCCTTCACGTATTTTTCAATGTTTTCTACGTGTATATATGCTGCTGGTCCGCCGTTAGCTACATGCTTGCGTGTTTGCTTTCAGGCCTTTTCATCCTGTTCGGTCTGTGGACAGAGCATTCCACGGGCCGACAGGCATGACCAATGCGTAGCCTGTCTAGAAAAGACTGGCCATGACGCGGAAGCATGTCCGATATGTCTTGGGTTTTCCCCCCGGGCCCAAAAGAGGAGGGCGGCGGACACGCTATTTTACAGAGAGATGCGTGAGGCGGGTGGGGAACTGACGCAGGTCCCCCCCGTCTAAGACTAAGAAACAGTCACGTAAGGGAAAAAAATCCCGAAGCCAAACCCCCTCTCCCGCTAGTACTGGTGGATTTGACATGTCACTAATGGACAAATTGTTTCAGCAGCATATGGACTCTGTGAAGTCCCTCGTTCGTGAGTCTGTTGGAGGTCTCCGGCAGGAGTTCCTCGCTCACTCCGGACGGGGGGCGGAGAGTCAGGGGGTGGGATCGCCGGGCTCGGCTCGATCCCTCAGCCTTGAGGCGTCTGTAGACCCGTTGCCTCTGGCTTCGGGTCCGGACGCCTCGGCTGTCCCGGAGGGGGAGGTGCTCCCAGTCCCCCTCTCGGAGTTGGCGCAGGGACTGTTGAGTATTCCTGGTATTCCGATCCCTGCGCACTCCCGCCCCATGAGAGCGGAGGCACCAGTTCTGCCCGGTCTGCCTCCAGCGTCTCGGGACCGGGGTCCGTGCACGCTTCCAGGCGCCGACGTGGAGCACTTGTCTGCTCTTCCCTCTCTGTGCTTCCTAGTGCTAGGCCGCCCACCGGGTCGGGGGTTAGGGTCCTCTTTCAGAGGAGACCCAGCCTCAGACTCGGTCTCGGGCGCCGAGTCAATGGAGCTTGGGGAGGTAGAGGAGCATGACGGAGGTTTCCGTTTTGCTTCGGCTCTGCGGGAGGTCCGGCAAAGAATTGCCGAGGGCCTACCCCGAGCCGCGGTGCCTGTTGGCAGCTGGGACTCGGCTGAGTTCCGCTTGCCAGGCGAGGCGTTTGCCCCTCGGCAGCCCTCTCAGACGCAGCTCCGCATTCTGCCTTCATTGGTCCAGGACGTGGTTGATCCCCTCTTGTCTGGTACCCGTGCCCGGTTCGACTTGCCGGATTTAGTACGGAGATACCAACTTGGGGAGGACTCCCTGTTCGTGGTTCCCATCGTTGACGAGTGCGTGTTCACTTCAGTCGCCCTGGGGGGAGGCTCGGCTTCCTCCCGGATCTGCTCCGCTGCTCGGCAAGGGCGCCTCACTCCACCGCTTGCCCCTCGCTGGCGCCCCTGAGGCACGCTGCACGACCCACGAGGTCTACCGGAATGCGATGCAGCAGGTCAGGGTAGTGGTCCATGAGGCCTACCTCTCCCTCGATTCAGAGGTCGGCCCTGGAGGCGGAGGGGCATGCTGGCGACGTTTCGCCGCATGTCGTGCTGTTCCGTCCAGCTCGGAAGTTCAGGCACACTTTGGCGCCACTCTTTGCGGTCTGCTGCGCCGACGGTGATGTGTGCAGTCATGGGGATGCGCAGGCTGTGGCTGTCGACGTCTCGGTACTCGGCAGCGACGCAGCAGACCTTGCTGGCCCTCCCTTTCCGTCTGGGAGCGACCCTCTTTCCAGGGGCCCAGCAGGTCATTCGGGAGGCTGCCGCTGCAGCTACCTCCTTCAAGGACTCTAAGGCCTTGTTGGAGCACCCGCGGGTGTCTCGCCCCCGCGCTCCCGTTCCACCTTCCTCCGCCGGGGTGCAGCCTACACCCGAGTCTGCCGGCTGCCTTCAGCCGCTTGGTAGGGGTAGGCGGAGGAGCAGGTCCGCCAAGGGTAGGGGCAAGGAGCAGTCCTCGACTAGCTCCCAGCCTTTTCGCGGGCACGGGAGGTCTGCCCAGTCAGCTCCGCTACTCGGGACAACGCACGCGCTCCTACCCCATATCCCAGTGGGAGGCCGCCTCTCTATTCCTGCCGGAATGGGAGAAGGCTACCAACAATGCTTGGGTGCTGGCCACCGTCAGCATCGGCCATTTACCACTGTGGAAGCGAGGTCCGCCCGACTTCACCGGCATACGCCGCACTCCGGTGCCGTCATGTCAGGCAAGGGCGGACATATTGCGCGACGAAGTTCAGGCTCTGCTGGACAAGTCCGCAATCGAGCGCATTCCACCGGGAGAGGAACAGGCGGGATTTTACTCCACGTACTTCCTCGTCCCGAAGAAAGACGGCGGGTTCCGTCCGATTCTCAACCTCAAGGGTTGAATCGCGATGCTCGAAGTACCATCCTTCAAGATGGAGACACTGCGCCGGTGATCTCATCTGTTCAGCCCGGGCGATTGGCTTACGTCAATCGACCTAAAGGATGCGTGATTCTGCATGTGCCCATACATCCATCGTTCAAGCAGTACCTTCGGTTCTCTTTAAAACGGGATGTGTTACCAATTCAGGGTGTTCCCCTTCGGCATATCGACTGCCCCAAGGGTGTTCACCAAGCTCATGTTAGTCCCAGCTACCCTAGCTCGTTCGCAAGGAAGGCGTTGTTACCCTAACCTCGACGGCACTGGTTGCTCGGA
Source organism: Haliotis rubra (assembly GCF_003918875.1). Lineage (NCBI taxonomy): Eukaryota > Metazoa > Mollusca > Gastropoda > Lepetellida > Haliotidae > Haliotis > Haliotis rubra. Next base: position 81,330 of record NW_025767065.1, on the reverse strand, counting down.
GCACTAACACAGCCAGCGAGTCTAGATGCTACTCGCACAGTGATAGACATTCTAACTCGACTGGGTTGGATCATCAACCTCAAGAAATCCGACCTGGTACCCACCCAGGACTTGGTTTTTCTTGGAGCGCTATTCCAAACAAACAAGGATCTCGTTTCCTTGTCGCCCGACCGGATCACAAGAGTTCGGGAGATGGTATCTTCGTTCCTCTCCCAGCCCCAGGCACCAGCACGGACTTGGCTCCGTCTACTGGGCCATATGGCGGCGACGATCTCTGTAGTGTGGCGGGCGCGGTTGAGGATGCGTCCTATACAGCAAGCTTTGGCTCGGCTGTGGACTCACACGGAGGATCTGGAGCGCAGTCTCACAGTCCCCGAGTGGTTGACACCTCACCTTCAGTGGTGGACAAATGTCGGGAATCTCACCAGGGGGATCCCCTTGGGCATCCCGACGCCAGCTCTTACAGTTCAGACCGATGCGTCCCTCACGGGCTGGGGGGGTGTTCTGGGCAGTCTGGGGACTCTGGTCCTGAGCCGAAGCCCACCTTCACATTAACGTGTTGGAACTGAGAGCTGTGCGGTTGGTATTCGAGCGCTTCAGAGAGCATGTCCGTGGCCAGGTAGTCCGTCTTCAGTTGGACAACCAGACGGCCATGTCGTACATCCTAAAGCAGGGATGCACGGTGTCCCCAGCGCTCCTCCGGGAGGCGTGGGACTTTCTCCTCTGGTGCGATCAGTGCGACTGTCAGGTACTCCCTGTTTATCTCCCGGGGCTGGAGAACGTGCGAGCAGATGCGCTCTCGCCCGGATCCTGGCCCCGCGACAGTGGATGCTCGACAGGCAGATTTTCAGAGTAATCTCCCAGTTGTACGGGTCGCTCCAGGTGGATCTGTTTGCGCCCGGCGGGACGCATCAGACACCGTGTTCTGCTCTCGGATACGGACCCAGGGGCGTTGGCTGCCGACGCTTCCTGCTGGATTGGACGGGCAAAGTGCTCTGGGCGTTCCCGCCGTTACCACTCATTCCCCGTGTCCTTTCACAGCTGTCCACCCAGCCAGCTCGGCTACTTGTGCTACTGGCACCGCTTTGGCCGTCACAGAGCTGGTTTCCGGTAATTCTCAGGTTTCTGGCTCAGCCTCCTGTTCTATTACCTTTAACGAACGGACATTCTCACTCGAACGGAGCTTCCACCCAAATCCACGGATTCAGTGGGTGGCTTGGCCTCTGTCAGGTCTAACCTCGAGGCACGCTGGAATTCCTGCAGCAGTTGCAGACACAATTCTGGCTTCGAGGAGGGATTCGACAAACGTTCAGTACGAGGATAGGTGGTCCGCTATGCGCGCTGGTGTTCAGATAGGGGCATTGCAGATCCCTTTTCTGCGGATTTAGTCCGAGTATTGGAGTTTTTGCAAGCTCGTTTACAAGAAGGCCTGGCGGCTTCGACCATTCGTGGCTACTCCACCTCTATTTCCACTTTTCACACCCCTGTCGATGGTGCTCTTCTGGGGCAGCACCCTCTCGTACAGCGCTTTCTTGCTGGCGCGGAGCGGATTCGACCTGCGCTCAGGCGAACCAGTCCACCTTGGGATTTGTCAATTGTGCTAGATTGGCTGTCCGGTCCAACTTTCTCACACCTATCGGCTATTTCCATTCAGTTGTTAACTTGGAAAGCTGTTTTTCTGGTGGCGGTAACATCTGGACGTAGGGTCGGCGATTTACATGCTATGTCGTCCGACCCGGCGCTGACTGTGTTTCACACGGATCGTGTCAGTATTCGCCTCCCAGATACTTACCGACCGAAGGTCGATCACGCTTTCCATGTGACAGCTCCTATCGAACTTCCCACTCTTACCCAGCCTTCCACATCGGGGACCACTCCTACGAGCACTCACCCGTTGGATGTCCGTAAGACACTCAAAGTCTATATCAAACGAACGCAGGGAATCCGTACGGGTACCCAGCTGTTCTGTTGTTACGGTGGCGGGAAGGCTGGTGTGCCAGCGAGCAAGGAGACTGTCTCGCTGGCTAGTTTCGTGTATTTGTGCCGCTTATCAGGCTAAGGGCAAGCCTCCCCCTGAGGGGTTGAAGGCTCACTCGGTCAGGGCAGTAGCCGCATCAAAAGCTTTTGCATCGGCACTCCCCATTGAAGAGATCTGCTCTGCCGCTATTTGGAGCCGGCCAAGCACGTTTATACGGCACTATCAGCTCGATACGCATTCCCGTAATCGTGCGAGCTTTGGCCGTTCTGTTCTCTCCAGTGGACAGTGTCCTGCCACCCTGACCGAGTGAGTCTTGGTTTATTGGTTTGTTTTTGACGCTGCTGTACAATAATTGTGTATTATTGACATATCTGCTACTGTGAGCTAACTACATGTACCCCTTTCGATTCTCTCCGGAGTTATTTGTCGATTGTGAGCGGTATTTACATTCCCCCCTACGGTGCTCACTAATAGACACATGGTGGGTGGGGCTTTGTTGACATTCGCATGGAGGTCGTCTTTGAGCACAATGTTCTTTGAGCACAAATCCTCCCTGTCAGTTCCCCTCCCATAATGCCTCTCGCGGAAGCGAAACTGGGACAAGTGACAGGTGAGTGTTATGGCGTCTGTTCAATTTTTTTCCATGATACGATCGCTATATTTGTGTGTGTGCTTGGACAGAATTCCCTCCTCCCTGGCCTCCGGTCTTTGGGAGTCTGTGTTTATGCATAATATGTACCCCAAGGACGATCTCTTTGAAGAAGAATTAACCAAACCTGAAGAGGTTTTCAATTCTTCGAAAAGAGTCGTCCTTGGGGTAGGGCCTCCCGCCTCCCCGCAATTCTGTTCACTGATATATTCAGCAGAAGGAATGATGATACGGGTCTAGGAGCCTACCCAGTTGGTGCGCATGCGCAACGGGAGGTAACTCCGTGAGGTAGGGGCCGTATAATAAATAAAAGAGTATTTATTGTTCAATCTTTTTATTCAAAAAACATTGATACAACTGTCACAGGACATTTTTCAGCCGGAAAATGCATAATATGTACCCCAAGGACGACTCTTTTCGAAGAATTGAAAACCTCTTCAGGTTTGGTTAAATTTCTTTCTTAGAATATCAATATGATAGACGACTGTCGGTCAGAGCAGAAAATTAACTGCAAATTCCATTTCTCCTTTGTTGAATTTTCATTTCACAAATTCCTTAAAATCACCGCAAACATGAGGCTTATGCACCTACTCGGGTTGTATTAATGACAGCCTTGTTAGCATTTTATGTTACATACACCATCAACAAAACCAAGATACCTGATCCCACTAGGGCACTAAAACATTTTGGTCATGCTAATACAAAGAGAGGATGCACCTCAAGACAATTTCAACAGTGGCCAGATCGGGTACCCGTACTGGTAGGCATGTCCACCAGAAAAGGTACCCCATATATTTACCAAAATGCCCCAGTCAGAGCTAACCTTACACATTAGGGTTTCGGCAATATTTAACAGATATTCTGAAAAAGGCTGCAAAATTTTGGTGACGCGTATCTCCGAGTGTCTTATGTAATAACTTTTGAAAACATGCATTTCCATATATGGCGAGAATACATTTTGAGCACTTAGATGAAGCTTGCTGTAAGACCTCAAACACAGTACAAATAACTTTGTTCCTTGTCGGTGTGCCTTCCACGCACATCGGGCGTTTGTCAGGTGTAAAATGTACTACAAAGGCGTCTGGCATTTAATAAAATATCCTAACAATTCATTGCTCGGATAAACGCTCTTCATAATCTAATTCAACAATTTTGAAACACTTGTTTGCGTTAACAATATTTTTCACAAGGTTGGTTTTATCTGTGCCATTTAAATTTACATTTCCTAAGCAATATGAGCTCTTGGCAGGTCATTTATCTTGAAAGCCTCTAGGACATTTATGTTCCTAACATACTGGTCCTCTTTTAAAGATGTTAAATTTGCAATTGCATTTTGTGCAATTTGCGAAAGATCCCAAAGAAATGCATGTTTTTTTCTTTAGTTTTTGTGCATAAACAAACATAACAGGAAAATGTGATAGATGACGCTAACCAATTATTTTCGATGATTGGTCGGTGGTACTGAACCCATCAATTAGAGTGTAACCACTTCCCAACTCTACTTATACTGCTACTCCACCCGTGAAAATCTTGGGTAGAATAGGTCTTCAGAAACCCATGCTTGCCACAAAAGGCGACTATGCTTGTCGTAAGAGGCGACTAACGGGATCGGGTGGTCAGGCTCGCTTACTTGGTTGACGCATGTCATCGGTTCCCAATTGCACAGATCGATGCTCGTGCAGTTGATCACTGGATTGTCTGGTCCAGACTCTATTTACAGACCGCCGCCATATAGCTGGAATATTGCTGAGTGCGGCGTAAAACTAAACTCGCTCACTCATTCGCTACAGAAATGTTCGCAATGCTTTTATACGTTTTAGATTAGGCCTTAATGATTTATTAATTAACCGTAGAAGATATTTTTCTATGGAAAACAACCCCTCGAAGATTATGTCAATTCTGTTACATTATTGAAGATGAATTGATATGTTCATATCCGCGAACAAGCAAGCCTGCAGAATTTAGAGATAAATCAAGACAACCGCCACCCGTGTTGTCCAAAAGGGGTACACGGAGCCTGGAGGTAATGAACATCCTCGACCGGGCCAAGGCAATGTATCCAAACCGACGTCTGTGCCCGGTGATGGGAATCGGTCTTGTGGAATTATTCAACTTGGCCATGCCCAAGGACCTTTAGTTGCGTCCTGGATGAAGTTGGCTGACGTTAATAAGGCACGATCTGTTGCCGGCAGGTACCAGATTTCTTTCATGGACCAAAAGACGTCCACGACTCCCTGGTCAGCATAGCTTTGACAAATGAAGACATGTTCAAGGATTACCGCTGGTATATACGTGGTGACATGCCTGAAGATGGCAACAAGAAAAGTCACATTTCTTCAGGATAATAGCGACAAACAGTTGGAATATATATATATCGAGTTGGTCCGTTTCGAGGGGTCAAGAAGTTTTGTTAGACAAAAAATAGAAGTATTCAGCTGCGGGTGTTCGGAAATCATCAGACCGAGGCAGCATCCCAGTGAGCCTGCAAGTGTACGATGGTTAAATGAACAGCTATACATGATTGTCAAAGAAAGTGTAAATAATAAAGCAAACGGCGAGGAACCTGTCCCAGCGTCAAGTCACATATATGCCTTGCTCCAAGGCTGTATACTGAAGGCTAAGCCCACGGACGACTGACTGACTTTGGATTTACGCCGCTTTTAGCAATATTCAAGCAATATCACGGCGGGGGACACCAGAAATGGGGCTTCACTCATTGTACCCATGTGGGGGATTCGCACCCGGGTCTTCGGCATGACGAGCCAACGTTTTAACCACCGCACGCACCCGCACGCACGCACGCACGCACGCACGCACACACACACACACACACACACACACACACACACACACACACACACACAAAAAATAATTCTAGCCTTTAAAGAGAAAAGTTTATATAAGGGTTTAAGGACGCCAGTCTGTTAAGAGGGATATTTTTAAAACATTATTTAAACTATAATCACCTCGGAGACTTGTGCAAAATGGTTGACGACGGAGACGCCGAGGGGCAGTGGGGTAGCCTCGGTTTATAAGCACCACAACCGTAATCGTGGATTATATCTGAGAGGTAAACGTCTATGACCAACATAGTGTGGGGCTTTCCTTCAACGCCGGTGGGGTAGCCTAGTGGTTAAAGCATCTGCTCATCACGCTGAAGGCCGGGTTCGATTCCCCACATGGTTACAATGTGTTTTGCACATGTCTGGTGTACCCCCGCCGTAATATTGCTAAACCTCATTCATTATTTCCGATTGCTCCATGACAAGTATTAGATTTTGGATTTTAAGTTCAGGTTTCCTGTTCACAAATCGACTGTTCATCCAAACATGCTTGAAGCAGGAGTGTCGGATGTTTTAACTGCCCCTTTTGAGCTGTTGTGAGCAACTGGCACACGTGAAAAACACATCTCCCTTCACTTTCTTCAGCGGTGTCAAGCAGAAAACATTCGCTTCCTGTCCAACACTCTTACTGAAATGTATGAGTAACCTCGGATTTAATTAAGTTCGAAATTATATCCCTATGATAGTGCATAGTCAAAATATCAATGGTGAATTTATGATATATTACCGAGTTTCGATAAGTATACCTAGCGAGTAAATGTTTTGATCTGTCAGCAGTTGTATACTCGCAATTTATTGTACAAGTTGTGAAAAGAGCTGTAAGGCTGTAGATCTATTTACAGATCCTTGTATTAACACAACAAGCGCGTCTGTAGCTTTTCACTTTACTGTTTATTAGTCTCGTGAGGCTTCGCGGTTCTACCTAGACTAGCATTTAGTCTCTGAAATGGACACATTTTACAGAAAACATGGTTCTCAAGTTATGTTTATTAAATAAAATGAAAAGGACCCCCCGGGAATTTATTTTCGTGACTGTGGTAATGTATACTTGCTACACATTCGAGACCTGCATGAGCTGTATTGGATATATTTCAGGGTCTCTATTACTGTTGCGCTTGTTCTTTGGCAATATGGCGGAGCCTAGTCACATATGACGTCACGAGCGTGCATGGAAACCGCTATAACTATTTTAGTATAAAGTGTTGTATTCGCATTACACACTGCGCGCACATGGAAACTCGGCGTTACTGTAATTAACGGACCTGAATGGTGACGGCTTTAGGCGTGACAACGCCCTTCTCCTCGGTTATGGTATTCGGGTATTCGGCAAGGTAATATCGAGGACCTCGCCCATAACCTTTGCAAAACATTTCTGGACTGCCATGGCCAGCTGTTTCTTGTACCTTTCCGCAACAGAACATGTCTGGAACGAGACGGAGAGACACGCGACAGGAGCAGAACCAGCCGTTAACACTGGCTTAGAAAATCGTTGGGGTAATTTTGAGCAAAACGGACTATTTTTTCAAACACGTCCGACGTTGACATTTTACAGTGAGTTGGTATACCAGCCGTCTTTCAGGTCCTGTCGGGGCAATAGGGTAGCCTTCGCTCGTCACGCCGAAGACCCGGGTTCGATTCCTCACATGGGTACAATGTATATAACCCATTTCTGGTGTCACCCGCCCTTATATTGCTAAAAGCGGCGTAAAGCGTAACCCACTTGCTCATTCATTCAGGTCAGGTCAGGTCAGGTCAGGTCAGGTCACTGTCTCTTTGTACCATTGTGACAAATGACCAAATAATATACTAGGCACATAAAGAAACTGTGCATACAAAAATTTAAAATCTAAATTTATCAAACCTGTGTAGACACAAGGATTTAAACTCAAGAGATTAGTGACATGCATCCAGCATGCATGCACGTCCCACGTTCCGTGACGTCAGTGGGTTCGTCCTTGAGACGTGCAATACGTTGTTGCACGTGCATTCCGGGAAAGAGAAACAGAGCAAATGAATGCCACACAATACTGTCACTTTGGAAAGCTCAACCCCTGCCCTTGCGATCGTTCAAAACATTCAACGGCTATTAAAACGCATAGCATGCCAAGGCTCACGTCTGCACAACGTCATGAGGCCGTCGGGATGGTCCGTTGGGAATGTCTCGATGACAAGTGCCTGCACATTTCCACTGCCACCGGAACACCATTTCTGCACTGAGACGCTACCAGAACACAAATGACGTCATCGATCGGCCACGTTCTGGACGTCCACGTGTAACAACGCCAAGACAGGACATATGGATAAGGGTGACCATCTTCGCCACAGGTTTCAGACTGCAGTGATGACTGCCCGAACCATCCCAGGACTTCGCTGTATCCACCCCAACACAGTTCGATAACGTGTACGTCATCACGGGATCAGACCACGACGTCCCGCAATACGGCCTATCCTGACACAACGTCATCGACAAGCTCGCCGAATGTGGTGATTTGGGGTGGAATAACAGCACGCCAAAGAACTCCTTTGGTGATTGTTCAGGGCAACTTAACTGGTGTGGGCTACAGGGATCAGATTCTTCGACCTGTGGCAATTCCTTTTCTGCAACGTCATGGCCCTGGGTTAAGATTCCAACAGGACAATGCCCGCCCTCATACGGCAAGGGTTGCTATGGATTTCTTGCAACACCACAACGTTGACTAACTGCCTTGGCCTGCAAATTCACCGGATCTCTCCACGATAGAGCATGTTTGGGACGAGATAGATCGACGTCTACGCCGTCTTCCTCATCCGCCAGATAACGTCCTTGACCTTGCAACAGAACTTGAGAGAATCTGGCGTGACATCCCACAAGCCTTCCTTGCACGTTTGATAGGCTCTATGCGTCATCGATGCACTGCTGTTCTCAAATCCGATGGTGGACATACCCGTTATTGAGCTTGTGACATGGTCGTTTGACCCCTGTCCCACTTGTGGACTCGTGACGTCATTGTGATTGACTTTTCAATTGACATTCTCCCGACTTGTTATGGTCTCATGATCCCACCATATAACGTTTATATGTACCTTTGACATTGTTATCGTACTTATCAACTGGGATAATATTTTGCCAATGCACAGTTTGTGGCTAGTATATTTTCAACTCAATATTACCACCTGTTTATATGAAACAAGCTACTTTGTCCCACTGCTATACAAGGTTCAACTACGAGAAGACAGATGGTTTTGGCAACATAACTTCCAAAGGATATTAAAATTTACTTTCAGCTCAAAGATTTTCATAATCAACATAAAATATCCGGTAATGAATCCTAAAACTTATACGCCACTCGTCGAACACCGAACATTTAAGTAAAACCTGAATTTGGTCCCTAATAGTGATTAAACACAGGAAATTTCGCTGTTCTAATGGAAAAGAACGGAATATATAGTTGGTACCGTCATGGTTATTTACAGACGCCGCCATATAGCTGTACCATTGCTGTGTGGCTCTATACAACAGACTGAACTTTTCCAGAAAATATTAAAGTCAGGATTGGACGGTGCCCAACAACCTCGAACTCTGAACAGTGGAACCACACAGCTTGTTGAAGCCAACGCAGTTAAATTACCCCATGATAAAAGGAAAGCTTCTAATCACATGAAAGGAAATTACTCTTTAATCTGTTCATTCAGTTAAGACTTTGAAATACTCAACGAATCGAAAATGCTTCCTGATAAATGTGTTTAGATGGTTAAACTTGCCAGTTTCAGTTTTGTGCAATTTCAATATAATTTAAGCAATTTTCACTTTTCCCTGGCGGAAGTGGTTATTTTAAATCGCGATTAAAGTAGTCCCAAGTTTAAAATCAGTAATTAAGGGTTTATGGGGTACAAGCTTACAGAGCACAGGGGAGATATTTTTGAACTTTGATTACATTTAGTTGTATATAGGCCCTGTGCTTCGATAAACCTCGACTGGCTGACATTTGTATCGATTCCATTGCACGGCATAAAGCGACCGTACAGCGCATATAGCGGCAGTACCATAATGTATTGTCCCAAGAAAAAGCTGCATCAACTGGATCGAGGCCTAAGTATTTGCATAGGTTATGATAAATGAATATATTGTTTTGTACATTTAAGCCCCATTTATCTGACCATCAGGTTTGTAGTCGATATATATGTGCGCGTGCGTGCATGTGCGTGAAGCATAGCATTCAAAATGTACTCGCCAGCATTAAAAACGCACCGTTTATATACACAAGTTGAGATCACTTTTTAAAAAGCACGTGTAAGCAACTGATGTTTTAGTGGATAATGATGGATGGATGACTCCCAAAAACAACGCGGAAAAATCGTTCATTCAATTACTTGTTTCACAGTTAGAAAGGATCAAACACACGTGGGGTCAAATCAAAAAGTCAATATCGCGTGTGTTCCGGGGGATGGCATTCTACTCCTGTAGAAGTGCAGCCTCAAGTTCCCGGATGTTTCGCATCTGTTGTCGCCGCCGCGAAAGACGTTGACCAATTTCGTCCCACCAGTGCTCAATAGGGGATAAATCTGGCGACAGTGCTGGCCAATGAATTGCGGGGATGTGTTGCTGGGTCAGATACTGCATGGAAAGTCTAGCTGTGTGTGCCCATGCGTTGACCTATTGAAAAGTATGGACATCTTGGTGTTGATTGAAGAATGGTACGACGTGATTCCGAAGAATCTGGTCACGGTAGTAAAGGGCATTAACTCTCCCATGACAGACATGAAAGGCAGTACTGTGATTGTAACTTATTCCACCCCAGACCATCATACTCTCAACCCCATTGAACCACACACTCATCAGCTCATCACACAATCGGCCGTCAGCATAGCAGGGTAAAATGATGACACATCACGTCAAATGAGAGGCAAGAGTTAACTCCCCTTATATACCTAAGACCAAAATGCAAGATAATCCGTATAGCTACCATTATAAACCAAAGCCCGGGCTTACACATGACTGTAGGTAAAACGGTTGGGCAAGTCCTCAATACTATCTATATATAAAGCTTTGCAACTTATCGGGCTTACACGAAAAAATTGGCTTGCTACGGGCCTGTAATCTAAACTAAGGCAGTAGATGATTCACTAGCTCCTTAATATCTTGTCTTTTCTTCATAATTGACGTAACACACAGTTACATCACTTTCCAGATATTTATCTGTCAAAATATAACATAAGTCAAAAATATAGCACACCACTGCCCCTCGTTTCTACAACCCGTATCAAATGTACAGTTAATCAGTTATTTCCATTTATTCCTACCCGCCCTTGGAACATTGTTTCACTGTCAAAATATTACAAAATGCCACATATCATAGTTAATCAGAACAGTTCATCACAACTTCACCTTCACCGTGATTTACAATAGATTTTCAACATTCATTTTCCAATATATGATGACGCTTCACAAACACTCGATTAGGCAAAACTGACTGATCTCTTATTGGTCAATGTTCAAGCTCTCAATCACTGTTTTGTCCTCTGGGCTGGTATATTTGCTCGCTCATCGAACAAAGAAAGAAGCGGCCTATAGTATATATACACTTTGTCGGATTCGCAATTCTGTTGGTCCATAATATGGTCTCTGGTCCATAGGACTATGTAACAAATATTCTACATCAACACACTTTTAGACGAGGCCCCGAGCTAACATGAGTGAGTGAGTGTGTTTTAACGCCGCCTTTAGCAATAATCCAGCAATATCACGGCGGGGACACCAGAAATGGGCAGCACACATTGTACCCATGTGGGGAATCGAACCTGGGCCTTCAGCGTGACGTATATAAGCTATCCCACCGTCCTGGCCTTTAATATAATACAATAATATACTCGCAACAAGGCTTCTCACAAATATTAAATTCTAAAAATACCTCGCAAATAAGGCCTATAAGTAACACCATATACGAAGAAACTCGCGACATGGCCTCTGACAAAGATTCTGTACTAAAGTTTAGATGGGCCCTTTAATATGGCGCTAATATGAGGCCTCATGTGTTTGTTGGTAAAGGATTTTAATTACATATCTAATTTAAGTTTGTTTGACATTACACAGTTTCACTGAAGCTGTCAGCTCGATCTGTCTCACAGTCCTTGAACCACATTATTTCCCTTCTGCCTGCTTAGTGAAATGCTTAAAAGCCCTTAATAAAGCAAGTCTAAATTTTCTCAGGTTTGAATCTCCTATCTCAATGGGGCTCCCATTCAGTTCAAGAGGAAATGTACCCGTGAAGGTCCGGGTTAGAATATTGATCTTCAGTAACCTATGCTTTTAAGAGGCGACTAACGGGATCGGGTGGTTAGGCTCGCTGACTTGGTTGACACATGTCATCGGTTCCCAGTTGCACAGATCGATGTTGACGTTGTTGATCACTGGATTGTCTGGTCCAGACTCGATTATTTACAGACCGCCGCCATTTAACTGGAATATTGCTGAGTGCGGCGTAAAACTTAACTCACTCATTAAGAGGAAATGTTTGTTTCTATCATAATTATATATATTCAGACTCTGAGAGTCAGTCTGGCGCCAGCTGTATTCGGTGTCAGTTGTACATGCTTACACCCACACTGGTTCTCGCAACACGTGTGTGTCTCGTGTGTGACTTTTCGGAGCTCCGCAGCACTGAAATCCAGCTCTGAGTTTATATACATACCAGCTACCGGCACACCGCCGTGTAGACTTGGACAAGTCTCAACGGTAATAATTAATACTTTAAATGATAATTTCTAAAAAATATAAATATTACTCTAACAGACTGGCCTAATTTTAACAGACTGTCCGCTTCCATGGGCTCAGCATTCAGTACAGCCTTGCAGCAAGGTTAACCGCCGGGTCGCACGATGATATCGCGGAGGGGACCAGCTAGATTTCATCAGCCACCTCACAGCCAATCAGAAACCAGCACGTTGACTTAACATGTCGAGTTGTTTGCGGTTTTGTTTGTAGACGCGTCTCTCAGCAGTATGCACTACATAAGTTTCCTTCCGTGAAATTATACAAAGCCCGGTGTCTAAATAAGATGTTCGTAACTGAACAAAAACATGTTTTTACTGACCCTTGTCTCCAATGAGATCGAAGGCTCGGCCACAAAAGAACATATCTTTCAGCAGGGATACTCTACAACATATATAGTCTCCCTGGTTTCAGTGACCCTGATTATTAAAGCGAGTCCTTTGGGCGCGTAGGATATACGGGTAACATATTTTTACAGAATTCCCTTGTTTAGACTGGCTCTACGTCCAAGTGACGACGGAATGGTGGGGAAGCCTAGTGATGAAAGAGTTGGCTCGTCGACGTCACGCCGAAGTCCCAGGTTCGAATCACGACATGGGTACAATGTGTGAAGCGCATTTCTGGTGTCCTCGCCGTGATATTACTGGAATATTGCTGAAATGGTGGTGATGATGATTTTTATGGACTAGCATGTACAATTTGAATGACCCCCCTAGAAGTTATGTACAAAGTAAGTGACACCCCCGCATGTCATGTACAAAGTCAATGACCCTCCCCTTTCCAGATTTTAAAGCACAATTTTTTAGTAGTATTTTTATGTACAAAATTGATGACCCCTAGAAACATGTGTACAAAATTGATGATCCCTACCTCCCCAGAACAAAATGGGTGACACCCCTCTCCCCCTTAAAATCATCATCATACCCCCTAGCCATAAATTATGAACTGTCCCTAAGATGTACAGAAGAATGACGATATGACATCACATTTTGAAGGACTGCATATCCAACCAAATTTGTTTATTGAAGAGATAAAGTTTTTTAATTTATTACATTTCCTCCTTAAAGGTCACATGCAACCAAAAAATCAAACATAATTAAAACACAATTATCACTTATTCATGACATATAATATACATTGCTGGTTATGAAAAAACATATAAACAAAATTATAAGCGTACAATCGCAAATCAAAAGTGCAATATTGTGTACTTCGGTTTACTTCCCAAGAAACGAAGCAGCCGGGATACCGAACCCAGTCAGAGCGGTTGGGTGTGCACTCAAGTGTAACGGCTGGTTCATTTGCAGATGCCCTCACGGCTGATTGTGTGTGTATATATAGAGATGTTGGGTTTTGTAAATACATGCTCATTTTTTGTGTATAACATATTGTTTCAAGACTTCAGGTAGGAAATCAACTTATGCCACATCAGTGAAATGTTTCTATATGTGTGTATCTTGGAATTGTGGTGAAGTTTAAAGTGCCCAATATCACTTGTTCATATATTGGACGAACCTTCCATATGTTGAAAAACCTGATTTTCAGGCCAATATAAATTATATAGGGTTGGAATTTTCCTGTTTAGTTTGGATATTGAATAAGTCATAAGTTAACTATTCTGTGGCAAACTTCAGATGCGGATTATCCACTATTTCATATGTCACAAATATAGATGCAAACCACAAAATATGACGCATTTTATTGAATAAATCATTTCTTTTGCGTGCGCAAAAAAACAAAACCACCACCCCCCCACCCACACACACACTCAACATATGACGGCCTATCTAATGTTTTTGTGCTTTACTATAATACCCCATGCAACTTTAATGACACCATAACTTATTTTATGAATAATACACCACGACTATTTACAAGAATAAGCCAGTTGTTTTCAGTAACTATAAAATACACAAAACGAAAGTTCGTTGTGTTTTCCCAAATCGCTGATGCAACCGGTCTGTTCCATGTTTACACCCCACGTTCCCACGTAACGTCATAGGCTATTTTTAGCCACGGCTTGCATCAGGCACAACAGCCAATTAGAAACCAGCTCGCGCAAGTCAGCTGTCGGTTTTAACCAATGCAGTTTGACCACATCAGCACTCGCACCTAAGCCATGGAAGAGACAAGACGTTGAAAATGAGTTGACAGTAACAAGCCTTGAAAACTACCCTTAGATGTTGAACCGATCCATTTCCGACCCAAGGATATTGTACACCGACTACGAATAATGTCTCTGCTAAGCCCTAAAACTATCGTGATCACCACGATGCCGGGCAAACAGCCCGCCTATCGCTCCATGGCTCTCTCGGACAACATGGACGAAGAAGGGGCACCGAAAAAACGACGACGCTTGACACATTTGTCAGTTGAAGAAAAAATGTTGCGAAGGTAGGTTTTTAGGAAACAGTTAATCATGTAGTTGTGACTATCTGATGTTCAAGGTTTGTTTACATTGGTCGTTATGGCCGATCGTCAATAGTAGGATTTGGGTGGCGTATGCGCCATTGAGTTTGATAACCGGCTGTCGTGTTGGCAATATAGATCTACTTGCCGACGTCACTGATTTTCTGGAACATATTGATAACAATTGTCGCTGTTGACGTATTAAATGTGTACTTCCGAAGTCAACGTGCCATATGTTACAACAAGTAGAAGGCAGCTGTCATAGGCCAGGAATATTATGTACAAAAGGGCGTGGCACTGAATCAGTTATCCCAACACGAGCTGAATTCGACGTTCTGGTGATTTCGACGATTGCATTGCACGCGCTATATCGGGGGAGTACGTGTGCGATCGGATCGAGTGCACAAACAGTTTCACTGGTAGGGCGGGTGCCCAGTCGCTGTCCTGAGAAGTTTTATTGACAATGGAAATCGGGAAGTAAAGTTATATAAAAAGCAAATAAACATCAATATTATTTACCCGAGATCGTTAATACAACTTACGATGCAAAATCAGTTCCCTTTATAACAAAAAATAGCAAGCGAGAATTCAGTTAGATCAGTCGTCTGCTGGTGACAGGCAATATATAAATAGGAAGCCACGTGATCACAACACTCCCTCGCAGTGCGGAGCAAAAAAAGTATGGCTCATCGTCGAAAACCCATACAAAATACCCGGATGTTACGAGCGGCAACAGTTTCGCCGATACGATTTCATCAACGCTATTTTTGTAGGGAACACTTGATATTTTTGTGTGAAATAGATGAATATATCCTTTATCACTCAAGCTTAGTAAAATACAAACTTTAAATGATATTACAGATAAAAAATCCTTTTTTGGTCTTACATCGTCGAAAACCCCTGACACCGGGATACCGTATTAAGTGTTAAAAAACTTAAACTTTGAACCCTTTCGTCATGTCATGTATTTTCATGAAATCGTGAATGAAAGTGAAGTATTTGTTGGGTTAAAGTAATATGAAGTATGTATTAATTGGTTACCAAGATCCAAATATAACAATACATGTGTAGGATCCCCACATTTTCTCTTATATTATTTCTTTCACTATCAAGTTCATTGTGGTCATGAATTTCGAGTTAATGTAATTTGTTTTTTATACAATATCGTCAATGTTTATCATTTTCTTTTCCAGGAAATTGAAAAACAGAGTCGCAGCACAAACAGCCCGTGACAGAAAAAAGGCACAAATGAGTGATCTTGAAATAAAGATTGCTAAGTTGGAAGCCGAAAATAAGAAGTTGCTAACAGAAAATAAATTGCTGAAAACAAGTTCCACATCCCTTGTGAAGGAGAACACAGCGCTGAAGGAGCGTCTTGGACAGATAAAGCCATCTGTCAGTGTGTCGTGTGGGCGTGTGAGCAAGTCTGAACCCCCCAGGTCTGCAGCACCTGCTGATCCTCTGCCGAAGGAACAGATACAGGCTCTCTCCCACGTCCTCATGATGCACTACGCAGCATTCTCCCTAACTCTCAGGTAGGCACATTTCCTTCATAGTATATTGAACCTGTTTCAATTCCTCGTGTAATAGGTTCTTTGCAACCTAGGTTGGTTGTGTGAGGTGCCGGGGCGGTGGGGTAGTCTAGTGGTTAAAGCGTTGGCTTGTCACTCCGAAGACCCGGGTTCAAATCCCCACATGGGTACAATGAGTGAAGACCATTTCTGGTGTCCCCCGCAGTAATATTGCTGGAATATTGCTACAAGTGGCGTAAAACCAAACTCAGTCAGTCAGTGTATGAGGTGGCATATTGGAAAGGGTGGTCAGAATTGGGGACTTTGTGGTTGGTGTCTCAGGTGATGTGGATTGTTCCCTGTGATACAGATCCACAGGTTATCTGGTTCAGACTCTTATTACAGATTGTCGTCACAGCTGGAATATAACCAAGTCCAGTTTAAAATAACAAACATCACACACCGGTATCATATGAGGAAAAATTAGACTAGACCTTTCATGGTTTTCATGGCTGCATGTACTAAGTCAATATATAAGTCAATAATAATGTCAATGTGTAGTTATATACGGGCATAATTATTTATACAGTTCACTTTGATGTTTCTCATTATTAACAGGAGTGTCATTAGCTTGGTATTTAAGGATGGGCAAAATGTTTCCAGTTGACACAACCATTTGTCAAACCTTACAATTATGATAAAGTGAACTGAACATTAACAGGTAACACTTCTCGTCACAGCTTGGGTGTAATTATCGTGTTCTTATTGCGTGTATTTTACTTAACAGCCTGATGTTCTGCTTGGTCTGCTCGAACAACTCCAAGACGAATCAACAGGCATCAAGTCGCAAAAGAAAACAAGCACATCCAGCCCGCTGTCCGTCTGTGCTTCCGGAACAGCCACGCCCAAGCGACCAGTGGTGGGGGCGTCACCAGCAGAGCTGGAATCCATCAATGAACTGATTAAGTTTGACCACATATACTACAAGGTGGAACCCGGTAGCCAGACTGTTGCCAAGACCAGTCATGCTTCTCAGACAGCCACAGAGGTCCCAGTGGCTGTGTGCCCTGTCTCGTCTGTCAAAGAAGAGGTCAAACAGGAACTATGTGTTCCCATGACAACAGACAGTGATAGTGAGGCTAATGTAGCAAAGAACATCCCAACCATTTGCATTGATGATGACTCAAGTATTGAGGATGAAACAGGACTGCAGCTTCTTGAGGATATCGAAAGCCTGCTTCAGTCTGAGGAACTGCTTGACTTTGCAGATCTGGATCCCGCAAGCTTGACTTCGGGGGAGTGTGGAGATTGAGCAGGAAAACAATTGCAGCAAATCACGAGGCCAGAAAAGGAAGCACTCTGATTCAAGTAGCAACTCCATGTCTCTAGACAATCTCTCAGTTGATGACCATCTGCAGGAGTATTTCAGTGATTCCGGGATCAGTGATGTTCCATCTCCATCGAGTGACATGTCATCGTCTCTTGGTGACGAATCTTGGCATGAATCATTCTCAGAACTCTTCCCGGATCTGCTGTAATGAGTGTGTGTGTTCACCTGGAGTGTTCCAGGGTGTTCCAGATGGACTCGCTAGAGCCTGGAGTTGTTGCCTTGTGGTCAGAGACGCTTCTATGTGATAGAGACAGCAGTGACTGGCCCCACTTGTATATTGTTTTCATTCTCATTCACTCATCCCCCCTAATAAAGTGAAAGGAATTTGGGTTCCATTGATTTGTTGCTTTTTCTTTTTCTCACTGTAATCTTTGATCAAGCCAATGTCAAGGGAGAAGTCTAAAAATATTTGTGATTAAAATCACATATGGTAAAGGAACTGATCACATATTAGGTTAGAGCTGGAGGGAGGAATTAGATCATGACTTCGCCGCAAATGCTCACCTTATTAACCATAGGCAGATCCAGAAATTTTCAGGGGTGGGCTGGGGTCGCTTTTCACTGTTCACATTATTTAATTGTAACCTGTAACAGATGGAACATCTACTGTTTACTTATGATAAATAACCTGTTAGGAAATAAGAAATATTAGGTTGTATGCCCTCACTTGCCCAAGAGTTGTAAGAAATTTCAAGCTTCCCCTTCACTGTCAATTAACTGAACCCCACTAAGACATAATATATAGTGCAGGGCGGATGCAGCACCCCTGCAACACCTCTTCTTTTTCTCTCTCTCTCTCTCTCTCTCTCTCCCCAATGTAGTAGGGCTAACTTCGTTTACTTGTGACGACATATACATTCAGATTGTGTTTCTGTGATCAAATGGAAAAGAACACCTTGAAATAGAAACAACAGGTTTGAATGAATTTTCCAGCTGATAACGTGCTGCAGTTAAATGATACTTCCATCCTTTGTAATCATGCATAACCTTTAGTTAGGCTAGTTTTGCTACATTTGTATGAGGTGATCGTGCAATTTATAGTTGTGAGGCCTTCAGTTTCCTTCTCAATGTGAAGCCTCTACTGGGTGTTCACGTGAAGGTATCATCCCTCAGACTGAGAGGGGCAGTGGGGTAAGCTAAAGCGTTCTTTTCCTCACAGGGGTGGTGTGTGAAGTCAATTTCTGGTGTCCCCCTGTAGTAAAATTGCTAAAAGCTGCGCAAAATCATTCTCAGATTGTGAACCTTTGTCCGCGCCCAAATAGCTCTGGTTTCTTATACCCAAGATTCTGAACGCTCACATCCTTATATGTCAGAAACAATGTCAAGAAATTTCAAACGAATAAATAATATGTGAATATCTTTGTATGTAAAGTAAAAAAATGGAGACAGTTGTGAAGTTTGAGGTTAAGGTTCTAATAGTGCATGGCCTGAACAATTTGACGTGTGTGCCCAGGTGGAATGAGGTGGACGAACATTACACCTGGTGAAACCTGGTCACCTGTGGCTTTCACAGTCGTGCGGAAGTATCTCCGTCTGTTACCCTGTGGTCGCAGCCATGTTGTAACTGACTAACTTAATTCCGAGTTAGAATTGTTCTTCGGCGAACAGTGCTTGTACGAAGCGAGCTGTTGGCCTGCCTCGCTGACTCGACTGATGCATTGTATCCCTGTTGCTGAGATCGATGCCGATGATGTCGATCACTTGATTGTCGATTATTGACAGACCGCCGTCATATAGCGGGAATATTGCTGAGTGCGACGTTAAACAACAAACGAGGCCTGATTTTATCCTGTGTTGTCAGTTAGCTAAAATAAAGTTAATATACTCATGGAAACAAATAAGGGAAAACATGAAAGCAAAAGTGTTCCTTTCTTCTTTTCTAGGTTTCTTCGCATGCTTTGTATTGCACTGTTGGGGGAAAGCCGGGAAAGCATCAAGGAACACGTGTCCTTTCGTGTGTTCCTTTATTTGTTTCCATGAGTATATCTGGAATCTGTCACACGTGCGATACATTTGACCATCATCTTTTTGCTGAAATACGTGATTTTTATACCACACATGCAACATTCGTGATTACACAATGCCATTTAGAATGTGGTCAAATACAACATATGTTATATTTGGGATTACACTGTTTTAGTAAAGTACAAATTCTAGTACTTTTTAGGGTTGAGTCCCATCCGGGCTTCGAATCCCTGAGGGTGTGGGTTCGAATCCCGGGTGGGACTCAACCCTAAAAAGTACTAGAATTTGTACTTTACTAAAACAGTGTAATCCTAAATACAACATATGTTGCACATGCAACATTCACCCCAACCTGTCATTAATTTGCACCATCAGTTTCAATGTCGAGTGGGTGG
Organism: Haliotis rubra; assembly: GCF_003918875.1. Taxonomy (NCBI): domain Eukaryota; kingdom Metazoa; phylum Mollusca; class Gastropoda; order Lepetellida; family Haliotidae; genus Haliotis; species Haliotis rubra. The sequence continues at coordinate 61,442 of NW_025767065.1, read as the reverse complement.
ATAAATATACGATAATAATCAAATATATTTAGGACGTATCGGTTGGGAATATATCGTTGGTAACAGCTGCGTTGTATTGATCTGCAACGTGTACAATGTGCCACGACTCACTTAGCTGATATTTAAGGTATGGGTCAGACAGATTTCTCAGAATCTGTAGGATCCTATTTAACGGACCAATGAAGGGTAATAACCGGAATTTACCAAACACTCGTAGGAGGCAACAGAGGTCTTTGAACTCGTTGTTTGAACTCTCCAACCTTGGCGTCTTCTCTTTCAAATATACGTTAGGTCCAAATGCACTAATATGACGATCTATATATACACAAAGAACGTAATTACGCACCCACTGTATTTTTCCAATAATAGATTTTCAACACGTACATAAAACTTCTCGTGGTGACCAGGATGGAAAAACATGACTTTTTCTGACCCGTGATCCATGTTGATTTTATGATAATAATTGATGATAAAACCCCAATGATTTTCATTCAAAACCATGTCAGTTCAAGTAAGGCCCTGGAATGTTGAATTTATTGGTTAATGTGAACAATCAAAATGTCCTTTTGCGTGTCTTACACGTGTCAGTAGCGACTGTGACTGTATGACAGTCAGTACCCTCCTCCTCATACCCCCGTCAGCTTCCTGATCCTCTGAAGGGTTGAGTTGAGTTCCAGCCATATAGTGACGAGAACAAGTTTGCATTAATAAACATTGTAAGTACATACTCGGAATGAGTTTTATTTCAAAAACATATATTCATTACATTGTCATTTAAAAGCAAAAAAAGTCATAGCATCAAATTTAAAGTAGCTTCCAAGTGGGCCAGGTTCTGTACAGGAGGATCCCTTTGTTGCACACAACGACAACCATGTCCCAGATATACTCCAAAGATCGGGCCTCATTCAATCGTGAGATATGTCAGGGGGTGCTTAACTAAGTTCTTTGTGTATATGTACCCCCTAGATCGACGCCCATGATGTCAATCACTGGATGGTGTGGTTGCAGGTCGCTGTCATAAAGATGGAATTTTGCTAAGTGTGGGGTTGAATATAAAACAAACGAAATTCGTTTAATCCTGTTTATCAACTTGTGAGGATCAATAATAACATCTGGATTCGGTGACCAGCTTTCTTTAAATTCACACATGGTGATGCACAAATTTTGTAAGAAAAAAACATTGACCTACCTCGTATACTTTAGTTACTTTTTGTTTTTGAGAAATGAGTGAGAGTGTATCGAGTGTATGGGTACAGAATTACTGTATACATCCACGGACTGTCATTCAGTACAGACTTGGGGCAAGTTACTCTACCAGCTGACATTGTGTGTGAAATACCACTACGGTGGGAAAAGCTTAGCAGGTGCACATGACAGTGACATTCAACCTCCGACTATTAAGTATATACTGTGTATATTGTCCTAGGTGGCGCTCTCCACGTGTTGATGCTATCGGCACGATCAGGGATGTAGAACTATACAGATGGCCACGCCCTGCTGCATTACCAGTGTGAAACAACTGTCTCAAATGGTGAAATCGCTATATAATGCTCATAATCATTGCAATAAACGTGCAAATCGTGCTTTCAGTAAAAGTGCCGTGGACTGCGTGCTTGTTAGGCATATTGGTATAGTCGCCAGTTAGGGGTGAGTGAGTATGGTTTTACGCTGCTTGCAATGTCGCAATATGCCAGCAATATCACGGCGGGGACACCAGAAATGGGCTTCACACATTGTACCCACCTGGGGAATCGAACCCAGTCTTCGGCATGACGAGTGGACGCTTTAACCACTTGGCTACCCCACCGCCCCAGTTCGGAAGAAAGCTTGAAGGATATTTGTCCTTCAGAAATGAATCTCTTTGGAGCAAATACACATGACTGGTCAATAGCAGTCTTTACGTACCGCATTTCCTACAATAGACAGTCGGTCTTCTATGAATTTCGCGTCTGTTTCAGAGGCCGACTTGTTTTGTTTCAGGCTGACACGGTGACAAGTCACATCCTGACCGAATCCACAACTGCCAAAGATTTATGTTTGGGAGACAGTCATTATTAAGTGACTGGTGTAATAATTAGAGGCCGTAACTTAATATGATCGAGGTGATTAATTACAACTAATGATGGACCAGGCGTCTGTTGTGGAGAGTGCGTATCTCTCATATTAGTATCCAGACGTCTTACAGAGGAAATACGGTATAAATACATCTCGATACACTTTCAGACTGGACATTGAAACTTTAAACGGCGACTATAAGGCTTAACAATGTTTCTTGAGGTCGTATTAGGGGACATAATTCCATCTGGGTGAAGATCACGTTTAGGTGAAGGAGGTTGTCTCGATATGTGAAAATGAAAAACAGGCCCTGGACTGGAGACTGCGGCAGTGTGTGGCGTCATGCACGTGAATTCCGTGCTCCTCGACTCAACACCTGCACTGAAGGTTGTCAAATCAACAACTTTCCATTTCACTGTGCAAAATCGAAACTGTGTATCATAGTGTACACGCGTTATCCTGTTGACATGTGGCTCCTTATACAGCGGGTCCACAGCAAGGCGACAGACGCCGTACAACCAACAAGCTGGACCCACCACCATGTTCCTGCCAGGATCGACTGCACGGATCATTCTTTTCTCCAGTTTGTTTAGCAGTACTAAATATTTTCGTAATTTCATCACAGTCCCGTTCCACAAAGCGACCTTAGCACTAATATGATCTTACTCCCATACTACATATACGGTAACTATTAGGTCTCGCACCTATTTACCTAGACTAACATTTAGTCTCTGAAATGAACATATTTTACAGAACCAAAATTTAATAAATTACAATCATAAAATATAATAAAAAAGAGCCCTTAAACTTTCTTATACAGAAGATGTGGTAATCTCGACTTGTCACATATTGTAGACTTGCTTGGGCTATATTGGGTACATGCATGCATGTATGTATGTATGTATGTATGTATGTATGTATGTATGTATGTATGTATGTATGTATGTATGTATGTATGTATGTATGTATGTATGTATGTATGTATGTATGTGTGTATGCATGTATATGTGTGTGTGTGCGTGCGTGCGTGCGTGCGTGCGTGCGTATGTATGTATGTATGTATATGTGACAGTGTTATTCATTATGTAACAATGTTTCAAGTGTAATTAGTTGTATTTGTAAATTATAGGGAGGTCGTGTGCTGTATTTGGACTAGTGTTATATTTAGACAGAAATATCTGGAAAGTGGTAAAAGGAGCTAGTGAATCATCTGCCTTAGTTTAGATTACAGGCCCCTTCTGGAAGGTACTACAGCTAGGGTACAACAATCACATGGGTCTTTCCACTGCATTCTGGCCCAGGTATACTAGCCACATAAAGAAACTGTGCACACAGAAAATTCCTTCAGAATTGGAATACAACACAGAAAAGACGAAATGATGTAGACACTTTATAAGCTGAAGTATCGGGCCACAACAACAAGAACATAAACAATATCCGTAACGATGACGTCAGAAGTTAAAAATTGAGTTGGGGGCCACACGTCGAAGTCACAAACTCAATAACGGGTATGACCATCATGCGCGTTAAGCACAGCAGTGCATTGACGACGCATAGAGGCTACCTAATGAGCATTGAAGGCCTGGGGAATGGTTTGGGACGTGGTCACTGCCGTGTCTGAGATGAATCACCCGAATCCATCTGTCCTGTCTTGGCGTCGTTACTCGGGGACGCCCAGAACGTGGGTGGTCGGCGACGTCATTAATTACTGTTTCCATAACGCCTGACCAATGCAGATATCGTGTTACGATGGTATTGGAAATGTTCTGCCACCTGTTGTTGGCTCATGCCTGCTCGAACCATTCCAATGGCTTCATGACGTTGAGCAGATGTTAATCTTGGCATGATGTGCATGTGACTTCTCATGTGAATTTGTGAACGTTTGAATGACCAAAGATCAAGCTTTCGACAGTGACAACAATTTCTGAGTTTCACATGTTGTGTGCAGCTGCACGGGCTGCACGTGCAGTAACACATTGAAAGTCCATAGGCCACCATCAATGACGTCACGTCGCCTGGCACCTGCATGAGCGTTCGATTGTCTCCAATACTTGCTATGTTCACGCCTTATTTATGTATAAAGACGCTGTCTGCCTATCTTTAAAATTTCTGTGTGCACAGTTTCTTTATGTGGCCAGTATAGTTGGAGAATATGGGGTGAGTCCTATCCGGGATCTGAACCACGCTCTCAGATATAGGTACTTAATCGCCAACACACAACGTATGGCAAGAGTTCCTTACGTACCCCCCACCTATTTTTTTCAGAAAATACAAAAATATACAACTAATGAAAAGTACTTTATAAAATAGGCTGCATGGGCGGATCCAGGAATTTCGGAGGGGTGGGGGGTTGGTTCGAACACCCTGAACCCCCCATTGGCTCCGCAAACGCCAAACAAAATATCTTCAATGTGGTCTTAAGTCATTTTCAAAAGGGGGTCGAACCCCCACTTCTCTGGATCCGCCAATGGGCTGGGTGTACGTAAGATCGAACTCTTTCCACAAGGATATATAAATATAAGCGATCAAACCAATCTAGCTGACAAGGCTTCCAACTGGAAGTCTGATCATGTTTGTGACGGTGATATCGACGGCACCCGTTGCAACATGATAGAATGTGTGACGGTGTACCCCTCCATCATATTGCGTGGCGTCAACCCAGACTGAAAAAGCATGCTAACCAAAAGTTCCGAGCGACGAAGTTCTTACAACTGTAACCAACGTATGAAATATACGCCAAAAGCCCAGACAGACATCTGGGCTGGTAACTCCAAAAACTTACCAGCCCAGAAGAAATTTAACCAGTCCTTCTTAAATACTAAGTAGACAGTGCCAATGGACATGTAATCTGAATTTTTTTCCACCCGTCCATCGGGCTGGCTAGTTGTCAAATAGACCGCAGAAATCTAGCCCGTCTAGGGCGGTCGGACGGGCCTTATTTCATATACTGCTGTAAATATCATTGGCGGATCCAAGCGTGCGTGCGTGTGTGCGTGTTCCAGGGACATGACTGAAGACCACATTGAAGTTTATGTTTTGCATTGGCGGAACCCAAACTCAACCACCCCTACACCCCACACCCCCTCTCCGAAATACCTTGATCCGTCCGCCTATGGATATGTTCCTGTTTACTACATACAAGTAGCAAGTAAAGTATTGGTATTATATATATATATGTATATGTATATATATATATATTACATACGCTGAGTGAATTGTGAACTGTCTGTGGCGCGTAAGTTTTACGCTTGCTAAACAGTAAATAGTCTAGTTTGCAGCGAAAAAGTACCGATTAGTTTCAAAGTAAATCACATAAAGTGAAATTAAGATTGCGAATCCTCATAATTTTACCTTGCCAATTGAACATTTAAATTTCCGAATTTTATTCAGCTTAGGATAAAAGTTGTTTAATAAACGATCATAGTTTCAAATCGCTATTATTGATTTGAATTACAAGGGGGTAACCATACAGAAGACCATCTACTACTATTCTATCAAGCTTGCGAGGGAGCAACAAATTCACTCTTCGTCAATGACTGCTCCCTGGTAGCCCGGATGAACATGACAACAAACTCAACAGGTGTTTGAGAACCAACACATGTGGAACTTCAAACAAACGTACACACCACGAAACGCCGGGTAAGTAACAGCTTTAGTTTTTTGTTGGCGTAGAGATGTTCCATAGTTTAGATAACTGAAAATATTTACCTACTCGTGTTTGTACACGTATTTAATGTGAATTTCGTCAGTCGAATCGAAAAAAAAATAGCCGTGAAGTATTCGGAAATTTCAAACATTTTATTTGGATGAGATTCTAAACAGTTTCGATTATACTGTGTCATCATCTGTGCAATATATATGTCCGTGGAAGTCCTCTTAAAGTAGGGGGGCCAGACCCTCGATATAACAACACTCGTCGATCAGCTGTTATAATGAAACTCTCGAGAGCTGCTGTGGTGTGTAAGGGGTACCCTTCGTTAGACGTCCCCCATACTCTACAGGCGCTCTGTCACGGATAGAAATTTGCACTAGTACTATAGTTCTTGCAAAACAAGTTTGGTATTACAAGGATAAGCAGATAGTTTGGTAAATTATTACTATTTACTGCTGTCTTTTCTCCCCTTTAGGGTTTCATAAATGATGGGGGCGGTGGGGTAGCCTAGTGGTTAAAGCGTTCGCTCGTCACACCGAAGACTCGGGTTCGATTCCCCACATGGGTACAATGTGTGAAACCCATTTCTGGTGTCCCCCGCTGTGATATTGCTGGAATATTGCTAAAAGCGGGCGTAAAACCATACTCACTCACTCACTCATAAAATATGATTGGATGAGGACGAGGGCTAACATTGAACAATGTAACCTTACAGACTGTTGTGATGTAAAAGTGTAGATCTAACTGTAGACAATGCCTTAAATTTCCCCAAAATCAGTCTCCGTTTATTCTAATTACAAGCCATGGATTATGAAAGTAATTTTAGTAGGTCTGGGTTATCAAAATAATGTGGACAAAATTTGAAACAGAATGATCATATCCTGTGGGATTCTCAATAATGTTCACTTTCTAATACCTTATGCTTTAGACCGTCTCCGTGGTGTAGTGGTTAGAGCGTCCGCCCGGAGAGCGGAAGGTCGCGGGTTCGATCCCCGACCGCGTCATACCAAAAGACGTTAAAATATGGTACTTGTTGGTCCCTGCCTGGCGCTCGGCATTAATGGGTACAACAAGGACTGGTCGGCTTGGAGTCAGTATAATGTGTCTGAGTGGGGTATTCATGCTTCACTGTGGCATGGTATCTCAGTGGGCTAGCACTATAAAACCAGCTTAAGTCTGGGCTAGTACAAGCAGCCGCACATACACATACACACGCATGCACGTCATCATATGAGCGAAATATTCTCAAGCACGACGTTAAACCCAATTTCACCTCACCTCACCTTATGCTTTATAAGGACCAGGTCAGTCTAATCAGAATAGTGAAACACACTTGACAAACTTTGCAGAGTTGTGCCCCTTGGTAATCGCTAATGATGGGTTCAAATCTCAGATTTGTCCTGATGCATGGTTTGTCTGAGCCATAGGGTTGGCTAAAAGGATCAATAATCGGAAATATTGTCGATAAGAACAATTATGAAAGATTATCAGTCTGAAATAGTGTCATCGATAATATTGTACGTAAAATTTTGTGATAGAATAAAGTTTTAATTTACTCACACAATACACAAAGTTAGGAATTTAATCTTGGGATGTTTCTAAATTCTGTTCAGGACAATGTTTTGTTAGTAACTAATGCATAAACATGTCGCTGCTCACCAGTGGTGGGAAATATATTAATTTCTTTCAGACATATTTTGGCATTTTGGCTCAAACTTACTTATCCGATATTTATTGGTAGTCAATCAATATTTAATTAACGATTAGCAAACTCTATGACTATTATTGATAGCCAGCCAGCCCTAATACCTGGCCTACTGGTTTTCACCAAGTGGTAACTATACAGGCTTGGTGAAAGCAATTAATCAAGGGATTAATCTAGAATTGCTAGCTGGTAAATTCAGAAATATTATTTTATAAAAAAAAAGAGATTTGGTTAAAGTTTTTGTTTTCTTAAATTACAGTCAAACACTATTGTGTCAAAATTGCGGTTGTCTCAAAGTAAAAGCTTGGTCCCTGCTTATTATTTTGGGATTGTGTCAAACCTGGTTGACTCAAAGTATTTTGGTCCTGTAAATGTTACATATGTTATATTTGGAATTACACTTTCTCAGTAACGTTATAATGTCTGCAATGTTAATGTCTGCCATGTTACCAGAATTGTAACTTAAATAGATTCAATGGGGAAGGGTAATAAATATTTGGGGAATTGTACCAGCATTCAACTGAGGGCTGAATATCGACATAGGAGCATGTCTGTGTGAACCATTGTAACTGCTTATGTAGCAACACCAGGGCTGTGTATTGACAAATATGTTGTATTGCAATTTAGATACCCGTATACGGATTGCGATATATTGGTATCTAAAGTGTTTGACAGAGAGTGACACTGTGTACGCAGATACTTTTTCTAAATGCTAAGGCCCTAAAACTATTTATTATGGTCTAATAACAGCAATCACGAAAGTATTTAGAATTCTGTTTTCTTGTTTATACACTTTATAGTACATGTCTTTAAAGTATGATGCTTTGTCAATGCACTAAGAAGGGAAATATCAGTTGTGAATGAAAGTTTGTGTAGGTTTTAACTTAACCATTGCGCTAATCACTAAACTTCATACCCAACATGGCAGTTCTCAGAAATAATATTGCAATAGATATCATTTGAAAATCATGTTGTGGTATGCCATGATGCTGTGCAGTTGTAATCAAATGGTAATGTAAATGCGATGAGTATGAGCGAATTGCCTCTGTGCAACCAGCAGTGAATGGGTACCAGGTTGGATAAGATGGTCATATGACTGTTAACTTCCAGTGCCTCACAGGCAGCTTGGGTTATTCAACAACGTTCGAAATTAACATTGGTCCTTATGCCCGAAGCCCACTGAAAACCACTCAGATCCACTGCTTTTGTGTTTTGCAGGTCCTTATTGCCGACAGCTTTTTCATCCAGAATAACTAAGAGTATTGTTTCCATATTAAAATATATGGCCCACACTTTCTGATCAGGACCCACTACTTTTTATGGTTCTGGGTCCTTAGTGCCTGCAGCTTTTCAGGGTTAAGGGCAAACACTGTTATTCAGGGTAATAATGTCTACGCTTTGCGCATAATTTGTCCTCAGTAAACTTAGGGTCAGTATTATTCATTACACTGCTATACTGAGTCTAACAAAACCTTGTGGAAGGTCGCGTCAGGTAACCTTTTCAATTGACCAATCAGAACACAGCTTACCAAATCGCGAAAGTTAACATTCGCACATACCTTTTAAACTTTTACCTCGAAAAAGTTTTGTACCCGAACGATTCCGAATGCTATTTTCCGTGTCGATCGCTTCTGAGTGATGCACATGGAGCACGCCACAACTGTGAGTAAACAGTCGCTGAAAATAGCTTTTGTCAGTATTCAAGGATGTCAGCTTTCAGAAATATTAGCTAATGATAACCATGTCAGCAGAAACCAAAAAAAGCGTATATTCTGCAGGTCATATATCTATGTTTTATGTGGGTTTTCATTTGTTGTGAGATCAGTGTTGGCGACCGGGGAAGAGAAAATACATTTTGTCGAAACACTAAATAGTAGCTGTTGTCTGACTGGTTAAATCCGTTCGGCCGTCTCGTGTTTGATTGGACGGTCATAGGTCGCTCAAAGATTACCTGACACGACCTTCCACAAGGTTTTGTTAGACTCAGTATAGCAGTGTAACGAATAATACTGAGCCTAAGTTTACTTAGACTGAATTTGTCCTTAACGCCACTGAACATCTTTGAGGTGGATGTTCAGCACTGTACAAATGTATTGTATTGTATACATATATATATATAGTATGACCAGAAATTATTGAGAATTTTAGGAATATGTTTAATTGGATTTCTAGTATAAACAACCTTGACCAGCTATCAAGTGCTTGGTTTCATTCAAGAGAGACTCTCTTAATCCTTTTTCATTAGTTTGTGAAGAGTTATCCCCTTTGTTTACTTGTTAGCAGACGACATTTTCAGTGATTCTCAGTATGGATGATTTAGAGAAGAGGAAGTTGATTTTAGAGTATTATAACAAGGACATCAGATCAGCTAAAGTGATTTCAAGTAGAACAGGCATCCCTTTGTCCACTGTTTATCGTGTTTTGAAAAATATTGCAAATGGATATGGCATTGAGGACCAGGGAGGCGCAGGTAGGCCCAGATAATTGACTGTCGGTGACAGGAGGCGGCTTGGTATTCTTGTTTCTAAAAACAAACGAAGGAGTTTAGAAAACTTAAGGCTGGATATGATTGATAGAGGAACTGTGGCTGTCTGTAAGGAGACAATTAGAACTGAGCTGCATGCAATGGGTTGGCAGAAAAGTCGAGGAATTCCATCACCGATCATGAAACCTGAACAAAAGGAGCGAAGGTTGAACTGGTGCTTACAACATAGAAATTTTAACTAGGACAATGTGATTTTCTCAGATGAAAGTTCTGTGTGGCTGTTTCCTAATACACTGAAATTCTGGACCAAACAAACTGAAAAACCTTTGTATCAGCGCCCAAAGTACAGTCTGAAATTTAACGTGTGGGGTGGCATATCTGTGTTAGGGCAACGCCCCTCTGTGTATTTGAAGGGAATATGAACAGTGAGCCGTACACAGATATTCTCGAGGGACATTTACTTCCATCTGCTCATGTGTTCTATGGAAATTTTTGGATTTTCCAGAAGGACAACAACCAAAAACATCGTTCAAAGCATTCACAGGCCTGGTTTCGGATCCAAAATATGACATTATTAGATTGGCCAAGCTATAGCCCTGACCTAAATCCAATAGAAAATGTTTGGGGACTTATGAAGGAAAGTGTCAATAAGACAAATCTGACAAATATTGCTGAAATGAAAGAAGTGGTGGTCTGATATTGGGACAGCATGGACCACGACTTTCTAACTTCTTTGATCAGTAATATGCCCCGCCGCATTGAAGCCTGCATGGCTGCCCATGGTGACTTGACAAAATACTAACTGTTCACCTGTCTTTGAATCTGGAGTTATGTTCTGCTAATATTCACATTTAATACGTGAGTAATGAGTGAAAAAAAAAATATTACAATCTTTAAATTCTCAATAATTTCTGGTTGTACTGTATATGTGTGTGTTTCAGCATCGTGGATGATATGGTACATGGTGATGATACAGGATATATCGACCTGAGGTGATGTGATGTCGGGTGATAAACCTCTTCATCAGTTGCTGACCCCGTCTCATAGCCCGACATGCACCAGTAAACCCACACAGCTTGCACTGTCGCCTCACAGGGCTGATTTGAGGAGGAGATCTAAAAGTATGTACAACTTGGCTTAAAAGATATCTTTTCAAAGCACATCTCTCACATCTGATATGATACCTCTCTTAGTGAATGGGGCGAGTGGGGTAGCCTAGTGGTTAAAGCGTTCGCTCGTCACGCCGAAGACCCGGGTTCAAATCCCCACATGGGTACATTGTGTGAAGCCCATTTCTGGTGTCCCCCCGCCGTGATATTGCTGGAATATTGCTAAAAGCGGCGTAAAACCAAACTCACTCACTCTTAGTGAATATCAGAGGACACCTCCACAGATGGTTTGTTCATTGTTTATCACCTCACTCTGCAATATTCCAGCAATATGGAGGCGGTCTGTAAATAATCGATTCTGGACCAGACAATCCAGTGATCAACATTATGAGCATCGATCTACGGAGTTGGGATATGATGACATGTGTCAACCAAGTCAGCAAGCCAGACCACCCATACCTGTTGTGTTCATTGTGTTTCTCTTACATCTGTGAGGCTGGTACGGTAACCTAATGATTAAAGCATCCACTTGTCATGCTGAAGACCCATGATTGATTCCTCACATGGGTATGATGTCTTTACCACAATTCGGGGTGGTGGGGTAGCCTAGTGGTTAAAGCGTCCGCTCGTCACGCCAAAGACCAGGGTTCGAATCCCCACATGGGCACAATGTGTGAAGCCCATTTCTGGTGTCCCCCGCCGTGATATTGCTGGAATATTGCTAAAAGCGGCGTAAAACCATACTCACTCACTCACTCACTCACTCACTTTACCACAATTCTGTTGTGCCCTCGCTCGCTTGCCCGGCCACCCACCCACTCACTCACTCACTCACTTACTCGACAATAACATCTTTATGAATTTCAAGCTTTGTTTTTGTTTTTATGATCTTGTATTTTACTTCCACTTCAAGGCCCGAGTTCTCTGCAAGTTCGACAGACAAGGGAAAACTTAAGCCAGGAAAAGCTTGTAAGTATCACCACAGCGCCAATATAACTCAAGAAAGTGAACTCTTCCGTTTATTGAGGATACCCTGAAAATCAGGCGCCATTTGCAGACATTGCACAGTCTTAGTTGATACTTTGTCCATGCTCGCAGACCACTCGCAAAGTGAAAATTTATCTGAAGTAAGTAAGTATGTGTTTTGGCTTGTTTGTTGACAATGACATGTATCAGTATCTCTTGTAAACTTGCTATCGTTGGAAACCACATGGTGAAAATTGCTGATTGCAATGTTAAACAAAACACAGACAAGAAAACCAAACCATATGGGTAAAGGTAAAACTCTTAGTCCCTAACAAATAGAATAATTAGTTCACAGTTACCATTGACAACTTAAGTCACTTCCTTAATGGCCAAGGTAGAGTTGCAGAGATTCGTGATTTGTTCAGCAAGAAGTCACAGAAAAGTAGTCATGCACTTTCATTGTTTCATCCTTGATGTTTCCATTATTTTATGATATATCACCATTATATATTATTATATCACCATCTTATATCAAATTATGCTCATGAGAGAGCAAATGTCATCACTGATCTAGCGATAGGAAAGATTTAGATGATGACATCATATCCAAATTGTGTGGATCGATGTTCATTGACGATGTCTTGGCCAGATTTGATTATTTACAGATGGTCATGGAGTTGGGATATTGCTTAGTGCAGCTTTAAACAACAAACAAACCAATAACAGACATGAAATTGTGGTGGTGAATTCATCCAGGGTATTTATCCAATTGGAATGGAGATACAGCACACTGCAGGAGCAGAACCCATTGGTCATATCTAACTTGTCCTCTGGTTATTTCGGATTAGTAGTGTCTGTAGGGCAGTGGGGTAGCCTAGTGGTTAAAGCGTTCGCTCGTCACGCCGAAGGCCCAGGTTCGATTCCCCACATGGGTATAACTTGTGAAGCCCATTTCTGGTGTCCCCCGCCGTGATATTGCTGGAATATTGCTAAAAGCGGCGTAAAACCATACTCAGCCAGTCAGCCAGTGTCTGTAACAGAACAAGATTTGGAAATTGTGTAGTTCGATGCTCATGCTGTTGATCACTGGATTGACTGGTCCAGATTCGATTATATACAAACCGCTGCAATATAGCTGGAATATTGCTGAGTGTGGCATTAAACAGGAAACAGGATTTGGGTGTGAACCAACTAGTCTTGGGACTAACAGACTAGTTAATGTTTCTATCCCTGCAATATATATTCAAGGATGCTCCAAGATGAAACATATCACAGAAACATTTGGTCAGTGGTGTACATGATAATAATGTGATCTAGGAGATATATCATGTGAACAGGTCTTCCTCTTCACTCAGTGAGGAAGTAGTTTCATAACCTGTGGTGTCTAATATAATGCCTGTGTCTGATGTTGGTGTGTCGATGGTGATGCTGTATGGTGACGTTGCAGGTCAGTACATGGGACGTCCATGACGTGGAGCAGTGGGTCAGGTCGAAACACCTGCACAAGTTCATCCCTGCGGTGAACAGTAAGTGTCTGCAGGGGGCATGTGCTCAAATATATCAGAATATGTCGGATTTATTAATTCTTTTGATGATACAGTTAAGAAAAATAGGACTAAAATAGCCACGTATTATGACTTATAGCTGTCCTTTAATGCTAATATTGTGGATTAAATTTGATGCCATTAAAAGATCCTTCACTCCGATCCAATACCTCTTTTGAAACTTTTGTGACTTAAAAATTTGAAATTTATTTGTATAAATGTTAACGTCACAATAATCACTGTTGTATTTGACTGGTCAGTCTGATTTTAAAGATGGCTATTGGTGTATGTTTATGTTTCAGCCCTTTCTTCTAGGGGTAAAATGGTATATATCAGCGGTATTAGTAGAACTGTGGTATTTTGCCTTCAGTTCGGTATACCGTAATGCAATCCAAAAATTCTGTATTTTCGGTTTTCGCGCAATCAGTTTATTAACCTTTTTAAAGCTTTCCTAGAAAACGAATCATTTTGTCAAAATCTGTCACGGTTTGGCTGTTGTCTTGGCTCAGTCAATTTTCTGCATTATGATCATATCTGATGTACCGAACCGAACCAGACCAAACCGAAGACCTTGTACCGCAATACGTACCGTACTGTGGTAAGAGCATACTGTTTCACCCCTACCTTCTTTCCAAATTAGGGGTGGTGGGGTAGCCCAGTGGTCAAAGTGTTCGCTCATTATGCTGTAGACCTGGATTTCTTTCCTCAAGTTGGTACAATGTGTGAAGCCCACTGGTGTCCCCCATGTTGATATTGGTGGAATATTGCTAAAAGCGGCATAGAACTGAACTCACTGTTCCAAAGTTTAGAACTAAATTAGCCAAAATATGCATAGCCGTAGTACAGTCCTTGCTCCTGCATAAATGACAGCAGAAAATGTTACGTGTCTTGAATGAGGCTTTACATGCTGGCTTGAAGTGGGTGTCACAATGAGACAGAAAAATCTAAAATCTCACCATACTGGGGGAAGCCCAAATTAAAATTAAATATAATTAATTGGTAGTGTTTGCAGTCACCCTGTGTCCTTGTACCGACTGTTGGACATGATTCAGTTATCTGATATGTGGGATTTTGTTTCAGAGTATAAAGTGACAGGAAATGACCTGATACATTTGAATCTCAACTTTGTATGTAAGTGCTTTGTTTTGATAGATAGAATTATAGGCATAAGTTATGTAATGTTGCTAATGTAACTCACTGCAAATTTTTGTATCTGTAAATATGTATTTTTCAAGTTTCAGGATGAGCAATTATGAAATGTTTGGTAGAATGATTGAAATTAAAAAAAATGTTTATCTTTTACAGAATTGCAATTATTGAATTGCAATTTAAAACTGTTAATGACTGCAGTTCAAAATTATTTTTCGACGAAATGCTAGTCATTATGCAACACATAAATTGCATGTTCATTCTCAGTTCTCACAATAAAGTGTCAGGATAAACTTGGTTCCACTGTATTGTCAAAATATACTATAAAGAACACTGAATTCCTTTACATTCAGTGTTATATATGGAATAATATATATATCTGAGGGTGTATGTAACAGAATGTCTTCTGAATTGATGTTTATTGTTGAAGATGACAGTGATGTCCTTCCAATGGATCGAGAAGAATTGCTGTCTGAAGTATACGACCTTGTGTCGCCCAGCCAGATGGCTGGGAAAGTAGAGAGAAAGACTCGCTACAGTAACGCTCAGGACCAGGAAAAGTATGCCGCAGCTATGCGTATAGCTCGATGTCGGGATAGAAGTAGTTCCCCCTCCCTGGTTGTATTCTCACGGAGTCCCTCACCAGGGGGGCGCCTCTGTCCTCTCAGTTCCTGCAGGAAAAGCAAGGTCAAGGTCAGAGTCTGGGGTGGATGGGATGTGGTCGGACTCTACTCCAACTGCTTCACCCGCCAGGAAGTATCTGAAGAGGAAGTCCACCCCTAATGCTCTGTTGGCTGCTAAGGGGTAAGTAATGGGTTACTTTCTTAGTTTAGATGTTTATTTACATAATTACCTTTCACTTTCATACCTGTGAAGATCAGGGTTAGAATCATGAGAATTGGCCATCAGCAACCCATTTCTGTTGTCCCCTGCCTTGATATTACAGGAATACTGTTCAAAGTTGCATTAAACCTAACTTACCCATTCAGTTCAACATGAAGATCGGGGTTGGAATTGATCTTCAGGAACCCATGCTTGTCGTAACAGACGACTAACACGATCCGGTAGTCAGGAGGAAATATCTCTGCCAGTTACCCTGGAGACACAATCATGTCGTTACTGACTCATGAAAATATGGGTTATAATTTGTTCTTCAGCAGTTAATGCTTGTAAGAGGCGAGCAGTTGGGTTCGCATGTCAATAGTGTAGATTGATGAGGTAGCTTCCTTATAACAACTTGTGAAAATGTTTGCTTGTTATGCTGAAAGTTCCACATGATCACATGTTGGAAGCCATTTCTATTGTCTACGATACTACGATACAGCTAACTGTTGCAAAACACAATATTTACTCACTTGCTCAAAATATGAATGTATTAGCATGTTTTGATGCCTTTTGCCTTTCTAGAATGCCAATCAAAGAAGGACCTGATAATGCTGACAAAACTTACAATGAAAACACAATCACATTCAAATCACATGTTGGTGCTTGTAATAGGTACATCCGACAACTGAGAGTGTTGTGATGTAAATCCTGACTCACTCACTTCTTCCGTGCCATTGGTCCTGTTGATTGGGGAAGAGGTTTGTTTTTGTACAGGTTGTCAAGACGACCGGCCCTGTTTGATGTGTTCCGAGCCAGTGGGCCACAGTGTGTTCAGTGTTTCATCATCAAGCGGGGACAGGACGGATACGACTTTGTGTGCGACGTTTCCAGTCAAGGCACAGTTGTCGTCAGGAGCGTCTCCGAAACATCACCCTTGAGAGTTGCAGATTTGTGAGTACTTGACACCATTGTGATAATAAAGTTTTTGTGACATTTAAAGAGGGGCGGTGGGTAGCCTAGTGGTTAAAGCGTTCGCTCGTCACGCCGAAGACCCGGGTTCGATTCCCCACATGGGTACAATGTGTGAAGCCCATTTCTGGTGTCTCCTGCCGTGATATTGCTGGATTATTGGTAAAAGCGGTGTAAGACTAAACTCACTCACTCACTCCAAAGGAAGTGACCGACACCCTGCCTTGTGCTTGGCATTAAGGAGACAGAACAAGGAATGGTTGGCCAGAGCCGGTATACTGTGTCTGTGTGATTAAATCTGTGACATTTATCTCAGTGAAAGAGCATTGTAAGTCAAGTCTTAGTCAGGGCTCGGGACAGAAACATATACACTAGTATACCGGTAAATATACATGATGTATATCCCTTTGGGAAAACAGAGTTGGAGAACACAGAAATATTTTGACAGATTGCCATAAGCAGGATGTCATTATTTTCGGTTTCGTAAGCTGTGTTGTTACTCTATTACTGTTATATCTAAGACTGATATTTCCATTTCAGAATATTGGAAGTTAATGGGATATCACTTATCAGGGGAGATAACTGTTCATCTACAGAACTTTTACTTGAACGATTGATGCTCAAGTCTGATCAACTGCAAATGGTGGTTGCTAGGCAACACAGAAGGTAATGAAGGATGCCAAAATGTCTGTCTGTCACATTAACAGAACTCTGTGAAGAATTATGAAGAACAAAACAATTTCACTCACAATTTACCTGTGATTATGTGATTATTGTACCTTCGGATGTTTACATAATTTATCTTTTGATGTGGCCCAAGTGTTCTGGACATTGTACGTATACACTACACTTGTTTGGCACTGAACAGGTCCCCAGTAACCATGGTAACCATGCATGTTTTGGTAAAGAGATTACAGAGAAGAATATATGTAGCTTGGTCAGGGGTTATAGTATGTGAGCTCGCCAAGTTCATAGTATTATATCCTGATGGTATGGATCCTCGTCCCTGACGTGTAGCACTAGTTGTCAAGTTAAATCTGAATTGTTTATCAGGTCACTGTTATTTAGGTCCATTGAAACTTGAATCACTATCTGATATGTCATGGTAAGCCTTACAAATTTGTTTCTGACCAGCTCACTTGTGGGAACCTTAATTCAGTTGTCGTAATAGTTTGTAGCCTGTCACACCTGAGCAAGGCAAAAATGTTTAGCATGTTTACATTTTATGTGAGATTGACTGTTTGTAGATATATTGAAACATTTAAAACTGATGTCTTTCAGTGGCATTTAGAAGTTGTACATTGATGTCCAAGATATTTTTTATGGATTAAACTTCTTTTTTAATTTCTCTCTCAACGTTTCGAGACCATTCCAGGTCCCTTCATCAGGTGAACTGGCAGTTAGGACTATGACGTCGTCACTATGACGTCATTACTGAGTTATGACGTCACAATGCAAGTGACATCACAGTACACTAGGGAGAGTACTGTGTAAGTGAGTTAGTTACATAATGATGAAATTCATGCTAAATAATAGAGTTGAAAGTTGAATTGTCAATACACAACAACTGCTAATTACACAAAGGTTACTTGATAGCAGGCTTTCCAAAAGAATAGTAGACTCGTTTTTTCTTGTATCTAAAGTTCATCTAAAGTTCATCAAAAGAGGTCCCACGACTTGGCAGGTATACACCTTGATCACGCATTAATTGCTGGTTTATGTCTCCTTATCTCGACAGCTTCCTGTAGTTTTCTCCGACGCCAGTCATTGTTATTTCTCGAAATCACCCTAATATCATTCCACATGATTACATGACTTGGGTTATTTGCCTTGTGTCTGGATATAGCTGACTTATCATTTTGTTTGCATACTGATGACTTGTGTTCAGCAACCCGGGTGTTAATGGGCCTGAGAGTCTCGGCCTATATATTGATCGCCACAGCTGCATGGTACTTGGTATACACATCCTCTAGGGTTGGGGCTTCCATTGCAAGATCCTCTACCATTTTCCCAGAGGAGTGTCTTAATTGCTGTACCGCTAGAGAAAGTTATATCAAAGCCCACTTTGCTCTTGATTAGTCGGGCTATTTGATGGCTGACTGGTCCCAATTTAGGGTATTGTGATCCTGATCGGGATGGTTCAGGCTTGAGGCCGGTTCTGATACTTCAAGCGTTTTGGTGATAGTCCTGGAGACAAGACGGGCTGGGTAGCCATTGAGGACGGTAAAGGTTCTCTTGAGGTAATCAATTTCACTGTTTAAATTATCTGGGTGACAGATCGACTTGGCTCTTCTAGTGAGAGTAGCAATAATTGCTTGTTTGATCTGTGGGTGGTGACAGGAGTTGTAATTGATATACTGATCCGTGTGAGTATCAGGAAGCCAACTCACACGGATCAGTATGCTGATAAGTCAGCTATATCGGAGCACAAGGCAAATAACCCAAGTCATGTAATCATGTGGAATGATATTAGGTGATTTCGAGAAATAACAATGACTGGCGTCGGAGAAAACTACAGGAAGCTGGAAGTCGAGATAAGGAGACATAAACCAGCAATTAATCGTGATCAAGGTGTATACCTGCCAAGTGCGAAGAAATAACGGGACCTCTTGATTAACTTTTTGATGAACTTTAGATGAACTTTAGATACAAGAAAAACGAGTCTACTATTCTTTTGGAAAGCCTGCTATCAAGTAACCTTTGTGTAATTAGCAGTTGTTGTGTATTGACAATTCAACTTTCAACTCTATTATTTAGCATGAATTTCATCATTATGTAACTAACTCACTTATACAGTACTCTCCCTAGTGTACTGTGATGTCACTTGCATTGTGACGTCATAACTCAGTAATGACGTCATAGTGACGACGTCATAGTCCTAACTGCCAGTTCACCTGATGAAGGGACCTGGAATGGTCTCGAAACGTTGTGAGAGAAATTAAAAAAGAAGTTTAATCCATAAAAAATATCTTGGACATTTAAAACTGGTTCAGAATCATAGCCCTGAAATTTTATTAGTCAAGGAGGACTACCATTATTGAATTTCAACCTGTCCTCAGTACAATTTATGAGTCTCGGTCAGTAGACCTGCTTGAATTTAACAGCTACTTGATGAAACAAAACAACCATCATGTGGGTATTGAGGTGTAGTGTTACAGTACTGCATGCTTGATGTAGGAGTCAGTAAATATTATCGGGGCGGTGGTGTAGCCTAGTGGTTAAAGCATTCGGACCTCATGCCGAAGACCCGGGTTTGATTCCCCACATGGGTACAATAAGTGAAGCCCATTTCTGGTGTCCCCTATCGTGATATTGCTGGAATATTGCTAAAAGTGGCCCCACTCACTCACTCACTCAGTAAATATTATCTGTTTGATTGGCATTTAGAAGTTGATGAGTAATAAGAAAGGCAGGAGGTTACTGTATGGATGACATCTTCTTTATTATATAATATCAGTAATAATACTATGATGAAGAAGTTGTCAACCATACAGTATCCCACCTTTCTTAGTAAATATGATAGAGCTCAATCCTATAGCCAGATGATCCTTTGTTGGTAAGTGTCATAATGTGCAATAATTGATGTTTACAGGTTTTGTTTATGCTGATGAAACTGTTTTGCAGGAGTTCTGTGACGGAATGCTACGACCAACAAAACACAGACCTCAGTTTTAAGGTGGGTATACTAGTGATCTCGTGTCTATTGTATGTCAGTATTCTGTGATTTCCATTGGTACCCAGGCCTGTGTCCATGTGTGGAGTTTGTGTCTGTACATTATCACACTTTCAGGATTTGGGGTTAGAATTAGTGGTGTAATGATACTGTTGTATCATGATACGAGGTCCACAACACAAGCTCCACGATCCATTCATTTACTATACACTGAGAATGTAATGATTGAGATTGGTTATTAGAGCTTCTGGTTATTGACAATATCATTGTTCCAGTTGAGTTCATCGGAGCACCGATGGCAGCAGCTGAGGGATTTTCTGGTCGACCTCAAGTCCGAGAATGTAGATCCGAATCAGGTGATCAAGAATACATCAGCTGAGCACATCAATGATGTGAAGGACAACATTGCCCTCCAGGTACAGGGTCCTATTTTACAAAGCTATGGTCATGTATATATATTTTGGTAGATTTTACCTTTAAGGTATGGATTGATTGCTGTAATATCAATCACTGGTTTGTTTGGTCCCGACTAAAATATACATATAGGCCATGATGATATAGCTTCAATACAGCTAAGTGCTATATTGAGCAACAAACATTATGATCTTGTTAGGTTAGAATCTGCATTTGCTATGAAGAGTTCTTTCCCTTTGTCTGTTCATACCTATAAATATATCTGCTGATCAGATAATCCAGGTATCTTGGCTGGTTAATAGCCTTTTTGGAGCCACGTAGGGAAGAGAAGGGATTTGATAGAAGCATTTTGTGAAAAAACAATTCCGTTTTCTATTTTTGTTGGAACTATTTTTCCAGGAAGAGGTACAACAACTGCAAGAAGCCCTGTCTGGCCATACTATGAAGGTTAGCGACCTTGAGAAAGCACTTGAAGTCAAGGTGAGTATTCTGGGTTATGTCAGTGAAGCATATGTTATATATGTGTGATACAGCTGTGTTGTGTGTGATACAGCTGTTATATGTGTATGTGATGCAGCTGTGTTGTGTGATGCAGCTGTGTTGTGTTTTGCAGCTGTTTTATATGTTTGTTGCAGCTGTGTTATATGTGTGATGCAGCTGTGTTATATGTGTGATGCAGCTGTGTTATATGTGTGATGCAGCTGTGTTATATGTGTGATGCAGCAGTGTTATATGTGTGATGCAGCTGTGTTATATGTATGTTGCAGCTGTGTTATATGTGTGTGATGCAGCTGTGTTATGTGTGATGCAGCTGTGTTATATGTGTGATGCAGCTGTGTTATGTGTGATGCAGCTGTGTGTTATGTGTGATGCAGCAGTGTTATGTGTGTTTGCAGCTGAGTTAAATATGTGTGATGCAGCTGTTATATGTGTGTGATGCAGCTGTGTTATATCTGATGCAGCTGTTATGTGCTGTGTTATATGTGATGTAGCTGTGTTATATGTGTGTGATGCAGCTGTGTTATATGTGTGTGATGCAGCTGTGTTATATGTGTGATGCAGCTGTGTTATATGTGTGTGATGCAGCTGTGTTATATGTGTGATGCAGCTGTGTTATATGTGTGATGCAGCTGTGTTATATGTGTGATGCAGCTGTGTCATGTGTGATGCAGCAGTGTTATATGTGTGATGCAGCTGTGTTATATGTGTGATGCAGCTGTGTTATATGTGTGATGCAGCTGTGTTATATGTGTGATGCAGCAGTGTTATGTGTGATGCAGCTGTTATATGTGTGTGTTGCAGCTGTGTTATATGTGTGATGCAGCTATTATATGTGTGATGCAGCAGTGTTATATGTGTGATAATGATGCAGCTGTGTTATATGTGTGTAATGCAGCTGTGTTATATGTGTGATGCAGCTATTATATATGTGTGATGCAGCAGTGTTATATGTGTGTGATGCAGCAGTTTTATATGTGTGATGCAGCAGTGTTATGTGTGTGATGCAGCTGTGTTATATGTGTGATGCAGCAGCAGTGTTATGTTTGATGCAGCTGAGTTAAATGTGTGATGCAGCTGTTATATGTGTAATGCAGCTGTTATATATGTGTGATGCAGCTGTGTTATATGTGAGTTGCAGCTGTCTTATATGTGTGATGCAGCTGTGTTATATGTGTGTGATGCAGCTGTGTTATATGTGTGTGATGCAGCTGTGTTATATGTGTGTGATGCAGCTGTGTTATATGTGTGATGCAGCTGTTTATATGTGTGATGCAGCTGTGTTATATGTGTGTGATGCAGCTGTGTTATATGTGATGATGCAGCAGTGTTATATGTGTGATGCAGCTGTGTTATATGTGTGATGCAGCTGTGTTATATGTGTGATGCAGCAGTGTTATATGTGTGATGCAGCAGTGTTATATGTGTGATGCAGCTGTGTTATATGTGTGATGCAGCAGTGTTATATGTGTGATGCAGCTGTGTTATATGTGTGATGCAGCAGTGTTATATGTTTGTTTGCAGCTGTGTAAATGTGTGATGCAGCAGTGTTATATGTGTGTGATGCAGCTGTGTGTTATATGTGTGATGCAGCTTTGTTATATGTTTGTTGCAGCTGTTGTATATGTGTGATGCAGCTGTGTTATATGTGTGATGCAGCTGTGTTTATATGTGTGTGATGCAGCTGTGTTATATGTGTGATGCAGCTGTGTTATATGTGCAGCTGTGCATGCAGTGTTGGCTGTTATATGTGTGATGCAGCTGTGTTATATGTGTGATGCAGCTGTGTTATATGTGTGATGCAGCTGTGTTATGCATGTGTGATGCAGCTGTGTTATATGTGTTGTGCAGCTGTGTTATATGTGTGTGATGCAGCTGTTATATGTGTGTGATGCAGCTGTGTTATATGTGTGATGCAGCTGTGTTATATGTGATGCAGCTGTTATATGTGTGATGCAGCTGTGTTATATGTGTGATGCAGCTGTTATATGTATGATGCAGCTGTGTTATATGTGTGATGCAGCTGTGTTATATGTATGATGCAGCTGTGTTATATGTGTGATGCAGCTGTGTTATATGTGTGATGCAGCTGTGTTATATGTGTGATGCAGCTGTGTTATATGTGTGATGCAGCTGTGTTATATGTGTGATGCAGCTGTTATATGTGTGATGCAGCTGTGTTATATGTGTGATGCAGCTGAGTTATATGTGTGATGCAGCTGTGTTATATGTGTGATGCAGCTGAGTTATATGTGTGATGCAGCTGTGTTATATGTGTGATGCAGCTGTTATATGTGTGATGGATGCAGCTGTGTTATATGTGTGATGTGTGTTGTATGTGTGATGCAGCTGAGTTATATGTGTGATGCAGCTGAGTTATATGTGATGCAGCTGTGTTATATGTGTGATGCAGCTGTTACATGTGTGATGCAGCTGAGTTATATGTGTGATGCAGCTGTGTTATATGTGTGATGCAGCTGTGTTATATGTGTGATGCAGCTGTGTTATATGTGTGATGCAGCTGTTATATGTGTGATGCAGCTGTGTTATGTGTGTGATGCAGCTGTGTTATATGTGTGTTGCAGCTGTTATATGTGTGATGCAGCTGTGTTATATGTGTGTTGCAGCTGTGTTATGTGTGATGCAGCTGAGTTATGTGTGATGCAGCTGTTATATGTGATGCAGCTGTGTTATATGTGTGATGCAGCTGTGTTATATGTGTGATGCAGCTGTGTTATATGTGTGTGTGTGCAGCTGTGTGTTATATGTGTGATGCAGCTGTGTTATATATGTGTGATGCAGCTGTGTTATATGTGTGATGCAGCTGTGTTATATGTGTGATGCAGCTGTGTTATATGTGTGATGCAGCTGTTATATGTGTGATGCAGCTGTGTTATATGTGTGATGCAGCTGTGTTATATGTGTGATGCAGCTGTGTTATATGTGTGATGCAGCTGTTTTATGATGCAGCTGTGTTATGTGTGTGTGGCTGCAGCTGTGTTATATGTGATGTTGCAGCTGTGTTATATGTGTGATGCAGCTGTGTTATATGTGTGATGCAGCTGTGTTATATGTGTGATGCAGCTGTGTCATGTGTGATGCAGCTGTGTTATATGTGTGATGCAGCTGAGTTATATGTGTGATGCAGCTGTGTAATATGTGTGATGCAGCTGTGTTATATGTGTTGCAGCTGTGTTATATGTGTGTGATGCAGCTGTGTTATATGTGTGTGATGCAGATGCGTCATGTGTGTGATGCAGCTGTGTTATATGTGTTTTGCAGCTGTGTTACATGTTTGATGCGGCTGTCATATGTGTGATGGAGCTGTTATGTGTGATGCGTTTGATGTAGGTGTCTTATATGTGTGGTATTATCATATGTACTAATGTTATTATTTGTATTGATTTTATATCATTTGTACTGATGATTTCATGGAGGTCTTTCAGATTTCTTTGTCTACTTCAGGCTGGTGCTTTACTTGATGTGGAGAGACAGAGAGATGCTGTCTTGGCAAAACTAGAAGCAATAACACTGACCAAGTCAGGCAAGAGTATGTCCTCAATGTCGTCTTCATCATCTTCATCACAGTTGACCTCATCACTGCTACTATCTTCATCACCTCCACTAATATGGTCATTATTAATGTTGTCATCAGAATCATCATCAGTATCATTATCATTACTGTAGCCCTCATCACCCCTACCATCTTCATCACCTCCACTAATATGGTCGTCATCAGTGTTGTCATCAGAATCATCATTGGTATCATTACCGTAGCCCTTGTCATTGCTACCATCTTCATCATCATTACCACAACTACCACCACCACCGTGGTCATCATCAATGTTGTCATCAGCATCATCTTCACCGTTACTGTCATCAGTGATACCATCTTTGTCAGTGACTTTCTTCATCTTATCATCAGAGACATTGTCATATACAACCCGTGAAGGTCCGGGTTAGAATTGATCTTCAGTAACCCATGCTTGTCGTACGAGGTGACTAACGGGATGGTGGTCAGGCTCGCTGACTTGGTTGACACATGTCATCAGTTCCCAGTTGTGTAGATTGATGTTCATACTGTTGATCCCTGGATTGTCTGGTCCAGACTTGATTATTTACAGACTGCCGCCATATAGCTGGAATATTGCTGAGTGCGGCGTAAAACTAAACTCACTCACTCACTCACTTTGTCATATTCAGATTTTTTATCCTACATCATCATCACTATCATCATCATCATTGTCATCAGAACCATCATTTCCCCAATATCTGAACTTACCTTTACAACCTGTAAGATGTTTCAGCTTGTAAACAGGTTAGGTGCGTGGATAGTGCATTTACTCATTCAGGTTTGAATCCTCATGTGTCATATTCCTAGTACAGTCAGCTCTCGTTAATCCGACACTCATTAATCCGGACAATCACGTTAATCCGACAAAAAATAGGGAACCATTTAAAACAGTGATAATTACCTCGCTTAATCCGACATTCTCGCGATTCGACCGACACACCAATCTAGCAACCTTTACTGGCTGCTTAACACCCACTTCGTGAACATCACACTTGTTAATTAGGAAACAAAAGATAATTAATTGAGGCGATTTAATCAAGAAATAACAAAAGAGCGAGCTGTATAAAATGTTTACAACCGAATCTGAGCATTCATCACGACAAGATGTCTGTCACGAGTACACCACCTGCTAAGCTACTGAAGACGTCCGATATTTTACAGGAAACTCCATATGTTAGACATACCAGACATCCATATGTTAGTGTGGAACTAGTTGTATGTAAACAGTGACTCCATCTGACATCCTGGGTCATAATGGCTGCTGAGAGTTACATAGCGTATCGACTGGTAAAACAAACGTAAGACGATATAACCAGATCTACAATTTCTGATATTTTCCGACATTTTCATTAATCCGACATTTTCGTTAATCCGACATATTTCTCTGTAACTACAAGTGTCGGATTAGACTGTACTCATAGCCATTATGTTTAATAATACCAGATTGATCAGGTCACTAGCTCAAGCAGTAGGCACCATGGCTGTTAAGAATATCTGTAACACGAAATAATGGGATCAATGTATTGAAGGGGTTGGGTGATGTCTGTAACCATGGTAACACCAGATGAAATGGCCAGTGTATTGAAGGGGTAGCATGATATCTGTTACTATAGTAACACTAGATGAAAGTACCCATATTTTCAAGTGATCTGTAACCATGGCAACACAACATGAAGTGAGTGTGGTATTTCAGACTCTGGCCCCATGCCACCAGACCCAGACAGTGTAGGTGTGGGTCTGTATGAAGAGCTGATACAGCATCTGGACCAGGAGACTACGTCCAAGGTGAGGTCTGCAGTAGCATTCCGTTAAGTGCCCTGATTTATTTTTTCTACATTCCCCTCCAGGGTTAACTATCGTAATTTCCCCTACACCATTAACCACGTATATTTTAGGGCTGCGCAATATAACCGGTTTAGTGGTATTTACTGGTTCAGACATGAAATCGATAGGTATTGTCGATACGCTGATCGAAAACCGGTATTTCGACATGCGTTCGGAAAACTTTGTAACACTCGGAAATCTTCGGATATTTCTGTTTTTCACACCGGAAGTCAAGTTTGGTTTGAAGTGTTCTTAATTTTTGTTCAAGTGTTTAGCAATGTTTTGGATCTGAATGTTTTAAATATTACTCATTAATGACCAGTGATCTCTGATATGTCCTGACCAGGTCAAGTTGCTGTCTAAAATCTCAGGGCTTTTTGAAAGAGTGGAGAAACTAGTTCAAACTAGTAACCACTGTGTTGATGTTAAAGTGTTCTATTCCTTGTTTCTTTATTTTGTGCCAAATATACAAATATCGCGAGTGTATGCTAGCTTGCAATGAGGTACCCAACCCTAGTATATTTTTCACTATTATCATCCAATGCGAGTGTTGATATATTTGATATCAGAATATCAATTACATGACTCACAATGAGGGTGAGATTCTACATTTTTTCATTGAAAACTAATGAAGAGTGATTTTTGAGAATAAAAATAGAATCTAACCAGAGTGTCTTCTGATATCAAATTTATATCAACTCTTTCAACTTTATCAACTTGTGTTGATATTGTTGATATCAATAGACACTTGGATGAAATTTTGTATATATTTCACCTCCATCACTAACCACCTGTACTTCCCCTACACAATTACCCACCTATGGTTCACTTACATGATTAACACCTGTATTTCCCCTCCTTTAACAACACTAACCACCTTAATTCCCCTCCTTTAACAACTCTGTCAACCACCTATATTTCCAGTAAGCAGGACCTATAATCATCTCTATCAACAGGAGGAGGTGTTGCAAGCATTGAGGGAGACGGTGAGGGAAGCGACGACACAGAAGACTTACCTGGACAAGTTGATGTGTGTTGTGGTGGAGGAGGCAGCGTGGCTACTTGACATCATCAACACTGACCTTGCTGACCTCAGTGTACAGTCACAAGACAGCAACGAGGAGTTCTGCTGAGAGTTATCTCCCTTAACTGAAGGTCATATAATATAGACATAACAAAATAACTCTATTGAGTTACTTGCCATAATTTTTTACAGTGCCTTGGGTCACATTTTATAATATTTCTATCATTGTATTGCATCAGATTACAGCTAGTTTTGTTTTGGTTTATCTTTTTAGCTTACCAGGCCAAGAATGGCTGGCTAGAGATTGACTGTCACAAATAGTCACTCTTTTCATTTTACCTGCTACATGGATTTCAGTTTTCATACTTGATTTCACAATCTTCCTGAATCAGCTGCATGTGCTGGTCTTGGTTCAAATCTATAGCTTTTGGTGGCATCAGCTCTGGTGCCACAGAAATGTAAACTTTCTCTGTACACAAATGTACCCCAGATAACTTTCAGTTTACACAAACTATACCAAGGTTTCCTTTCTATACTTACCAGCAATTTAATCAACTTGATGAACATTTGACCATTGGTCAAGCCACAAATAATGTGTGCTTGTTGGTGACCTGTGCCTTTATCAGTATGTGTGGTAACATTTTTTCTGAGAAACTTTTCATCAGGCACCAAGGGTTGTGTCTGAGGAGAATATGACAAAGATATACTGCCTATGTGTTTACAAATTCTTTGCATCTGCAAACAAGTTTTTGAAGTTATGATATTTGCAATAAGATATTTTTGAGAACTACAGTAAGATCTAGAATTTTGTCAGAGTTTGTCAAGCACAAATTATTTCAAATCTGTGCATGTACATATTTTATAAGTCATAGACTGGCCTCAACAGAAAGAGGTTGAGGCCCGTCAGTGGTTGTCCAAGTTTCTGTGTCTGTCTGTTACTGTGATTGGTTGTATTTGGGCTGTAAACCTGACAACAGCCAGACGGATGAAGCTGGAGAGAGTGACCGTTTTTAATGTTGTGAAGGGGCAGTGGGGTAACCCAGTGGTTAAAGCGGTCGCTTGTCACGCCGAAGACTGGGTTCGATTCCCCACATGGGTACAATGTGTGAAGCTCATTTCTGGTGTCCCCCGCTGCAATATTGCTTGAATATTGCTAAAAGCGGTGTAAAACCAAACTCACTCACTAATGTTGTGAAACATCTACCTCAGTAGCTGCTTTGAATAGTCCTGCAAATGTTGTATCAGCCTTCCAAATTCACACTTGGCCAGAGACTACTAAATAATGCTGGCATGTGAAAATACAATGATAGTATTTAATAATAATAATTGGCCACATATATAGCGCTGAGCTCCACGCTGTAGGGACATGCTCTAGGCGCACACAACATGATAGACATTATTACCCCAGTGGCTGTCCCTTTCTCTGCACTCCTCCCTCGTAACAAATAGTGAACTGTGTCAATATTTTAATGATACAACTTTCTTATTTTTAGGACAAAAATTCTGCAAAAAACCTCACAGAGGTGGTATGATGTTTTAATTATGATCAGCGTTTCATTGAGTATTTTATGTTTATTGGTTTTCGAGTTAGATTGCAATTCATCGGTCCGCTTTTGAGCCAAACGGACTATAGTTATTCTTTGTTTTGACGAAAGATATGTTTCGTGATGTAAGTGCATTACTTTTTCCAACTCACTGATAAGACTGATGATAAATGAGCACTTTATATCAAAATATTTCTAGTCCCAACTTAGACATTACCATGGTTACCTCAAACAAATGATATTAAAGATGCTAATCAGGGCTTACAAGCATCAGGAAAACACTAGAGTAAGTTTCTGCTTTAGTCCTGAGTTGATGAATTAATGGTTCCTTCTCAGAGGGATTTTGTAGATGCTTTGCTCTGTGACAAGATATTTGTTTTTTTGTTTTTTTGTTTTGAATACAAGGTAGTCTAGTGGTTAAAGACATTAAAGTGTTCACTAGTCTGGACTATGTCTGGGGTTTGAATCCCTATACCAGAGCAGCTTGAAACGCCAGTCAGTTCCTTGGTGACACAGGACCTGTTACGATAGATTATTTGTATTTAAGTTGTTTCAGATAAGACTGGCAAGAAGTCACTTCAGAATGAGGTCAGTTTGATATCCATGTTTTTATGATCAAATGTCTATATTGTCAGCATGTTCAGTGCACCATATTTCATCAAGTCTTTTGTTACAAAATTATGAAATATATTCTATTTTGTTTCACATATTTATCTTCCTATTCATTCCATGTGTTCCCCCCACACCTTATATTCCAGTTACCATGGTTACTTACATGCACCACCCCTGAATTTCCTAAATGTTGTATTTTAAGTTTCCATGTTTTGATGTGCCATGAGGTCATGCCATTTTAATTTCTTGTTTCACATGTATCCCAGATAATCTGACAATGGAGGAATTAAAGTTTAAAAATCAGAGACAAAATATGTTTCTGCTTTGTGATCGCTTACTAGGAGAAAATATTTAAGACTGGCCTAACAAATTATGTTTTTTTCCATGTTATGTTTGAAGTTTGTTGTGAGTTAGAACATCCAGACATTGTTTATGCAATGTTGGGATATCATTTGTTATTTACATGGTTCACTGTTACTGCATGTAAACTGAATCTGGAGACAGACCTGCGATATGGTGGGGTCGCAATATGATGCATCTCCAGGCACCATGGGTGTGATATGATTTGTATCCTGATACAGCACCTTCATTTGTAAAGTTGATATCCTTGGCCCCGAATAATTTGTGTATAATTTACAGAGGTTGATAATAGCATACTGATCAGAGGGCACATATATATTGGAGGGCTCTGTGATATTTTATTCCATTTAAAGTTAAAGGCATTATTTCACACCACACTTCTCTAAAAATAAATAATGCATTTCTCTCAATAATACTATCAGACCTCAGGGAAGCTACCATATAGTTTATTCCAATTTTTATTACATATTTTGATTACAATATAAATTAAAAAGTTTGAAAGAATTAATGCAACATTGCATTAAATCGACTCTTGCGCCCTCTACTGGCCGAACATTATTTTAGGTGAACCCCATAGAATTATGTCCCTTGGAGGGCTCTTTACGAATATCCTATAACTCCTATGGAGTGAGAACTCAGTCCTAGACAAAAACATACGCACAACTTGTGAGTGAAATCAGTTCAACAAACACCGACAACACCACGTGCGACAGTTTGTTTCAATGTACGGAGCAATTGTTTTCATTCCATATATGGCAAGTGTTCTCTGTTTGGAAGCTGTTTGCCTTGAAGTTTCAAATTATCGATTTCAGGCAAGTTGTAAGGGATAATAAGTCTTTTATTGCATCAATAGGAAGCTAAAGTGAGTGCATATGCCCAAATATATATATAATATAGGCCAAAATATTGCCGAACATGTGTGACATTGTGCCTTTAATCAGGAAATACAAGGGGATCATTCTTAGACTTGTTGAACAGTTTCTGTTCGTTTTTTCATAGTTTCAGCCAATATATAGTCTGTTTGCACTAAAAACGTACCGATGAATTTCACTTTTAACAAAAAAGTAAATTGAATAAAGTGAAATTAAGATGACGAATCCTCATAATTTTACCTTGCCAACTGAACATTTAAATCTCTGAATGTTATTCAACTTAGGATAAAAGTTGTTTAACAAATGATCATAGTTTCAAATCGCTGTTATTGGTTTGTATTACAAGGGGGTTTACACATTACATGAAACACCGAGAAAAAGCAGGGTTGGTCTAAGTTAACGCTCATCACGTACCGCACGTGCATTTGTTTCACTGTTCCAACTACTGCGCTTACCCCCTTGTAATACAAACCAATAATAGCGATTTGAAACTATGATCGTTTGTTAAACAACTTTTATCCTAAGTTGAATAACATTCTGAGATTTTAAAAATGTTCAATTGGCAAGGTAAAATTATGAAGATTCATAATCTTAATTTCACTTTATTTGATTTACTTTTTTGCTTAAAGTGAAATTCATCGGAACGTTTTCACTGCAAACAGACTATAGTGTGTAATGCATTGTATGTATTAGGAACCAGGGTATAAATTGATGTATTGGATGGTGGGCCTGTATCAGGATACAATATCGTATCTCTGTATCATTACACATCTAGTGTTTACACACGCTGTACCAGAGACACTCATGGTGCACATGCCCTTTAAACATCATTATATGTGGAAGAATGTCTTGAGAAAGAACTAATGAAGACAGCTGACAAATGCAATATTGCAAGTCTTCCACTGAGTACTTCAGATTTTATTGACAAGTCACTAAAGTTGTCAGTGCAATACTATGTGTTATCCCCTAGTGTACTTAGTTATTTTTTCAATACTGTTATCCTTACACTATACAATATTGCTTGGTCACAATGAATTAGTTGTTAGATTCATCGACATATTGGGCAGGGGGACTTGAGTTTAACTGACAACAGACTTGGTTAAATTGTTCAACCTTTGATTACAGTACTGGGCCCGGTTGTTCAGAAGCCTGTTAAATTTTAACAGACTGTTGGCTAACTTTTTGTTAGCTATTTAATGGGCTGTTAGTGTTTAACAGTACGTGGCAATAACAGCTTTTTGAGTGAGTGGGTGAGTTTAGTTTTATGCCGCACTCAGCAATATTCCAGCTATATGGCAGTGGTCTGTAAATAATTGAGTCTGGACCAGACAGTCCAGTGATCAACAGTATGAGCAAGTCGCCTTTTGTGGCAAGCATGGGTTGCTGAAGACCTATTCTACCTGGATCTTCACGGGTAACAGCCTTTTTGAACAACCGAACCATGGTCATTGTCAAGTTGACATCAGTGGTTTTTTTGTGGTTTGACAATACGTCTTTGTGTTTGACCTTCAGAGTTAGGTGCTAAACATTGATAAGACTGCAATGAGAGAATTGAAATGTGTGATACAAGATGAGGAGCGAGCCCATTTGCTGCTCTCACAGTGTGACATTTCTTCTTCTTTTTTTTTTCATAATTTCTTTAATTTACATTTTCTGTTTTTGCAGAAGGTAACTCCATGTACAGTAACAATGTTTGAAGAACATGTTTTAGAATAGATAGACGAGGTATGGTAGCAGTAATGATGAGAATGTATAGCAGAATTTCCCAGTTTTATTGATATGGTTATATTTTGTAATCCATCTGTAGTTAGTTGTATTTAGCCCATAAAGTCTGTGATCTAATCACCGCAACTTCAAAAAGTACTAGAATCTGTATGTTACCAAGAAAGTGTATTCCCAAATATAGCATATGTTACAATATGGCATTATACCTGGAGTACGACAAGATAGTTCAAAACATCTGTGCACATTAACTTCATGTATACCTTTGTATGTGGTGTGTGTAATGGTGGAGGTGGGGTTAGCCTCGTGGTTAAAGCATACACTTATCTCGCCCAAGACCCGGTTCTATTCCCTTAAAGGGTGAAACAATGTGTGAAGCCCATTTCTGGTGTTTCCCTCCCTTCTCTCTTTCCCCTTCCCCCCCCACACACCAACACCATGACGTTGCTGGAATATTGCTAAAGGTGGTGTAAATCCACACGCACTCACTCACTCACTCTAGTCTGTGCAGAGCGGATTGGAGTGAGTGTAATGAATGTCAGTCACACTCAGTTTGATGGTTACGATGATGTGATGCACATTTAATGGTGAGACGAGTGGGAATGAAAATCTGATGATAATAGTGGAAAAGAAAAGAAGTCGGCAGTCTTAACTTATCCATTGTTTCATGGAAACTGAAAGACAATGTATTTTCTTGTTTGGTATATGCGTTTTGAGTGAACAAATTCACATGGTCAGGGGAAATATACTATTCCAATTCCAATTATTTGTTGAGGGTTTTCTCAGTGTTAGATTAGGGGAAAGGTTAGGATGAGAGAAATAGGGAAAGAAGCAAGTTTAGAGTTACCTCCCTTTTGTTATAGACACTGATCCATCATGATTTGTGGTTTTGAAGTTAAATGTTTCATTCTTTAGAATTTATATATTTTGATATAAACAGTAAATACATTAGGTTTTTAAAACATTTTACTAAAATAAAATGAAACTGCATTTCAGTTTTACTTATTTTTCAGATTTCATTTTTCCTGGAGTTGTACATGAAGTTTTTTAAAATCTGAATGAATATGAATGAAATTGGGTCATATAATCTGGTTGCAGAGGAGGCAGATTAAAAATTGATTGACCAGCTTGGCCAATGTCCTTGCATGTATTCTTCCATTTATTCAAACCTTTGTGAGCCAGTTATGATATTCCCCCGAGACACTTACATATGGCATGCAAAAGTATATCTTCTTAGACTACTCAATAGAAGTTAAGGACCTCCCAATTCATTAATATCACTGTAGTTAATCTGTCATGCCAACAGCTGGTTGGTTGGCTGTTTAATCATGTTAATGCCGTTCTCAGCAATATTTTAGCTACATGGCGACGGTAGTGTATTTGTTTCTTTAATGTTCTCCTTTGTTTAGAACACAACTGCCCTATGCAATTTTTTGCTCAATTCCTTACATTTCAATTGATATTATTTAATGGAAAGAATTGACATTTTCATTGTTCTTGCAATATGTTCATTTTAGAATATTTTCTAAAGAGTTTAGGTACAATATTTGAACATGTTTTATATATTTGCATGCTCAAGATGAACGTTTGTCACTTTTCTACTCGTCTCTCTATATGCAATTTCCAGTAATGATATTGCTTATACTGTAGTGCTAGTTCTTGTAGAAATATAATGATAGTTCTATTTATATTGTAGACCTGGAGTATTCAGGTCTACTGAATATTTTACACTATGAAAATGCAGCCAGAATGATTTGGAGAAATTTTTGTGGATATTTTAATAAATAAATTTGTACTGTCATGTGACTGATTCCTGGCCAAACTGGGGTGGGGGTAGCCTAGTGGTTAAAGCATTAGCTCGTCACGCCAAAGACCCGGGTTCGATTCCCCACATGGGTACAATGGGTTAAGCCCATTTCTGGTGTCCTCTGCAGTGATTTAGCTGAAATATTGCTAAAAGTGTTTGATCGGCATTCTAGAAGTTGGTGAGTCAACAAATGAAACATACAACTTTATGGATGACAACTTCTGGTTTATTTGTGTTGAGCGACGTTTCGATGTAGATTATATGTGAGAATCTACGTCGAAACTTGGCTTGATAACGATGTAAGAATCTACATCGAAACGTCGCTCAACGCAAATAAACCAGAAGTTGTCATCCATAAAGTTTTATAGTTCATTTGTTGCTAAAAGTGGCGTAAAACCTAACTAAACTCACTCACTCACTCACTCACTCCTGGCAAAACTATGGCCTTTAGCAGGTACATGTATTGGTCAACTACCCATTTTAAGAAACCAGAAGAGTCTCCAGGTTTTGAACATCACTGGAACGAAGTACCGGTAGTTCTGACAAGTCAGATTTGATGGTGTTAATCGACTGAGTGGCCACACCAGACCGAACACCAGCCTTACAGGGTGTAAATGGCAACTGGTAATTAGTCAACACTCGTCTCTTTCTGTAACCTCCAACAAGGCTTGTCTTGGAATCACACTAGTGGGTCATGAATGCCCAACTGTTATTCAGCAGTAGAACAGCACTATACTATTTTACACACCTTTGCTCACTTTGTTCAATGTCTGTCAACAAATTTCCCTCAGAGACTATTGGGACAGGGGGTTAGCCCAGTCATGCCGAAGACCCGGATTAGATTCCCCAGATGGCCATGGGTACAATGTGTGAAGCCTTTTTCTGGTGTCCCCGCTGTTATATTGCTGGAATATTGCTAAAAGTGGCTTAAAGCCATACTCACTCACTACTGGACCAATGAAGCAGAAAATTCCATGCTTGTTTTCTCAGTGTTTATGCCTGAATTTGTTTAGTTGCGTAGATCAAATTTTCAATATGACTGCCATGGCATGTTTATGATTATATTTGTTGCCAGTACTTGAACGTTGTGGCCAGAACGCTATGAAGTTTGATATGACATTATGTTTTACACAATATTTCAAATTTTGACGTTTGTTTGAACTTTTCATTTTGACTTTGTTTATACTATAAAAATCTTGCTTAGAAATGGAGAATAAAAATGTTTTTAATGTATTTGGCATTAGAATGAAGATTCAGAACTGATGGTGAAACACACCACGATACTGAAAGGCTTTGACTAGAACTTTGTAAAAAGTAAATTAAAGTGTTGCTCATCAAGATAATATTTGAAAATGGTATGTTTATTGTTGCATAATTTTGGCCTCACAATTAATGCAGGGAATAGTAATGCTGACAGCTTTTTATATATTTGTAACTGTTCACTAAGTGTGAGGAGAGCAACAGTACACTTACCCCTGGTTTTCGTTCAGGGTTATTAATGGTAAATTTCATAAAAATATGGAGATTTTGTAGAATTGTATTTTCAAAGTGTTGAAATATTTATTTGGGAAAATGGCAATATATTTTATATATGCAGTAATAGTGGATATTACATTTTATTATCTGTAGGTTGGGTAAGTTCATAATAAGTATATGTGCACAAATCAAACGTCACTATACATATACAAGTGTATTGTCTACACCATGCTGGCAGCATTGCTAATGTCTTTTGAATCTTGTTGGAAAGGCATCACAGCATCATCAGAGATGAAGACTTAAAATGTCATTCCACAACTGTTTCCATGACAGCAGCCAGGTCCTTGTATTTTTCTAAGTTGGACCTTAAAAGGATCAGAAATAACAGGTATTAAAGTAACTATTACACTTGCATGTGTGTCATACTGATTTTATACTGTCATACTGAACCTGTGAGAGAGTTCATGTATGTTGTATGGTCATACATTGATTTATCTGGATCCTGTCAGAGGCCAATATTAATCCTGGGGTGGCTGGGTAGCCTAGCGGGTAAAGTGGTTGCTCGTCACACCAGGAGAAAAACGTCTATAACTTTGATTCTGCTTTACGACGTTAAACCCAATTTCACCTCACCTTGATTCTGCTTTAGTTTGGCTGTTTAGGAGTGACTATGGGAAGTCTACATGTGACCAATGTTCCACTTCCACCCGACACCTATTAGTACAATGTATTTATATTTACCAGTCTACATGGAAGATTACATTTGTTATTGAGCAGTTTATGATGCACCCACCGTCTTCCACAATAAAAGTTATTTACCATGTAGTGTTGGCTTGTGATTGGTTGTGTGAGTATCAATTACATGTACTAGTATATCAAACGTGAAGATCCGGGTTAGAACTGGACTTCAACAACCCATGCTTATAAGGGGGACTAAGAAGATCTGGGGGTCAGACTTGCTGGCTTGGTTAATACAGTCACACTAGTGAGTGAGTTTAGTTTTTCACCACACTCAGCAATATTCCAGCTATATGGCGGCGGTCTGTAAATCATCGAGCCTGGACCAGACAGTCCGGTGATCAATAGCATGAGCCTTGATCTACGCAATTGGGATACGATGATATGTGTCAGCCAAGTCTGCGATCCCGTTAGTCACCTCTTACAACAAGCATAGGTTAATGGAGATCACACTATCCCAATAAGGTAGGTCAGTGCTCATGATATCAATCACTGGATTGTTAGGTCCAGATTATTTTCATACTGCCACCTTACCTGGAATATTGCGGCGTAAAACAACATACAATATGTATATCACGGTGTGTCAGCTGGAAAGAACGCTATATGTTGATTCTTGACCATGTTGGTGAAATCCTGGAGTGTACCATTTGTGTGTGAGTGAGTTTGGTTTTACGCTGCTTTTAGCAATATTCCAGCAATATCATGGCAGGGGACACCAGAAATGGGCTTCACACATTGTACCCATGTGGGGAATGAATGTATTAACCACTAGGCTACCCCACCGCACCCATCTGTGTGAAATCCTGGAGGTCATGCATGGTCTCGAAAGGCTGGGAAACATGAAATTACAAATGAAGGGGCCAAAGGCCACGACTGCCTCTGTGGTCGAATTAATAGTATCTGCCCTGAGAGTGAATGGTTGGTTGTTTGATATCAAAATCTGTAGTCGGTCTGAACTGCATAATTTTCACTTTTGTATAGCCCTTTCTGCAATGCTAAAGCTCTAAATAAAGCAAGTCTAGATTTCTTCAGGCTCTGAATCTCCCTTCTCACTGGGGCTTCTTTTCAATATATATGTTTAGAGACTAAGCGTTAGTTGAAAGATGGTCCTTGTCACCCTGTTGAACTAACAAGGGCTGATACAATGGTTGAATTGGTAACCTCCCAAAACTTCTACAGCCCATAACCCCTGCAGCTTATAACAACAAAGTTCATGGTCCAATGCACTGCTAGTCTCCAGCCTGTTACCTATTTCATACAATGGACCAGGCCAAACACTTGGATATTAAGAGAAGGATTTACCAATAACCAAACTAAGAGTTTGAGATAATGGTTTGAATGGAAGATACCAACAATATTTTAACAAAAGTTCAATAATATGGAACTTGAGGTTTAATTAACTTCATTAAATATCATAGTCATAACATAGTAAATGTTTTTATGTTGTATTTTTCTACATATTATCTGTCAACCTCAAGCAAATTGGTTTTGCCATGTTCCAGCCTCACGATCCCCGTTTTGTTTCACTTTTTATCTTGGTAAATTGCAAAATCTGCAATAAGTGCATCACAAACTTCAGGAAACAGAATATGAAAGAAACACTTTGTGTGTTTGAGATAGGCAGAAGTGCGCTAGAATCAAACTTAGACATTAAAGTGCATAAAATAAGCAATGGTCACACAAGTGTCAGATCTCAATATATTGTGAACAGTGCCAGCTTGAATATCTGGACTCAATATTTTTGAAATATTAAAATGAGGGTGTCCTTGAAAAACAGCCCCAGTCTAAATGTAAATCAAGCAATCCAAATCTGTGAATGTTGATTATGACGGGGAGCCTAGTCATGCAATATTATACTGAACATATTTTATATATTATCTCAGAGCATACCATTATCCAAGAGGTACCAAATGTCAGATTGTTTTTCATTTTCTGCAATTTTTTAGAGACATATTATGTCCCAATGTGTTGTGATGACTAATATCTCGTTAACCACATTACCGACATGTGTGAAATCTTGGATATGGCTTTTCTACTTTTTGAACGCCCCTCGTATATACCAGCCCAAATCATCTGAAATTATTTATCTCAGTCTACTATCTCCAACACTATTACAACTGATATTATTATGATTTGCAATATGTCTACTTACTATGTACATCAGGAAGTTAAGAAAACCTAGTTCAACATTTAAATCATCTCAATTTATTAAAAATTAATTATTAAAACCCTACCAACAATAGCACAATCTTATTCCCTTCTCATCTGTATACTCTCTGTAGCGTAATCTCATACTGTATACTCCACTCTGTAATCTCTCCTTTGGATCAGTTCATTATGCCCGACAGGTAAATGCCGTGTGTTGTTTTAACTAATTGTAGGGGTACAGGGCTGTAGGGGTTTTGGGAGACAACCGTTGAATCGGCATACTGTGTCTTTGGCCATCCATGTTAAACCGACCGCCTCCATGGTGTGGTTAGAGCGTCAGCGCGGAGAGCTGAAGGTCGCGCGTTCCATCCCCGGCCTCGTCATACCGAAAGACGTTAAAATATGGTACTTGTTGGTCCCTACCTGGCGCTCGGCATTAATGGGCACAACAAGGACTGGTCGGCTCGGAGTCGGTATAAATGTGAATGGGGTATTCATGCTTCACTGCGGCATGGTATATCAGTTAGCTAGCACTATAAAACCAACTGAAGTCTGGGCTAGTACAAGCAGCCTGGCATATGCATGCACGTCGTCATATGAGCGACGACACCATTTCACCTCACCTCCATGTTAGACCATGTCATGGTATCTCTGTTGGCTAACAATACAGCCAGCATTTAGTAGGGGCTTCTGTACTAGTTTGTTAAAATCATGACTTAACAGGTACTTCTCAGGTTGTGTGCTTCTGATGAATTGTCAAAGACACTTTTAGGTGAAGACGTTAACTAAAGTCTGCTGTGATGTGCCAAACAGTATGTGACGAATTATAAGTCAGATCACCCGTCAAACTAAGAGTATCTGATAAAAACTGAATCGTCAACAAAATCACGACAACGAAACTCATTGTCCAAGCGATCATCATCATCATCATCATCATAACACATTTGTAATGCGCTGGTATCCATGCAGTCCATGCTCAAAGCGCAGATAGAATGTAACAAATTACACAGTTACAGTTGAAAAGGCTGTCCTGAACAAATGTGTTTTAACTAGGATTTGAAAGTGACAAAGTCAGTACAGTCCCTGAGATTCTGTGGAAGTTTGTTCCGAGCCTCTGGTGCTGCAGGCAAAGGATCTGTTTCCATACTGCACTGTTCTAGTTTTAGGGACAAGAAGAAGACTTTATCTTGTGAACGGAGCGAACGAGAAGGCTTGTACAGAGAAAGAAGGCTGGATAAATATGTAGGGTCAGTCCCAGACAGACAGCGGAAGACCAGGCAGAGAAGTTTAAACTAAATTCTGAAATCCACGGGCTACCAGTGTAGAAAGTATAGAAGAGGAGTAATATGATCATTCTTCCTGATCTTGTCACAATGCGGGCTGCTACATTCTGGACTCTTTGTAGCTTTCGTATCTGAGACTTGTTGGCACCGGTCAACAGACAGTTGCAATAGTCAATTCTGCTCATGACAAGGGATCGAACAAGAGTTGTTGGTGTTTCAGTTGTCAGGTATTGACGGATACTGCCAATGTTCCGGAGTGAGATGAAGCAGGTCTTAACTAGATTAGAGACATGATTGTCAAGTGACAAATTTGAGTCTAGGATTACACCAATATCTCTGACTGGATCTGCGAAAGGAATATGTGAGTTGTCGAACTCGAAGGAATCAATAGCACACAGATCCTCCGTTTCACTGGACCCAGGAGAATAGATTCGGTCTTGCTGCTGTTCAATTGCAGTTTATTTACTAGCATCCAGGATGTGATACTGACACAGCATTGGGATATGTCTCTCGAGGCAATATCTGTTTGTTCCTTGTCAGGAGTGAAGCATCTGTACACCTGTGCATCATCTGCATGGTGATGACGATTCATTCGGTGCTCATCAGTTACGCCTCCGAGCTCTGTTATGTACAATGTGGACTGGACTGGTCCTAGGACCGACCCCTGTGGAACACCATACTTGATGCTGGCCGAGTCAGAGTAATGACCATCAATGATGACGGTCTGAACACGACCCGACAGATACGACTGGAACCAAGTAAGAGCTGTTCCGTCAATGGAGAAATCACCCCTGAGACGATGGATGAGTTTGTCATGGTCGATGGTATCAAGGGCACTGCTTAAATCGAGAAGGGTTAATATACCAACTTTGTGTTCATCAACACCACGCCTCAGATCATCGAGGACCTTGACTAGTGCCGTATCAGTGCTGTGGTGACCACGATATGCAGACTGGAGATTTTGGTTCTTTGAGAGGCATTTTAGAAGTTGTGAAGATGAAGGAAAGTCAACTTCTTTATTGCAATGAGTGCATAGAGCACATGATGTGGGTTTATATCTCTTGATCAGCTTGTGTACTTCCTCCTCACTGAAAGATCTGAATTTAGTGAGCTTCTGCTGATTACAAACACTACTGTCTCTGGACCGACTGATAGCTTCAAGATCAACTTCACTAGGGTCAGACACAGACATGTTGTTTCCATCTGCTATAGAGTCACGGATCTTTTGGATTTTGTTCATGAAAAACTGCTGGAAGCGCTGTGGAAGAGCCTCAGGGGCATGAGATGACGGAAGAGGGTGCGTGGAAACCTTGCCAAGAAGACGGGACATAAGTCTGTGTAATGATTTAGAATCGTGCATTGATGCAGTGATTTCACTATTGAGGGATGCTTGTTTAGCTCGCCATATTTCAGAGGTGACCTTGTTTCTGGCTTCACCAAATATTTGCCTGTCCACTTCAAGGCGTGAACGTCTCCAAGCTCTCTCAGCACGGCGACGCCTCTGTTAACAGCTAGTACTTCTGTTGTCATCGTCCATGGCATAACAGGTCTGTCTGTTATCCATTTGTCCTTAACTGGTGCATGTTTATCCAAGGTCTCACAAAGCACAGAGTTGTACAGATTTGCGAGTTCATTCGGATCAGTGGGCGGACACAGCACGAGGCTGCCGGCCGATAAATCACCACTGAAAGCTGAGTGGTCAATACCCTTTATGTTTCTGTACTTTATGAGCTTCTTTGGAAGAGGAGGCTTCACTGTGTCCAAGAAGAAGGAAACCAGATAGTGGTCAGATATTTGGAGGTCAATTACAATTGTGTCCACAACACAGCGCACATCCTTAATGGACACAACCCAATCCAGATTGTGCCCACTCTTGTGGGTTGGAACTGTTACCAACTGTATGCACTGCAGGGATTCTTGGAGTTTTCTCCTTTTGAGGCATTGCACATTGCCTTCATTATTAAAGTCAACATTAAAATCTCCAAGGGCAATGAATCTTGAATGCGTGATACACTTTGTTTCCAGCAATACGGAGAATTCGTCATAGAATTGTTGAAAGGAAAGTTTATTTCTGGAAGAGGGAGGTGGTCGATACAAGGCAACAACATTTGTTGCAGTTTTGCCAGCCGACAAAATCAATACTTTCAAAAGAGA
Source organism: Haliotis rubra (assembly GCF_003918875.1). Lineage (NCBI taxonomy): Eukaryota > Metazoa > Mollusca > Gastropoda > Lepetellida > Haliotidae > Haliotis > Haliotis rubra. The sequence continues at coordinate 19,260 of NW_025767065.1, read as the reverse complement.
AGACTGAAGAAGCATCGTCAAGTATTTTCACGTCGAGATGCGACTTGTAAACAATGGCCACGCCCCCACCACGTGATGGACGTGACTTGTGTTTAAGTTCATAGCCTGATGGTGTCGCTGAGGCTATTTTGGATTCATGTCCTGATGGTCGGAGCCACGTCTCAGTTAAAACCAAAACGTCAATATCTCTGTCAGATATTTCTTCACATTTATTGCACGCCGAGCGTATATTGAGTATGGACACTTTAATGTTTGTTGGTATCTTAGGGGGCGTGATGTAGATCAGATTATTTGCATTCATCGACCTCTGATTGGTTGACTTGCATCTGGGATACTCACTAATCACACTGATTGGTCGTTGTTTATTTCTACCTGCCCTTGTCCCTCGCCTGAAAGGACGGCGGTGTCTGTGATTGGGAGGTTTGATGAAATAAATTGGTGAGAGTAGATCAGCAGCTTGGTATTGATAGATCCTTAGCCCAATATGAAGTAGTTCAGTCCTGGTATATGTAATCCAATTGTTCTCAGTTCTCAGTAGCAGGTTTGTGATGCGATCACACAATGGCAGAGTTGTGTAAAGCTCCCAGGAAGTGTCTGGGTGGCTGCCAAAGAGAGATTGTTCCACTCTTCAGTAAGAGCGTTGCCGAGTTCCTGTGGACTTTCTGGAACACGACGTAAAACCCAATTTCACCTCACCTCACTTTCTGGAAACACCTGGCATCGTGTGAAGGCAACCTGCAGCTCGTTCCATATGTGCAACTCTTATTCAGTCCAAGGTCTCCCAAGGTCCTAAGTATGAAACAACTACTCGGGTACAATGTGACCGTGTGTTATCGCCCATGACGTTGAAGTCGGATACCAGGTATACCGATCCAACCCACGATCAAGTTTGATGCTCCTCCATAGTTGTCGAGTTCGGCTATGTTAGAATATTTAAATCTTCTGTTGGTCTATGCCAGTTGAAGCCTCGTACAGCCGAAGACGGGTCTTGCAGTTAAAGGGTCGAAGAGGGTCATGATTTGAAGGTTGTAAGAGCGCTTTCAGTTGAGTGGGTGAGTTTAGTATTTCAGCAAAATCACGCGGAGGACACCAGCAATGGGATTCAACAGGATCGAACCCGGGTCTTCGGCGTGACGAGCGGACGCTTTTACCACCAGGCTACCACACCGCCCCGTTGTCAGTTAAAAGGAATGAATATATGTAACGCAAGTGCAAGACAAAATCAATTTGACACGAAGGACAAAATAGCAGTGAAAGTTACATGAATGGACCACTAAAAATCGACGATGACACCTGGGCCCTCAAAGCGATCGTAGCGCTACGATAGTCGTAAGTTAATGTTAATTTATGGCACTTACGACTATCTTAGCGCTAAGAGAGCTCGTAAATCTAGGCCCTGGTCCCTAAAGCGATCGTAGTGCTACGACAGTCGTAAGTCTATGTTAAAGTATGGGAGTTACGATGCCTTGGCGAATCGGGAAAAGTTGCTGATTTCACAGAGCAGTGCGGGTCATACGATGGGGCATACAACTGAAGGATCCTAATGCTGGCATAAAGCTTAATGTTGTTCCATATAAATATACTATTCACACTTTGCTAAGGATCAAATCATGGATTAACAGAAAACTATGATGTGGGGTCAAAGTTGGTTTAAATATCTAAGTTTATTGTAAGCATGGATCCTATGTTTCAGTTTGTCATTGCATCTTGTGGATCCATACCTGCTATTGACAGGTGTTGTGTACTTGTCAATGACTCGTTCCATGATTTGCAAAATGGTTGGTTGGTACCATGAAAACCATTTTTATGGTTACTCATATATCAAGTGCATAAGGTTAGACTAAAGTGGCTGCTTGCCTAAAGAGGGGTTACCATATCATTATTTATCCATTTTAAATGGATACAATTTCAAATTAAAGATCTACGTTTAAGTAAAGTTGTGAATTTTTGTGATCCTTATCAAAGTGTAAGTAGTATATATAGTTGTGGACTGACTTTGACCCACAGTCCTGTCTCAAGGTTGTTGCCCTGTGAGTAACGTGACATTTTCTCTCTGCCATTAAGTTTAGTGCTAGCAGACAAAGTAAGGTTTAACAGAACGCCCCTTTCTACAGAATACAGTACAACCAGAAATTATTGAGAATTTAAAGATTGTAAATTCCTTTTTTTCACTCATTACTGACGTATTAAATGTGAATATTAGCAGAACATAACCCAGATTCAAAGACAGGTGAACAGTTAGTATTTTGTCAAGTCACCATGGGCAGCAATGCAGGCTTCTGATGCGGCGGGGTAAAATAGAATAGAATAGAATAGAATAGAATAGAATAGAATAGAATAGAATAGAATAGAAATAGAATAGAATAGAATAGAATAGAATAGAATAGAATAGAAATAGAATAGAATAGAATAGAATAGAATAGAATAGAATAATACTTAAATGCCTTTTCAGGAATTTGTGTTACGTATACTACTGATCAAAGAAGTTAGAAAGTCGTGGTCCATGCTGTCCCAATATCGGACCACCTCTTCTTTCCTTTCAGCAATATTTGTCAGATTTTTCCTTATTGACACTTTCCTTCATAAGTCCCCAAACATTTTCTATTGGATTTAGGTCAGCTTATAGCTTGGCCAATTTAATAATGTCATATTTTGGTCCGAAACCAGGCCTGTGAATGCTTTGAACAATGTTTTGGGTCGTTGTCCTTCTGGAAAATCCAAAAATTTCCATAGAACACGTGAGCAGATGGAAGTAAATGTCCCTCGAGAATATCTGTGTACCGCTCACTGTTCATATTCCCTTCAAATACACAGAGGGGCGTTGCCCCTAACACAGATATGCCACCCCACACGTTAAATTTCGGACTGTACTTTGGGCGCTGATACAAAGGTTTTCAGTTTGTTTGGTCCAGAATTTCAGTGTTTTAGGAAACAGCCACACAGAACTTTCATCTTAGAAAATCACATTGTCCCAGTTAAAATTTCTATGCTGTAAACACCAGTTCAACCTTCGCTCCTTTTGTTCAGGGTTTCATTATCGCGATCGGTAATGGAATTCCTCGACTTTTCTGCCAACCCATTGCATGCAGCTCAGTTCTAATTGTCTCCCTACAGACAGCCACAATTCCTCTATCAATCATATCCAGCCTTAAGTTTTCTAAACTCCTTCGTTTGCTTTTAGAAACAAGAATACCAAGCCGCCTCCTGTCACCGACAGTCAATTTTCTGGGCCTACCCGCGCCTTCCTGGTGCTCAATGCCATATCCATTTGCAATATTTTTCAAAACACGATAAACAGTGGACAAAGGGATGCCTGTTCTACTTGAAATCACTTTAGCTGATCTGATGTCCTTGTTATAATACTCTAAAATCAACTTCCTCTTCTTTAAATCATCCATACTGAGGATCACTGAAAATGTCGTCTGCTAGCAAGTAAACAAAGGGGGATAACTCTTCACAAACAAATGAAAAAGGATTAACGGAGTTGTCTCTCTTGAATGAAACCAAGCACTTGATAGCTGGTCAAGGTTGTTTATACTAGAAAACCAATTGAACATATTCCTAAAATTCTCAATAATTTCTGGTCATACTATACTGGGAGAGTGAGTCACCGCATACAACCCCGAGGTCGCGATTGACCTGGCATCCATGAAGTCATCTTGATGATAACTATAGGAGTCCATGATGGACAATAGCTACAATGAGTTGTGTGACATGCCTTATGTCATAACAGTGATCGTGGACGGCAAGCGATACTATCTTCCTACAACGTGTTGTCAGCGTGTAGTTAAGGGCCGACCAACCGACCGACAGCTGTAGATGACGAGTTGATAGATAGAAGCCCCTAAACCCAACACCATCAAAATGTTCCCATACTGAAATGTAACCTAATTATTAGACTGATTTTTCTATTTTACTGATAGATCCACAAATTACAACAGATGAGCTCCTACAAATAAAATACTCTATACATTTCGTGAAAACCCCGCATTTTTCCACTGTACTGTGTTGAAACATGCATTTACCAATGGGGAACCGTATGTCGATTCCTCTCATATTGGTCAGTCGAGCTCTTCTAACTTCTGATATAATTCGGGTTTGTACAGAACTGTCGATTTCGGGGGTAAAATAGGTCCCTATAGTCCCTATATATATGAAGACACCGGAACAGAATATATCCCTAGTTCCCACTGATGACTTTTGCGTCCTTTTGGGATACCGACCCACGAAGATCCGAGGAAGAATTGGTCTTCGGCAACCCATGCTTGTCGTAAGAGGCGACTAACGGGATCGGGTGGTCAGGCTCGCTGACTTGGTTGACACATGTCATCGTATCCCAATTGCGTAGATCGATGCTCATGCTGATGATCACAGGATTGTTTGGTCCAGACTCGATCATTTACTGTCCGCCGCCATATAGTTGGAATATTGCTGAGTGCGGCGTAAAACTAAACTCACTCACTTTTGGGATACCGGCAGAAACTAGATCCATGTACAGCCTCTGGTAACGTTTGCCTTCCAGCGGCATTTAGTGACAGAAAAGATTCCCGCGTCACTTCCATGTATCCGTTCACAGAACAGACCCTTATACTCCTTATTGTCATACGACACGACGTCAAGGACCGTTGCTCCGTCTATCAACCACTGGTATGTCTCATTCAGACTCGATTTATTTACGGGCACCTTGGATAAAAAATGTTGACTTGTTTCAAACAACATTCACATCAGTAAATGAGCAACCTCTTTATATAGAAACGTGATCGATTGCCTAAGACCGGTTAACTCTTAAACCACGCGTCGAGTTTATTTAAAAGACGTTACTCATGAGGTTCTTAGCGAGAGCCCAAGAATTCAATTACCGACACCTGACTGCTTACAAAATACACTCCCTGTCATCTTTGGAACTATAACTGCCAAAGACAAACACAAAACACTATTTCACGCGCGTCGCACGTGCCGATCCAGTCGTTTGCTCTCTTCAATTTGCTCGGCAGCAGACGACATCAAGAACTTGTGCAAACATTAACAACGGGCTGTTATTGCGAGACATATGACCATCTCATGTTCTAACACGACGGATAAGTGGCGTCGATTACAATATGATGGGCTGTCAATGCCATCTGTAAATCAGACTCCATGAAGCCGATCTGGTGATATTAGCGGAGCGCAATCTCCACCACCATCAGAGTCTCCAGGGAGCTACTACGTCCCGCGCCCAGGATACTGCCGAGCTGTGGTAGGTACTGTTTCATCATCTTACCTTACAGAGGAGTTTTAGTCTTCGAACTTTCGCCATACTCAGAGAGTGTGGGTCGAATCCGACATTGGACTCAACCCTAAAAGAACCTTTTTGTTTGTTGATAACAGCCGTACCCAGCAATATTCCAGCTATATGACGGTGGTCTGTAAATAATTGAGTCTGACCTGACAATTCATTGATTAACCTCATGAGTATTGGGATACGATGACATAATTATGTCAACCAAGCCCTAAAACGTGCCAGAATCTGTACATTCACTGAAAAAGCGTAACCCCGAATAATAACGTGTGTTTCATCATATTGTTATAAAGTCGGTCTGGTGTGGTGGCCTAGAGGTTAAAGCATCTGCTTGTCAGTGCAAAGACCCGGATCTGATTTCCCACAATGGTACAATGTGTTAAGCCCACTTCGTGCGTCCCGAGATACCCTGGGCTCTTATTCTGGAAAGGTTTGTAGCCCCTACGGACTTCTTAATCCCATTCTTAACACATTGGCTACGATCAAAGCTAAGAATTCTTAAGCCTACGAAAGTTTTGAAAATACGGGCCCTGGGATAGGTTTAAAAGCGGTTTAAAAGCATACTCATTCACTAAATGAAAGCCTTTGGCAAACACAGGGTTCCAATTCGCTGTGCAGATATGCGTGTCTCTTCGAAATACCTAGTCATATTTATTACTATTCAGTACAGTGATCTGTCTTTTCTTCTGTTTTGGAACTGGGATTTCTTGTGTGCAATGGGTCAACTTGTGTGTAAGGAACGTCTCTGGCTAATTCCATATACCGTTAAGTCAACTTTTGTGGTGTTAGGGTAGTTTACTAAATTCATGTTGGGAGTTACGACAGCGATTGCTGTAGTGTATCCTTTTATAGATCGGCACTGACTAAATCAATTACAGATAACGGACCCATTACAAATCAAGATATTGATATTTACCGCCCCATCAGCACAAAATCTCATTTACTTCCGCTGTCATGTTTATATAACGATAAGGCCTTAGCTCGGTTCTCAGAGACAATATTTTGAAGACGATTGTCTGATGGAATTGCAGATAGAGACATTTGTTTGCTTCCTATTGTGTTATTGAAGGGGAAATGGCAAATGTAACAACACACCCGCCTTCCTTTGAATGTTAAACATGGGTACAATGTGTGAAGCCCATTTCTGGTGTCCCCCGCCGTGATATTGCTGGAATATTGCTAAAAGCGGCGTAAAACCATAATCACTCACTAGAAGGTTAAACGTTTTTCAAACGGACTCTTTGCCAAAAAGATAAATCGTTCAATATTTCATCTTAGTCTTTGTGACCAGGGCAAAAATACTCTATTTCGGTACAGCTCGTCAATTTCACCTGTCCTTTTAACTTTCATTCCCATAAGCAATTAGATTACCGTTATTGGTCCATGCCAGCAGGCCCCAGATGTATAATAATAAACTGACGCTACATTTGGCTTCCAGGGGCTGTAGAAGTGATATTTTGATATTTTATTATCATGTGTTCGTCTTGGGAGATGATAGTTTGAGTAGAAGGTTTTTCTGTGCAGAGACCATTTATATTCTCCGACAGTAGTGATGAGATCCCTGGTCCAGTGGTGAGTGAGTGAGTGAGTATGGTTTTACGCCGCTTTTAGCAATATTCCAGCAATATCACGGCCGGGGACACCAGAAATGGGCTTCACACACATAGTACCCATGTGGATCGAACCAGGGTCTAGCGCTTTTAACCACGAGGCTACCCCACCAACCCCCTTTGGTCTAGTGGATGGAGCTTCTACCTGGAGAGCGGAAAGGCGGTGGTTTGATACTCGGTCGAGCCATAATAAAGACCTTAACAGATGGTACTTTGTTGTCTCCCTACCTGGCGATATAACAAGGACAGTCAGTCTACTGTTTCTGGCAGAGAAATATCCACGTAAACTGTGCCATGGTATCTCAGTGAGCTACCGCGCTCAAGACCGCCTCCGTGGTGTAGTGGTTAGAGCGTCCGCCCGGCGAGCGCAAGGACGCGGGTTCTGATCCCCAACCGCGTCATACCAAAATACGTTAAAATAATGTAATTTGTTGGTCCCTGCCTGGCGCTCGGCATTAATAGGTACATCAAGGACTGGTCGGCTCGGAGTCAGCATAATGTGTCTGAGTGGGGTATTCATGCTTCACTGCGGCATGGCATCTCAGTGGGCTAGCACTATAAAACCAGCTTCAGTCTGGGCTAGGTACAAGCAGCCGCACATACACATACACACGCATGCTGGTCGTCGTCACATGGGCGAAATATTCTCAAGTACGACGTTAAAGCTGGTAAAGAGTTTGATTCCTGTATCCACCCTGGTTTTGATCTTTGGTTTGTGGTAATACACAAAACGGCGGATTCGCTGAAAGACTTGCAGCAACTTTACATATTAAAACGTCAGTGTCTTATTACGACTGAATGAATATACCTCATATAAAAAAGTAGGGGAACCTCAGCTTTCAATTTTGATAGGAACTATAAGCGTTAACGAACTTTTCAGTTGGCAGACAGGTATCTTATGAATGCAAAACCATTTCACTTTATCACCCCTAAACACAACGCATGTAATGCACGTGCACTAGGCAGTAGCCCCAGACACGTGCATGGGGTGTCATTCTTGATGTTGACGGTTTTCAAGAAGGTCGATAAATCACTGTAAACCATTAATTTTGACAATCATCATGCATTATAAGTGGTGATGCACTCTCAAAACATTCATTATAATCATATCAACATTGATTGATATATATCTCAGACTTTTTCAATCGTAAATTTAACATGAAGTTCCCCTACTTTTTTAAAGAGTATGCACAAAACGTCATGTCTTATTATGACTGAATATAGTTTACGCCGGTTCTGCCACTTGCTTTTGCTTTTGGTTTTTTGCTAAAGCGGCATAAATCACTTGTATATACATTATTTATCGCCAAGCCATGTTATTACGAGTGAATGCGTTTACGCTGGTATGCAATATCCAACCATATCATGGAAGGTTGGCTTCACACAGTGCAGTCCTGTTGGCGCGAGTAGTAGTCTTGTTGACGCCAGTGAATTGCCAGAACCAGAGACTCGCGGTTCACATGTTTGTTTGTTTGTTTGTTGTTTAACGCCGTACTCAGCAATATTCCAGCTATATGATGGCGGTTTGTGAATAATCGAGTCTGGACCAGACAATACAATGATCAACAGCATGAGCACCGATCGAATGGTATACGATGACATACACTAAAACGCCAACAGAAATTACTCTCCTTCCTTAATGAATGTCTTAAAATCTACTCAAGTGAAGATGAAACTGTCTCGCTGCATTGTGATGCGTGGACGTCCACTTCTTGGTCTGTTTGTCTGTCTCGTAGCGCTGAATAAGTCTTATAACCGTGATACGGTGGCATCCGAGGGTTTAACTGGCAACAGCATTGTATGTCGACCCCATCTGCAACATCCCAATGGCTCTTTCCCTCTCTTCAGTTGTTCATCGTGGCATATTTCGTACTTCTGTGTATCATATCATGCATTCTAGGCCTCTTTATACCCTATAGAATCATTCTACAGATGAAATTGATGCAAATACTCGCTTGAATATTGCTACGTTTTATGATTGATATTGCTATGTGTAAACAGAAATGGAAAATGTTACTTTGCAAAGCAAAAATGTTAACAAAGATAATTCTAGGTGCTCCTAAACACTTTTTCACAATATCAAAGACACGTTTTACTTGTTTTCACTTATGCAATTCAGGAGAAAATGTCTTTAAAACTGGAATCCTAGAAACGATTCTTTTACAATTTTACACACTCTACAACAGTTGTTTCTTTGTTTTAATACATGTAGTTGAAAAATGGTGACTTTTAATGGTTTATCTTTGTCTCAAAGCAGAATTTTATTTCAACCTTTCTTTTGTACATCTAAATCACTGTTATTGGTTTATTTCGGCAAGGTCGAAAAATAGGACAATTTAACTCTTCTGAAAAAGATACATTTCACTTAAATATGAATGCGTTTGAGAATTTCTTTTCGTGATTTGAATAAACCTGTGTTGTTAAGCTTTCTTGTAAACTAATACCTTCTAACATATCTTTGATAGTTTTTCAGTAATTCATAAAGGTAGGAGGGTAAAGTATCGTTTGACGTTTAGTGGTGTTTTAATCAAGTTAGCCGCCTCTTACGACAAGCATGGGTTGCCGAAGACCACTTCTAACTGGGATTATCACAGGGGTCACTGCTCTCATGACTTACGGGGTCTGTTGTTGGATATTTTGGTAAAAGCATGAATTCAGATGATATATAAGTACACACTTGCATGGATACTTATTGATTCAGCTTCTTTCCAGATCCAGGAAGTGACGCCAAGTGTCAGACGGAGCACCTGGACATCGCACCGCAGTCGTGTTGCTCCAGAAGATCCTCAACCCCCACAGCGTCACCGCGTACGACCTGGAAGTACGGCGGTCTGGTCCAACGTGGAAGACTGTGGATATTCGACGGCATGTTTCAAGAGAACTGGAGCGTGAGCACGTTTATCTCAGATATGCTTTGAAACGTGACACAAAGTATCCCTTGACATTTCGTCAGAGACAGAAGAGAATGACACAGATTTGGGTGATGCAGTATATATAGAGACGATCTGACAGGGGCGAGTAGGGATATACGGTATAGGAGGAACGAAGCTATTGCCTTATTTGACCTTGTGCCAAACCAATGGCAATTATAGTGCTGTCCCAATACAAACAAAAGTCCGTCTGCTCCTCTGTTACTTGATACTGTATTGGCTCCAGCACCCACGCGCTGTTTGGGTCGGACATGGTCTTGAGACGCTCGCCACTCTGTCTGGCGGCAATGTCATATCGGTCCGCTACAACGACTGGCTGGAAGCCCGGATACGTCTACCTTTCCATGTCTCCCACATTGCCCAGACAGGAACAACATACATGACTGTCCCTCATCACCGTAGAACGCTACATCGCCGTCGTCAAACCGCTCTCTTGCGGCGCGGTTGTGCAGCAGGTCGGCAGCTTGGAAAGCTAGCGCCGCCATCTTGGTTTGGAGCATTGTACCCACAACCCAGGTATCTGGCTTTATACCAATTACTATGAATACCAGGCCGATACCACCAACAAAGCTCATCTTCAACAGAACAGACTTTGGGAATGGGTTTTCTATAAAGTGGCAGTTTATGGTGTGGATTAATTTCTCGCTGGAGTTTTGGGTCCCAGCTGCAATCCTTGTGGTCCCTCAACGTCTTGTTTATAAGAGCCTTAAGAAGAGTAAGAGTTTCGAGGTCAGCCGGGCTGGTGCCAGGGGCTCCGGAAGGGACAGCCGACTGACCGCAATGGTGTTGGCCGTGACATCTCTGTTCTTCTTCTGCGAGCTGTTTTCCGTCACCTCCTAATCATCACCCGCAGCATCAACAATTACAGGGAGTGTTCCGTCTTCTGCAACAACTTCATCGCCCTTCGCAGACACCATGGTGATCGTTAACCTGCCCCTCGAATTTCTTCCTGTACTGCGCCGTCGGAAAGAGGTTTCTGGACATCTTCTTACAGATGTTTTGCCGGATCCCGTTCAGGACGTCGCGGTCCTCGTCCAGCAACACGCGTACCACGTCACAGGGCTGCACCAAGATGGTCAGCATGACGAAGCTGGACCGTCGGAGTGTGGTAGCAAACTGATACTTCGGCCGCATGCCTGTTGTCCTGACCTCCTGTCAAACATTCCTTCCATAAAGAGTGACTTTATCTTGCTTTTCACTCTTCGCTGAGCAATAAAATAACTGCCACGTCGTCCATAACGACAAGATAGTCATCATTTAGGAGCGAGTGAGTGGGTTTAGTTTTACGCCGCACTCAACAAATTACAGCTATATGGCCACGGGTCGGTACATGATCGTGTCTGGACCAGACAATCCTGTGATCAACAGCATGAACATCGATTTACGCAAGTAGGATACGATCATATGCTGTGCCAACCAAGTCAGCGAGCCTTACACACCGACCCGTAATTCGTCTCTTACGACAAGCATGGGTTGCTGAAGATCCAATTCTAATCCGGATCTTCACGGATCCCGAGCAACGTGGGACGTGTACTGTACTCCCGGGATGACACAGTATTAACTGCAATATTTTATGAATAGACTTGTCTGGAACCAAATAAGCCGCATTTTACTAGTACTGATTACGTGTGGTATGATTATGTATTTACAGTGTAATAAAACGTAATTCACACAAGAGAAAGATTTATTACACAATTACGAAGTGGCTTTTCTGCTGCAAAGTCTTCTATATTCAGCTGGGGCGGTGGGGCAGATTAGTGGTTAAAGCGTCGCTGGTCACGCTGAAGACCCGGTCTCGATTCCCCACATGGGTACAATGTAAGCCACTTCTGGTGGGTCCCCGTCGTGAAGCTGCAGGAATATTTAACTAAAATCGGCGTAAAACTAAACTCACTCACTCTATCTTCAGTGCAAATAAAACTAACTTACAGATAAATGTATCGCCAATCCTTCTGTTTTTGTTTTTGTATAACAAGGGGAGTGTCGCGACTTTAAATTGAATGAGTAAGTTGGGTTTACTCAATTGGGAACTGTTTTTCCGTAGAAAGGAATGTCTAAGTGGCGGTGTGGTCCTGTGTGTAGAGCTCAGGGTCACAATCAGTTGAAGTCAAGCAACGTTGGTCGCGGACAGTCCTCGGATGGATGACCGTGTTTGGCAGCTTGACTCCCAAGAAAGTTTCTAGGGACTTCAGTCCTGCCCCACAACGAAGCACATGTGACGCATGTGTCTCACCTTAGGCAAAGTGAGTTTGTTCAAAATTGCCTCTGTCCACCCAGCAGTAAAACTGGGTAAAATCTGGTATGATACGATGGTAGTCTGAATTTGAACCTGAGCGCCCGACAGGCGACCGGTTGTATTCTCCTTATGGAGCGTTCTGTACTCGTTGACCAGGGCTAATATGTCAGCGCTTTTACGCAATTTGCATGGATAAACGCGCAATATAAATGGACTATTATTATTATTAAGCAGCTTCCCATCCCTTAAAAAATAATGGACCTCGGGCCTTGAGGAGGCATTGGAGAATTACGAGGGTATTCCCTCCTTAAATCATGTGACATTTCCCACATACTAGTACTGAATTTCAAAAATACTTAAAAAAAGTTAAATAAATATACGTCTGAATCTAAAAATATAATCGGTTGCGGCCCTCATTAAGCGACTGATGCTGTTGTAAGTATACGCGCTTAACTTGTACCGAGCACGTGCACTGAAACAACTACCTGGCTCATTACTTCAGGAGCTCGCCATTCCATAGCATAATTTAGATTTACATCACGGCTTAAAGTGTGGGAGTGTATACGCTGTTAAAGTCCCTATCCAGCCTTGTTAAGTTACATGGCAACCGCCGGACAAACAGCTAACCAGATCAACAGCTGACTGACTGACTGACTGAGTTTAGTTTTACGCCGCTTTTAGCAATATTTCAGCAATATCATGGCGGTCAACAGCCGACTAGCCTTCTAGAACACAGTATGCATGAAACATCACGAAATACAAACAGATATAAATGCCTCTACTCTGTTAGGAGAAAATACATAAACAATAAGATCACCAAATATTGACATACTGCTATGAGGTCACTAAATGTCTCAACTGCAGAATATCTGTGACGATTTATTTTATTGACCTATTTTTTTAATTAACCTAAGCACCTGTATTTCGAATGTACATGTTGCAGGGATCAAATCGCCGAAAATGCACGTGCAGTACGAGTATACGACAGTTCGTTATATTCGTGTTTGTTATAAAACATACTTTTACTTTATTTATTTTATATATTTTAACTTACAGTCTGTTGGCAAAAAACCAAACTCACTCACTCACTGTTGGCATACCGAAAGTCTTACAACGCTGGCTCATTATATTTGTAAGGAGTGAGTGAGTGAGGTTATTTTTACGCCGCACTCAGCAATATTCCAGCTATATAAGGCGGCGGTCTGTAAATAATCGAGTCTGGACCAGACAATCCTGTGATCAACAGCATGAGCATCGATCAACGTAATTGGGATAGGATGACATGTGTCAACCAAGTCAGCGAGCCTGGCCACCTGATCCCGTGTCAACCAAGTCAGCGACCCTGACCACCCGATCCCGTTAGTTGCCTCTTACAGCCATGGGTTACTGAAGATCAATTCTAACCCGGAACTTCACGGGTATTGTAAGGAACGTCAAGGTACAAGTGTGAGATCCTTTACAAGACTGTATATACTAAACAGAAAAGTGTATGTTCATGGGTATTGTGAAATGACAATTCACTCATCAAATGGTCCGAATTAAAACTTCGACTGTGGTGTTCATGGTTGCATGGAAATAAATCAGAACATGTTGGAATCATTCTGTTGTTTAGTCGACTAAAATGGGGATCACGTGGATGGTTGCGCATGCATTCGGTCACCCGTTTGCCTGGTAAACGAAATGTGACAATAGACACTGGTCGGATTGTTAGACTCACTGATGTCGTGGAACTTTGTACTGTGAATAGGTTTATCAGCCACTGAGTTGTCTGCTCCAGACGCAACTCCATACAACAGGGGCTCCTTCCACAAAACAACCTTTTACTAAGGTTAACCTTAACTCCCATTCTTAAACATTGAACTAAGGTTACCTTAGGTGACTTACGATCACCTTAGTGCTTTGTGAAAGGAGACCCAGGTCGCCATCACACGCTTATAATTCCTCAATTAAATGCCTGGCGTAGATTTCTCTTACACTCTGTATACCCGGTGCGTAATCGCAAAGATAATAATAGTAGGAATTCGGTGCATAATATCTACCAAGCGTTTAATCGAGGAAATACGGTAGGTGGAAAAGACCGAGTGTGAGTGTAACAACAAAGACGTAATGAAAAAACAGTAATGACACTGGAAAATATTTATTCCAAATATGTCAGGACGGAATGTGAAGATGAACATCAAGAGCTATACAACATATACAATATACAACAATACAGAGTTGCTATCGCGTTACTGTTTGTTACAACAGAATGTGACAATGATAACAATTCCCACGAAGTGGATAAGGTAACCTAGTTTATCTGATCGAACCAACAAATCGATCCGATGATGATGTCAAGACTGACTAGTGACAAGAGTGACAAGTCAGCTAGATATGGGAATATGCTTGAAGTGATGCAGGTCTTAGACATCTGTCAGCTTGGTGAAAAGCACCAGATGCGTGTGAATGAGTGAGTTAAGTTTACGCCGCTCTTAGCAATATTCCAGGGCCTAGATTTTCGAAGCTGTCTTTAGCGCCAAGATAGTCGTAAGTTAATGTTAATGTATGGCACTTTACGACTATCTTAGCGCTTAAGAGAGCCTTCGAACACCTAGACCTAGCAACAAACGGTGAAGGACACCAGAAATGGGTTTACATATTGCACCCATGTGAGGAATCGAACCTGGTCTTCCGTGTGACGAGCGAACGCGTTACCACTCTTGGCTGCCTAACTAGGTGACAAGAAACGCAGCTTCAGTTAGACATCAGCGATATAATGGTTAACAACGATAAATACCACCTTGTTGGTTTCAGTATCAAACTCTGTCATGCATAGACGTTTTATGGACATTGAATAAAACGTAATAAAAGTTGACAAAAGCTTGATGACTACAATAATTGTATGTGAAACGACGGGTATCGTTTATCTCCAAATCCCGAGAACTCGCAGCTGTGTAAAATATCGCTGTTTGGCAGTTATTGATAAACATTAACGGTATGATTGTGGCAATTGGAAATAAAACTCCAGGGATTTAATCACACACGTGTAGGTTTTAGGTCATTTCGGATAATTAAAACAAACGACTTTCTCCACTAGTTTAATATGAGCAGTCTGATTTGTCCATAAACAGGAGGAAATATCCAATACCACGCAGTTTGTAACATAAGCACTAAATACACCCTATCTCTATCATATCAATAAAAGGTCAACGAAGCTTTATTCCAAGCCCAAATAGAGGGTCACAAAACAGCGTGAAACAGATGTCGTTTGCACTGCCGTATAGTTGTATCAACCAAAGTCAGCCTAGCCTTACCACCCGACCCCGTAAGTCGTCTCTTACGACAAACGCACGGGTTGCTGAAGATCAATTCTAATCCGGATCTTCACGGATCCCGAGCAACGTGGGACGTGTGTACTGTACTCCTGGGATGACAGTATTAACTGCAATACTTATGAATAGACTTGTCTGGAACCAAATAAGCCGCATTTTACTAGTAATTGATTACGTGTGGTATGATTATGTATTTACAGTGTAATAAAACGTAATTCACACAAGAGAAAGATTTATTACACAATTACGAAGTGGCTTTTTCTGCTGCAGTCTTCTATATTCAGCTGGGGCGTAGTGGGGTAGATTAGTGGTTAAAGCGTCGCTGGTCACGCTGAAGACCCGGGTTCGATTCCCCACATTGGTACGATGTGCGCAAAGCCACTTTCTGGAGTGTCCCCCGTCGTGAAGTTGCAGGAATATTGCTAAAATCGGCGTAAAACTAAAACTCACTCACTTCTATCTTCAATGCAAATAAAACTAAGTTACAGATAAAGGTATCGCTAATCCTTCTGTTTTTGTTTTGTATAACAAGGGGAGTGTCGCGACTTTAAATTGAATGAGTAGTTGGGCTTACTCTAATTGGGAACTGTTTTCCGTAGAAAGGAATGTCTAAGTAGCTTCCCATCCCTTAAAAAATAATGGACCTCGGGCCTTGAGGAGGTGCATGGAGAATTACGAGGGTATTCCCCTCACTTAAATCATGTGACATTTCCTACATACTAGTACCTGAATTTCAAAATACTTTAAAAAAGTTAAATAAATATACGTCTGAATCTAAAAAAATATAATCGGTTGCGGCCCCTCATTAAGTGACTGACGCTTTTATGTAAGTATACGCGCTTAACTTGAACCGAAAGCACGTGCACTGAAACAAACTACTCACGGCTCATTACTCGCCCAGAGCTCTCCATTCCATAGCATAATATAGATTTACATCATTCGGCTTAAAGTGTGGGGAATGTATACGTTGTTTAAGTCCCTATCCAGCCTTTTAAGTTACATGGCAACTGCCGGACAAACAGCTAACCAGATCAACAGCTGACTAGCCTTTCTAGAACACAGTATTTGCATGGAACATCACGAAAAGTACAAACAGATATAAATGCTCTACTCTGTTAGAGAAAATACATAAACAATTAGATGTACCAAATACTGACATACTGCTATGACGTCACTAATGTTTCAACTGCAGAATATTCGTGACGATTTATTTTATTGACTTATTTTTAAATTAACCTAAGCACCTGTATTTCTCTGAATGTACATGTTGCAGGGGATCAAATCGCCGAAAAATGCACGCAGTACGTAGGTATACGACAGTTCGTTTATATATTCGTGTTTGTCATAAAACATACTTTACTTCTATTTATTTATATATTTTAACTTCCAGTCTGCTGGGCAAAACAAACTCACTCACTCACTGTTGGCATACAATTGAAAGTCTTATAACGCTGGCTCATTATATTTGTAAGGAGGGAGGAGTGAGGTTATTTTTACGCCGCACTCCAGCAATATTCCAGCTATATAAGGCGGCGGTCTGTAAATAATCGAGTCTGGACCAGATAACTCTGTGATCAACAGTGCATGAGCATCGATCAACGTGATTGGGATAGGATGACATGTAAGTCAACCAAGTCAGCGCTGAGCCTTTACAATTCGATCCCGTGTCAACTAAGTCAGCGAGCCTGACCACCCGATCCCGTTAGTTGCCTCTTTACAGCCATGGGTTACTGAAGATCAATTCTAACCCGGAACTTCACGGGTATTGTAAGGAACGTCAAGGTACAAGTGTGAGATCCTTTACAAGACTGTATATACTAAACAGAAAAGTGTATGTTCATGGGTATTGTGAAATGACAATTCACTCATCAAATGGTCCGGAATTAAAACTTCGACTGTGGTGTTCATGGTTGTATGGAAATAAATCAGAACATGCTGGAATCATTCTGTTGTTTAGTCGACTAAAATGGGGATCACGTGGATGGTTGCGCATGCATCTCGGTCACTCGCTCTGCCTGGTAAAACGAAATGTGACAAAAAGACACTGGTCGGTCAGTTAGACCTAATTGATGTCGTGGAACTTTTGTACCTTCGTGAATAGGTTTTGATCACCTACTGAGTTGTCTGCTCCAGACGCAACGCTATACAACAGGGCTCCTTCCACAAAACAACCTTTACTAAGGTTAACATTAACTCCCATTCTTAAACATTGAAATAAGGTTACCTTAGTGACTTACGATCACCTTAGTGCTTTGTGAAAGGAGACCCAGGTCGCCATCACACGCTATAATTCCCTCAATTAAATGCCCTGGCGTAGATTTCTCTTACACTCTGTATACCCGGTGCGTAATCGCAAAGATAATAATAGTAGGAATTCTGTGCATAATTTTTACCAAGCGTTTAATCGAGGAAATACGGTAGGTGGAAAGACCGAGTATGAGTGTAACAACAAAGACGTAATGAAAAACAGTAATACTTACACTGGAAAAATATTTATTCCAACATGTCAGGACGGAAATGTGAAGGTGAACATCAAGAGCTATACAACATACAATATACAACAATACAGAGTTGCTATCGCGTTACTGTTTGTTATAACAGAATAGGACAATGATAACACCCACGAAGTGAATAAAGGTAACCTGTTTATCTGATCGAACCAACAAATCGATCCAATGATGATGTCAAGACTGACTAGTGACAAGAGTGACAAGTCAGCCTAGATATGGGAATATGCTTGAAGTGATGGATATCTTAGATCGTCTCGTCAGCTTCGGTGAAAAGCACCAGATGTGTGTGAATGAGTGAGTTAAGTTTACGCCGCTCTTAGCAATATTCCAGGGTCTTAGATTTCGTAGCTAGTCTTAGCGCCAAGATAGTCGTAAAGTTAATGTTAATGTATGGCACTTTCACGATCATCTTAGCGCTAAGAGAGCCTGAACAACGGACCAGCAACAAATGCAAGGACACCAGAAATGGGTTTCACATATTGCACCTATGTGAGGAATCGAACCTGGGTCTTCCGTGTGAACGAGCGAACGCACAGTTACCACTTGGCTGCCTAACTAGTGACAAGAAACGCAGTCAGTTAGACATCAAAGCGGATAATGGTTAACAAATAAATACCACCCAAGGGTTTCAGTATCAAACTCATGTCGTGCATAGACGTTTCTTATGGACACAATTAAACGAAATAAAAGTTGACAAAGCCATTGATGACTACAATAATTGTATGTGGAAACGACGGTATCGTTTATCTCCAAACCTGAGAAACTCGCAGCTGTGTAAAATATCGCTGTTTGGCAAAGTTATTGATAAACATTAACGGTAAGGATTGTGGCAATTGGAAATAAAGAACTCCAAGGATTTGAATCACACACGTGTAGGTTTTAGGTCATTTCCGATAATTAAAACAAAACGACTTTCTCCACTAGTTTAATATGAGCAGTCCTGATTTGTCCATAAACAGAGGAAATATCCAATACCACGCAGTTTGTAACATGGCGCGGTCTAACTACAAATCCTATCTTTATCATATCAATAAAGGGCTCTCAACGAAGCTTTATTCCAAGCCCAAATAGAGGACAAAACAGCATAAAACAGATGTCGTTTGCACTGCAGTATAGTTGTATTAATTCCAGACAGCGGGTCTGAGACAGAATCACATGAAGTTGTACTTTCTGTAGAGGTGGGAGGGTTTAAGGTTGTGTCCAAGATTATCATAGATCACAGGGCGACATGCCTGCAGGGTGGGAGCTTGTTCTGATCTCAACTATGACTGGTTAACAGGGCTCGCCAACTGCCACACCATGCGACAGTTTAACATGAATCCCCTGTCAGACACAGAATATGGATCTACTTGGGGTCATTGTATAATGTCCCAGAACCATACAGG